>NC_058410.1:104029514-104261705 GCF_002201575.2 Neomonachus schauinslandi | reverse complement strand
AAAAAAAAAAAAAAAAAAAAAAAAAACCAACAAAAAAAACCCCCAAACCAAAAAACAACAAACAAATCTCTATTGCGTTAAACCACTGAGATCTGGAGATTACGTTATTCCAACAGCATAACCAAACCTATTACAGTACAAAGCAATCATTTAAAAATTTTGATTTGGTACAATTTCAATTCAACCAAACAAATCTCTATTAAATGCTCACTTTACATAAGGCATGGTCTCTAGGCTTTAGGAGGATACAGAGATGAGTATCATTATGTTCTGACTCTCAATGGTCTAACAATCTACTGGGAGAGGCAGACACGGACACAAATAAGAGAATGCCCAAAAGACTGGGGAAAGGCATAAATGGAGAATCAGAGAATTATATATATATATATATATATATATATATATATATATATATATACACACAAACACACACACATATATACACACACATATACATAAAACATACAAATATATATTCACATTTTTAAAAAAGTATAAATTTATATGTAAATATAAAATTAAAAATATGTATTTATATACATATAAACACCATCTGTCTGGTTCCTTTTAGCTTTAAAAAAGTTCTCGTTCTAAGTAGCAAAACCAGTGCATGTTAAATTAAATTACTCTATGTTCTCAGTGGAGAAAATTGCTACCAAGTAAATAACTTCTATTTAAACAAACCAACCAACAAACCCCCATTCTTTTATTTCTACAATGAAAGGTGTATCACAAGTGTGAGTATAAGTAGGAACGAAGATGCACCAAGGAGCGGCAAGATTCACTGAATTTTGATTTGTAAGGGACCTAGGCGATATTAACCTTTTCCTTCCTCACCTCTGTCATTTTACAGATCAGGATCCTGAAGTCTGAAGAGACAAGGACCCACCATGGTCACATGGGCAGTTAGTGGCAGAGCTTCCACGAGGCCAAAGTCCTTGTGACCCTGAATATGGAGATGCTTTCCACTCTATAAAGAATTAACACTGCTGGACTGAGACAAAGAGAGAAGTGCTATAGCAGGAGTCAGAGATGGGGAGCAATAAACTGACCCAAGGCTTGTATGTGACCACATCTAGCAGAATCAGCAACATGATGGGGGGCTGGAACATCACTGACCTCTGGAATTGCAGAGGAAGAACCACCCAGATGTTAGAGAAGGCCTCCTTGTCTGTTGGGCACCCAGATGAACATGTCTTAGACCCTAAAGACCACGGCCTGTGACCCTTCCAAATGCTTGGCCCATTTTTGAGATTCCCCAGGGCATGCCTTTTGTTCTTCCCGTTTTTGACTCCTGTTTCTTTCTCTTTATATCCTATCTATCCAGTCCAGAACCACAAATGATACATTCAGAGCAAGTTTTTTGTTTTGTTTTGTTTTTTTAAGTTTCATGACATTCCTGGAGATTTGAGGGGTTCTTTCTCCCCTTTTCTTATTCCTACTCCCCTTTCCCTCTCAAGAACAAAACAAGAATCTTTTCTTTTCTACTCCTTAGGCAGCTTTTCCCTCATTTCTCAAGCCTTGGAATCAGCCAACCCCTGGGGCTGAGGCCTCCACCACCACTCCAAGAGGGCTCATTAAGGAATTATTTCCCAACAGTGTTGTGTTTTCCTGAATAGGAGTCCTGGTATATACAATGCTTTCTGGTTCCTCACAATGACAGTACTCTCAGCTGGTCATATCACGGTTGATGATTTCATTAATTTGGGGAATTTTCAGGAATGAAGGGATTAAAAGCTCTTATTTCTATAGAGAAATATTCATATTTCTTAGGACAATATTCTTGGGTCTTTGTAGCTCTATATTTTCCCACTGCCAGTTTCACTTCCCTACCCTCTCCCCAGGGCCTGAGTGTGGGCCTGGAGACCAGCCTTCGAGGGGAGGTGTTCTTTTCCTTTGACTCTAATCCCTTGTTTGCATTTTATATTTCTTCTTTATGCCTCACATCTCAGTCGTTCAGAGCTCTTTGGCCTCAAGAGCTTGGATAAGGGAAAAAAAATTCAGAGTCCTGGCTTTGGGCTTAGGGGAGGGCTGACACTGAATGGCCTATGTGCCCACTCCTTGGGAGGCTTCGGCAGATGTCAATAACTGAATGCAATTGTTTTCTCCACTGATCCTCAAAAGAGGGCCCCAGGCAGCTACTGCATCAAGCTAGAGTTGGCAAGTGACAAGAACCTCTTTGATATCCCTTGTTTGCGGCTCAGGCTGATAATCAAAAGAGGTCTTTCACCAAACCTGGGGTGCAGCCCAGAGCTCAGGGGCCAGGGTTTTCACAAACTCTACAGTGATCATCATCATCACCATCGACTAACATTTTCTTGGTTTGTTCTCTCTGCACAAGTCTTTGGGAATTTGCAGCGGCAGGGGGTGACAGCTGGCCAAGAATTGGGGATTCATCAGCCAACTCTATTTTCTTCCATTAGTGACATGATAAACATTTCATTGGCAGAGGCAACAGAACACGAGACAAAATTGGTTAGAGGCAGGTGCAGCACAGCGACCTACCCTTAGGCAACACAGCGTCCTGAACAGAGCCAGCCACAGGGGTCTCTCAGCTGCCTGTACAGCAAATCTACGCTTCCGATGTTCAGGTTTCCCCCAGACACACAGTGATACTTCGTTGTCTTCTGGCTGCCTGTTTCCTCTAGTCTGGCACCCACAAACCCAATAAATTCCTCATTTCCTCAACAGTAAGTTCTCTTTGTAACCGTTGGTCTGAATAAAGTTCCATAGCAGTGATCTCAAATTCTGGTCTCCAGACCTCGCTACACACTTAAAAATTATGAAGAATCCCAAAGAACTTTTGTTTATGTGGGTTTCATCTACCAGTGTTTATTGTACTAGAAGCTTTTAAAAATATACATTTATAAATACATATAAAGTAACAATAATAAGCCCATTCTATGTTAAAATAATATTTTTATGAAAAATAACTGTTTTCCAAAACAAGAGAGAATTTAGTGAGATTGGCATCTTTAGTGAGATCAGCAAATCTCTTTAATTTCTGATTTAATAGAAGAGACCTGAAATCTCCCATTTGTTCCTATGTTCAATCTGTTACACTATGCTGTTTTGTCTGAAGGGTGTGACCCAAAGCTGGCCTCACCCAAATATAGGGTTGGAAAAGGGAGGAGTAACTTAATAGCCTTTCAAATATTTCTTTGAAATTCCTTGTGAATAGCCTTTCTTGATACTTCATCAAAACTCGACAAGTGGCAGTTTCTTAAAGTATATTACAATGTTACATCTGAAGCTATACTCAAGTAACATTTTTATTGGATTATATTAAGATCTATTTATCTATTTTGCACCTTTAATGGTTTTTTTCACCCATGCACAATTCCGAAATGGCGTACGTTGGTTGAAAAATTGTGGTTCCTTGAGTTATGCAGCTTTTCCAAATGTTGACATGTTTCATTACACAGTATAAAAAAATCACATTCATTAATATTATCACCTATATTATTAAAAAGTCCTTAGAAATTGGAAAGCTGTCAGATTCATGTTGTTAATATAGGTTTTCCAAAATTCTACTTTTAGCTTGAAAGTTCTTTCCTTTTTTTTTTTTTTAAAGATTTTATTTATTTGTCAGAGAGAGAGAGAGCAAAAGCAGGGGGAGTGGCAGGCAGAGGGAGAAGCAGGCTCCCCACTGAGCAAGGAGCCTGATGCGGGATTTGATCCCAGGACCCTGGGATCATGACCTGAGCTGAAGGCAGACACTTAACCAACTGAGCCACCCAGGCATCCCTCTTTCCTAATCATTGGCGACAAACACTGGCAGTTACTTTCCTTGGAGTGACACGCCCATTCATTCATTTTGGGGACAATGTCTGCCAAATACCTAAGTCTGCATAACTACAGTTTGTTTGTTAGTTGTTCTTCCAAGTAAAAATGGTGTTCCGTGAGAAAACTAAATGTCTAGTTCAGCTTAGAACAGCCTCCAATGTTTCCTCAAGTGAAATGTTGTATTTTGGGATGCTGCAGAAGTATACTTTATGTGTTCTTCCCATTTTGTTATTCAGATTATTAAAAAGGTATATGCTCAAGGATACAGAGTTAATACAACTAATAAATTTTATGGCTTCCTCAGGGCCATTAAGGAAAATTGGTATTTTTCTTTCTTACTTTCTTTTTCCTTTTTTTTTTTAATTGTGAGTATGTGGCTGTGAGGAATACAAGTAATACTGGTACAGTTTGCTGCGCCTGCATTGACTTGTACCCAAGTACCAGCAATTTTAACCATCAGTGCTTTTGCACCATGGATGGAAATGTCAACACAGCTGAAGAGGAAAAGAGTGTCTTAGTCTTATTATGGAAATGGTTTTGACCTCATGGAGAATGACCTTGGGAACTTGTAGGAGTCTGTAGACCATCCTTGGAGAACTGTGGTACCATAACATCTCCGAGAAAGTAAGGATTTAGTTGGCTTGGGTTGAAGACAAAAGGTCTAGTGAGAATCTTAAGAATACAACATAATGGAAATCAAAGAAGAGCTATCACTGGAGAAAGAGTGGTGATCATCACTGAATGCTGCAGGGATGATGAAGAGGATGAAGATGGTCTTGGCCAGTGGGAGACCACTGGCGATCCTCCTGAGAGCTATTTGAACAGATGTGGAGGTAAAATATGGATTATTATGGATTGAGGGGTGAATGGAGGGGGAAAGGTGGAGAAAGATAGCTTGGCAACAAGAAAGAGGGAGCTGGGGTGATAAATACACGGGAAGTCAGATCCCAAGATTTTTAGTAGCGTGGAGAGACACTGGTTGACCAAATGAAACTATGATGAAGGAAAGAGAGGAGACAGGAGAGAGAGGGAGTAGTGGATGGTGGGGACAAGAAGAGGAGGCTCTAGAAAGACTTGTAGGCATTTCTTCCTGTGAGAGAGGAACTGATAGGTCAGGATGGAGGAGTTTGGAAATGGAACAAGTAAAACTGAATGGCTTTCTCATCGCAGGGAAGTGGAAGGTAAAGGGAGACTGAGGGCTTGAGGAGCTAGAGGTAAGGAGAGTAAATGTGGATGAGTCAAAGAACAGTGTAATGGGTTGAATTATGACCCCCCACCCAAGGCTAAGCTGAAGTCCCCAGTACCTCAGAATATGACCTCATCAGGAAACAGGGTCGCTAAAGATGTAGCTTGTTAAGAGGGGGTCATACTGGAGTGGAGCCCCTAATCCAAGATGCCTGTTGTCCTCATAAGAAGACAGCCACGGGAAGACAGAGAGACATAAGGAAAGTGTCATGTGAAGACAGAGGATTGAAGGGATGCTTCTATAAGTCAAGGAAGGCCAAAGATTGCCGGCAGATTGCAACTACCACTAGCTAAGAAGAGATGAGGAAAGAGTCCTCTCCTGGTTTCAGAGGGAGCACAGCCCGCTGACACCTTGATTTTGGTGTTCTAGCCTCCAGAACTGTGAGGTAATAAACTGCTGTGACTTTAGGCTCTCAGTTTGTGGTAGTTTGTGAGAGCAGCCCTAGGACACTAATGCAGGCAGTTATGCAGCACTAAGGGACCAAATCAAACTCGGAATCAGATGGTTTTAATAGAGCCAGCCGATGCAGTTCTACCATTTTTTTTCCAGGTGAGTGGTAAGTGGATATCGGCTCATTCCAGAGTGGCTTGTGCAAGACAGGTGGGTATATACAACATATATGTGGGGGGGGGGGGAGTGGAACAAGAAAGGGGGGTAACTTAGTCTCAGACATGAACACTTTGGGATTTAAAATTCCCTCACTTTGAATGTATTTGCTTTTCTTGAGCAGTCTGGAAATTGTGGAGACCCAAATGGATGGTCTGCTACAAATGAAAGTGTGCATTGCTTTACTTGGAGAAGCTCCCTGCAGTTTTCCTTTAATCTTCTTAACTTCATCTCTGTTATTATTATTTGTTTATTTGTGTATTATTATTATCATTATTATTTTGACAGAGAGATAGAGCATGAGCACAAGCAGGGCAAGCGGAAGGCAGAGAGAGAAGCCGACTCCTCGCTGAGCAGGGAGCCAGACTTGGGACTCGATCCAGGACCCTGGGATCGTGACCTGAGCCGAAGGCAGATGCTTAACTGGCTGAGCCACCCAGGCACCCCGTGCCCCACGTTTTTAAAAAGATTCAAACATGGCTTATGAAGACATATAAGAACAAAATAAAATAGAAACTGAGTATAGAAATAAAAGAGGAAGACAAGGGTAGAAACATAAATTGGAGCCAAGAAGGTCTAGTTACTCTTTTCACATGAGGAGTCTACATTATGAAAGATTTACAATAACAGCCCTTCTGACAGGATGCCTTCCTGAAAATCGGAAAAGCTTCTCATGGGGTCTTCAACATGGGCCATGGGTGGGCCAACATTTTGCTTCTAATCTCTCTCAAAGCTAACATGATACGGCATTCCTCACCAGAGATACAATCCTCTCAGCGTCCTGAGGGTAAACATGAGCCTGGCCTTAAAACCAGGCAGGTGGATCTGTCCAGAGTCTTCACCAAGAAGCTCCAGTGATGTGAAGAACACTGTCCTCAGAAATTACGCAGGTGAACCATTATAGTTTCCTAACAAAATGGAAGCGACTGGGATGCCTGGGTGGCTCAGTTGGTTAAGCATCTGCCTTCGGCTCAGGTCATGATCCCAGGGTCCTGGGATCGAGTCCTGCATCGGGATCCTTGCTCAGCTGGGAGACTGCTTCTCCCTCTGCCTCTCCCCCTGCTTGTGCTCTCTCTCTCTCTCCCTCTCTGACAAGTGAATAAATAAAAGCTTTTTAAAAAATGGAAGCGACCGTTGCTTTGTAAACTTAGGAAGACTTAGGAAGTGCTCAATGTATTCTACTCGATTGGCTGATATAAAACCCCAGGGTATTTTGTAGAAAGAATATTAGAATACTAAAATATTGCCTTCCATTTAACTCCAAACCAGACTGGCTGCACATAAACAATTTTGTTATGTCACTGAATGCTCACTTTTCTGGACAGACCGTCTGAGGGAGAATTGAGATTGTTATTGTCTTTGAATAACACATGAATCATCTGGAAGTTAATGACCTCCACAAAGTCACTCAACTACCAGGTTAGCAAAACCAGAACCAGTAAGCTCAAGTCGTTTAGATGATGTATCACTGAGAACATGCAGACAAGTGAGCAGTCTGAAAAACGAGAGTAAGAAAGCCAGCTTTGTCAATCTGAAGGAAGAATGCTATCCTTGAAGATCCCACTGCTAGGGAAGCCCGATGCTGCCTTCATCCGCATTCCAAACGGTGCTGTATGCCTTTATGTATGCTTCAATTTTCTCACTTACTATCCCTTTGGGTATAAATTATCTTAATAAGAAATTCAGCTTCTCTCAAAATCACAGGGCTCTCATCGGGCAGATAATACCTCCCAGAACTTGCTGAGGAATGAGACAATTCATTTCAGTTTACCACCTCTCAATGGGTTCCACTGACAAGTCCTGGGCAAATCTCATGTTTAGGGATCATACTGGATTTTGCAGGCCGCTCGGGAGGGCCTCCTGTCAGAAGGACTGCTGTTGTTAATCTGCCATAATGCAGACCGCTTCAGTGAAAAGGATAGTAGGAGTGCAGAGGGGGATTTGTACATCTGGATTTTTAACCTGTCAGGATTTCTCAGGCCAGGCAGATTGGTATGAAATCATGCTTTGTTTCTTTTGTGGTCCTGATGTTACCTAAATAGGAAATCACGATGAAAGGGAGGCTCTCACCCCTTCTTCACTGATAAAAGAAGTGGACAGACATTGTGTCATGTGACTGCTTTGGGAGAAGAGAATTAGCTGGTAGAGGCACAAAAGCCTTTCTCCTTTCTCAGTGGAGTCTTTGTGAGAGACAAAGATCTAAAACTCAGCTCCAAACTCTAAAAGGACCCAGTTTGCCCTAAAACCTCATCACCTGCTTCTCTCAGCAGAACGCTTTTCATGGTCTGTGTCCCAGTCTGTCCTTTCGTACCCACCCTTAAAGCCCACGGTGGCTGGGTAACATTTCCATGCGAGAGCTCACGTTCACTCCATTCTAGTGAAGGAAGTCTCCATTTCCCTGATTTCACTGTGCTGCCATCCACACATTTAGAACTGGAAAGACAAATGCCCCAAAACTCCTCTAAGCCAAGAAAATGCACAGGGGTTACAAACTGGAATGATCCTTGAATGGGGGTCAACTTCAGCTCTGTGGAGCTTAAAGCTTTGATAATGTGGGACACCCTCTTTGGGCAAAATAATACAAAGGAGGTACCAAAATGGAATATTTTTTAATGAGGACAAAAAATTCATAAGAGATAGGTTTTATAAATTTTACAAAAAAATATATGACCCTGTGAAACACATTGTCAGGGCCCTGCTAGGGTCTGGGTATAGGCTCATGCAAAGAGGACCTTAAAGCTGAAACTTCACTCAATTTCCAGGAAATATGCCTAAGAGAATGACAAGGATACTGTGCCATCACAAAGGAGTCTGGAGTCCAGGTGTACAAGACGGCTAAAACAACTATGCTGCTGGTATCACTCTCAGCTGATGAGGACCCTTTCCCTCGATGTTTGAATCATCAGAATGAAAGCCAAGAAACTCAAATCTGGAGAGTTTCAGTACGTGGATCATAGACATGGCTGAGGCTGTCCCTGCCACACACACCAGAACCCATTTTGTAAACACCCAAGATGGAGGCCGGAGGAGGAGTCAGTAAGCTGGGTGCTTGGAACCTGTCCCAGCAACTGTTCAATAAAGGATGATGAGTGCTTGATGATGACTCAGAGAGAAACCTCCCAGAGGCACTGTCTGCATGCCTAGGACCTTGGTTGGGTCTAACTCTGTGCAGCAAATGCCCACCCTTTGGGCGAGTGAGACCCTTGTAGCACCTGAAGCCAGGGCTGGTTCTGGTGGGTCACCCTGCCCCTACCAAGAGTGCCCAGGGGGGTATCGATCCTGTCTGTACCAAGCAAGATACCATCTGTGGATGCCTACGTGCTCCCTGCCTGCCGCAGGATGCTTGTAAGCATCCCAAGGGGTCTCTGAATACCTAGGGAAGAGCAGAAAGGGGCAGCCCCACATGTATTAAGGGTGGGGAGGGGGTAAACTAGGCAAACTCCAGACCTCTGAGAGAGTAATTATGAGCACAGATCTCTGTTACATGCCGCAAATTGGACATATCTGCATGCTTTTAAATACAAAGGAAAGATCTAATGACCCTTTTATAGCTGCCCCATTACAGTGCACAGTATCAAAAAAAAGAAAGAAAAAAATGGCTGCCTTGGTTCAGGGCATTTCTTGAAGGTGAATGAAAGCTTTATCCTTCTCTGGGCCAACAACTCCTCTTCTTTGATCATTAATCTGCAAGAGTGCCTATGGCTGTCCCCAGCCCTGACTAGATACAAGCTCTAATTGCCCATGTGTAATTGATGAAATGCACAACGTCCTTTATAGCTTGTAAGACCAGGAATTGCATTTTAAATTCATTTAGATATTGTTTCATCTATTAGATAAAGCATAAAGACATGTTACTAGCACAGACTCTAGAGCCACACTCCCTGGTTAAAATCCTGAACCCAGGATTTGTGCAACCTTGAGCAATTGACTGATCTATTTGACACCTCAGTTTCCATATCTGTAAAATGGGAATAGAATAATAACAGTCTCTATGTTATAGGGTTTTCCTGAACATCAAATGAATTAGTCTATTTTAATCACTTAGGAAGGTACTACGCACAAGTGTTTGTAAGCTGTTACTGTTATGAATACCAGATTGGAAGAAAAACAATGTTTCATTTACATGTCTATATTTGGCCTGGTAGCCCTAGATGCGCAAATCTCCCTATATCCAGATCAAGATCTATAATACTACCTGTATCTAATCCTTACAGACTGTAAGGAGCAATTATAGGAATGCTCAGAGTAATAGTTCATATAAAATTAGGACTAATTATACTAGTATGATTTTACTGATGTTATTATCTACTTAAGTCACTGAGGCCAAATTAACCATCACAATTTCTTTCTTGGCTGCTAAGCTTTAAACGTTTTCTCTACAAAAACAGCATGGTAAAGTCAATAATTCTAAGGAGGTATCAAAAGGGTGATTGGTGTCAACTGTTCCCTTTGGAGATCCCGTACCATCAGCAGGGGCTGGGCCTCAGAGAGATAGTAAGCCACTACCAGAAGTGTTTGAAGTTCGGATACATAAGAGATTCATTAAGGCCCTCGCACCTGGCTCCTTTCGCCCCTCTAACACACTTCAACTATCATTTAGACAAGCCCATCTCCAGAACTCTATTCCCCATCTTCAACTGTTCCCTGAACATTTCCTTAGAGATATCCAATAGGTGCCGTAAACTTAATAGCTCCAAAGCCGAATTCTCTGCTGGGGCCTCTAAATCTGCTACCCCTTTCTCTCCATGAATGGCCTCCACCTACCCAGCTGCTCAAGCCTGGAAGCTGTGGGTCACCTGGTCTTTTCCCTCTCCCTCCTCCTCACATCTGCCTACACCCCTCCCACATCCTACCACTCAACAAGCCCTGTGTTCTTCCAACCCTTCACCCTTCCACCAATTACGGCACTAGGTCTCTCTAGACTCGGTTCTGGAATCAACTCCAAGAGTGTGCCACAAGAGAGGTCTTTCTAAAAGACAACGTTCTGATGATACAGTTCCTCTATAAAATCCTTCAATCGCTTCACACGGCTTTTAGAATATGGCTTGGCTTAGCACTGAAGGCCCTTTATAAAATGGCCATCACTTACCCCACTAAGCTCATATTCTACCCCTTTCCTAACCCATCTCCTGTATACCAGCCAAACTTCCACTCACAGCCTCCCAAGGCAGTCGATTCTGTATCTCCAGGCCTTCTCTCACTTGCTTCTTCTTCTGCCAGTGACACCCTTATTCCTTTGGGGAACTCTTACCCTCATATTCTTTTGTCCAGTTTTATTGAAATATACTTGGCCCATTTAACCTGGCACAACTTGAAGGTGTCCAACATAACGATGTGATATATGTATAGACTGGGAAATGAAAGATCACCACAATACATTTAGTTAAAATAGATCTCCTCAACCAGTTACCAAGTTCTTTTCTTGCGAGGAGAATTTTTAAGATCTACTCCCTTAGCAACTTTCAAATATACAATATACAGCGTTGTTAACCACCGTCATTGTGCTGTACATTACCCCCATCGGGTAACTTCTGATGGTCTCTCGAGCTCTAGCTTAGGTGTCATATCCGAGAAATCCCTCCTGAATCCCATGGAGGTTAAGACATTCTTCCATGGTGCCCCTAACAACACAGTGATCTAGTTAGTGACAGTAACTGCTTCCTCCCTAACTAGAAACTTCAAGGGCAGAAATGGTGTCATTTTTACCCTTGTGTCCTTTCAAATGCACGCATTAGTGAGTGTCAACTGTGTACCATGCAGGACCCCTGCACTATGAGAAGGACTCCCTTGGTAATGAAATGAACAAGGCAATGTGGAGAGAACAGACCTCCCTCCTCCCCCATGCTTTTTGGTGAATCTTCTCTTTTCTTCAAAGTCACCCTTCAATAAAATCAATAAATGTGTACTAAACACATGGATGAAGATCCTCCATACTATAATAGGGAAGCCAACATCAAATCGTCCACACTTCTTCCCTGAAGTCTTCGTTGACCCCTTCCCTTGACATACCCTCTCTCCCTTTGGGGTTAGCCTCCACTTCCTTTGATTATTTCACACACTCTGAATCTCCTTTCAGAATAATGAGTCATCAAAGTGTGTATGTGTGTGCGCGCATGCGCATGGTCAAGAAAGGCTTCAGGGAAGAAATGGTATATGACAGATGGATGGAATACTGATGTGTGGAAATGAGTGGTGGTGGGGGACTTTTGAAGAAGCTTTTTGTTCCAGGCAGGAAAGCAGTCATGATCAAAGCATTTATATTCCTAGGAATCTGATGTCACCTCTAAGGCAAGGCATATCGGGGGACTGAGAAAAAAGAGGACAAAAAGAATAGTTTATCCTAAGCCATATTTCCTTAGGCCTGGCCTTGTGGCACACTCATAACTGCTATTAAATACTTACAGAATTGCGGAAAATGCGACAAAAAGGAGATTTGAGACTATTATTTTAAGAGTCAGCTCTTACATGTTTCTTACGCCATTTATTTTCTTGGCGATATGCTCCACTGACTACATTTTATTTGAATTCTAAACTACGGGTTGTGGGCTGGCTGATGCACATGGGACAAAGTGCTCACCGGCTCAGAGACCAATTTTGGAAATGACCCCTTTCCTGAATGCCACACTGTGTTGTAATTGAAAGAGGTAGGAAATGTACTTCTAAAAACAAATAATATTCTGTCTTCCCCAGATTGAAGTGAAGCCTCTGTTTTAATAACAGGCAGTCAATAATTGATGAGGACATTTTTAGTGTGTTTAATGTTAAATTAAAGGGCTAAATCCTAAATATGTTCCATATCGCATCTTTCTGAAGATAGGCAATTTAAAATTTAATCCATTCATTTGACCATTTGGCTTAGGATCAAAGCAAGCTTTTCAAAGGCAGCCTGGTATCCTTAACTTATTTTTCCCATGAAATTGAAGTGGCATTTGCATTCTTTTGAGATGCAGATATAAACAACTTTTTATGACTCAATCTTTAAATCTAGAAAGAAAACGTAGTTTGCTATGCTCCTAATGGTCCTCTTCACTGTTCTTTTTCCTCCTCTCATTTATGCTTTTTCTTGTTTATTTAGCTTCTATTCTCTCTGTTCTTTATGTAATGACATAAAAAGAATACTTGTTAATGACAAAACTTTATATAAAATTAAATCCCTCATGTTCAAATTCCTTGAGATTTGAGACTGAAATGATTGTTTCAATCTGTTACAAATTTGGGAGACAAGCTACCTGAATGAAAGCTTTCCAGATTGAAACATGACAGTCAACATCTGGCTGAAAGGGACCTACTAAAAACAACACCAACTCTGCAGCTGTAGCTCACAATGAGCATGATTTGGGATTGCACTTTTGCACAGTGATTAGATTTTCACCTGGACATTTATGAAACAGCTAACCCCTCTCTAAGCCCCTTATGTGTGGCAATACATTTCAATCTGACAATAAAGCTCATGAAGCAGAGGAAGAAATGGGTTGAGAGCCTCAACATTTCCCTTATGTGGCCAGCCAGTCAGGGAGAGAATACACACTTCATCCCAGGTAGTTCAGTAGCTGGAGTTCTAGTCTTAACCTCTAGGCTATCCCACTGAGGACAGAGAGAAGCTAGGTTGACTTTATCCCTTCTGTTGCATCTCACCCAATGAGATGGATGCATCTTATGTCTTCAGTTAACCTTGCTCATGCACATCTCACGGAGCAGCAGCAGGGTGAAGAATTCTGGTGTCTTCCTAGGAGAAATGGTTGGAGCCTGAAAAGAAGCTTCTCCTGTCGAAAGGATAGGAGCTTCACATCGGCATTTCAGACTAGAAGTAGCTGCAGATAGTATCATAGTAGTGAAAGTGTATTTTTTCCCCACAATACCCACATTTGTGTGTGTGTGTGTGTGTGTGTGTTTTACATACGAAGTTCAGGACTGTCGGACATAAGCCTGCTTTAGGGCCGAAACCATTGTCAGCCAAGAAGAATGATTTGCCTAAACATTCCCTTCTCTCCCTGTGACAGAAAGTTTGGGGAAAAGCATGCAAACTGGATGAAGCCAGTAATCTGTCGTCAGTGTCCACTAGAATGAGAATCACTATACCATGTCTTGCCGGAGCCAGGACACTTTGAAGGGGGAGTGCCATTGATTATACTGCAACATCAGGGCTGTTCAGGGCATGCTGGGCATGTGGTCATCAGTTGGCTGAGCCTCTGAACCAGTAATTCCAAAACTGTGGTCCCCAGAGCCCTAGGAAGACATGACAGTTTTGCTGATGGGTGCATCCTGTCTGGACGTGCCAGCCTGCTCTGCTGTTCATAGCAGCAAGGCATGCACATATTAGAGACTTTCCTTCTACTAAGGGCTACTTATTTGTAATCGAATGAGACAGTGACAGAATAGATTTTTAAGGGTTACGGAAATTATCGCCTTCATCACCAACACTTAACAGACCTCGCTAAGTGCAGGCAGGGTTCTAAGTGCTGTATGTCATCCTGTGAGTACAACCTGTAGACCACAGACCAGCAGCGGCAGCCCCAGGGGGCTTGTTAAGTAAGCACTATCTCAGTCCCATAAACCCCCGAGACCCACTGATTCAGAATCTGCATTTCCACAAGATCCCCGGATGATCAGCATCCCATTTACGTTTGAGTAGCATCAGACTGGAAGACATGGGTTGGACAATTTGAGGCATACGAGCTTCCCAACTCAGAGAACACACTGATCTATGGAACTGTGCTATTGGAAATTATTAGTGCTGTCGTTGGAGATGAGCGGTTTTCAATTTTTTGCATTTATCAATACATTTGTAGAGTTATGGTGAGCGATGACACCCATTGATCGCTTTGCTCATACCATCACTACATTGTTTTTACTTTGATTATTATCTTGTTCTTTGCAAGTTCTTTGTTTTCACTGGTGTTTTTCCCACTACAAAGAAGGAGCCCATCGGGTAGGTGGGGCACTGTGTGGGAGGTTCCCATGAACAAGTGAAGAGGAGAACCTGAAAAGATTTCCAAATAGTACAAGCTTTGGCCTCAGCTGATCAATAACATGAACTGCAATCTGCCTTGAAAATCTCCAGAATAATTTATTTCTGTTGCGTGTCGCTTAATCAAGGTACATTTGAGACCAAGCAGTATTTACGTAAGAACGATACCAACCTTAGCTTTTCAACATGAATGTAAGCATCAGACCTCCTTATCTCACTCAGTTTCTTTTAATTTAAATTCATTTAGCCAACATATAGTGCATCATTCATTTCAGATGTAGTGTTCAATAATTCCATCAGTTCTGTGTAACACCTAGTGCTCATCACATCACGTGCCCTCCTTAATGCTCACTCAGTTTTAATGACTTTTCCCAAAGGTTCCCAGTGATCAAGTTTTCTCTGCAACATCACTTTCATCTCTATTCTTAGAAGGGACAGTAGAGGTGACCTATTCCAACTGCTTTACTTGAAAAGCGAAAGAGCAGGGCAGGAGGTAACACGCCCAAGGCCTCATCACTAGTCAGAGGCAAAACTGCACTTGAATTTGGGTCTTGAATGTACAGACACGATTTTTAAAATCAAGAAGACATTATAGCAATTTTAAAAATAAAAAATCTCCTCTGATATGTTTTGACCTTGTGAACGATGCAAGGCTTTGAATAATCCAAAGGTATTCAGCAGTGTAGTGCTGGAAATCATATATTCCCTAACAAAAACAGGTCTGTGATAATTTTTTTTCAAGAAAGTCTCAAATACAAATTTCATCCCAATTTTCCCTCTCAAAAAGCCAAGGCCAAAGAGGAGAAGTGATTTGTTAAAGGTTAAAGGCACACGACAATAATATGAGGTCATTGATCAATTTTACTTAAATTTATCAGAAAAAAAGATTTAAAGAAAGATAAGAAATTGCTGGCTTTCAGAAAAAGGTTTCTTCAACACAAGAATAGTAGCCTCCCAAAGGAGTCTTCTGAACTTTTGAAGAAAAGGTCTTAAGAAAAATGGGTTTGTTCCAGGTACAACACCTAAGTCCCCCATCTCATGAAAATCAGAAGATAATGCTGATGTCTCAGTCAAATTTAAAACCTCTATTTTTGAATTAAAAAAAGAACCTGAGTCTACTTTAAAAAAAAAAAATTACAGCAAAAAGGAAATAGAACCAAAAGCACTAGTAGGAAAGAAATAGCAGCATGGGGAAGTAACCACAAGTGGGACACATAATAGCATTAAGTAAACTGACTGGAACTATTTGTGACACTCCTCATTGTCCTCCCTTTTAAATTTCTTGACGTGTCTGGGTTTGGATTTGTCGTTTCGGAAAACATTATTTGTTTCACTTCATCAAGGGCACGCATTTTTGCTTGTTTCATCACGGAATCACATCTGTCTCATTTTTCCTTCCTAGAATTTCTAAATGCCTTTCTATTTTTATTTGAGAGAAGAGAGATAAGCTTTTATTCCATTAGTAACACTACGAAATTTTACGTCCGGGGTCCTAATTATGCAATTTGTTTTATATCAGTGGATTCTTGAAGTGTCTCACCACAGAACCCCAGCAATGCTGAGGCCCGCACCCCACTGGTTCAATTTTAGGCCTGTTGTACATCAGTCATGACAAGATTCCTTTTCACCTCAGTCTTGGGTTATGTCTACCATTTTATGTATCTCCTATCTTTCTCTTTCTTGAATTAATATTTTCTGTTACATGGGAAAACAGCTTTGAGGAGATGGCCTCCCCCACAAAGGTGACAGTGAGTGGACATTCTGAGTCACCGCACTGACATATATGTACATATTCTGCCATTGCATTAGACTGACGGTCCCCACAAAGACCTTAGCACATCCTGTGGTGTCTCTGGTTCAGCGCCTTATATCCCTTAAGCCAGTCACTGGATGAAAACTCTCCCTCCAGATGTCCATGGTGAGGTGCCCCTCCCCCGTCCTGGGCTGAGGGCTGTTCTCTTCAGCTGAGAACCTTCCTTCCATTGCCAGTGCTTCCGAGACTGGGGCATGCATGCCTCACGTCTCCCTGCGTTCTGGAAGGACCTGGAGGACTCTGAGGGTGCGCAGGGGGGGTGTGCTGACAGGCTGCCGAATGCAGACACTGGGAGGAGTCCGCTGAGTACAGGAACCCAGGGCTAGCCAACCAGGGTGGCCTGCCTCTGGGATGGGGGCGGAGCCCGCCGCTCTGCCTCAGTGTCATTCTGAAAGTGATTTGACTCAGATTCCCTCAGGCTCTGCTCTTTCTCCTGCATCCCCAACACTCTTCAAGAAACCTCAAAGGCTGACTCCCCACTTTATTTCACGATTGTTTACCCACAGGGTTCAGCCTGGGAGCAAATGCTGAGGCTGCGAGCATGAATGTAGAGAGGCCCCGCGGTGGCTGCCCTGTAGAACCCGGGCCGCTCCGCCTGGTTGGCCAGAGCGATGCTCAGAGAGCTGGGTGCTCCTCTGGGGTCTGAGAGAACAGGGGCCATCGCTGGGGCAGCCTGCTCCTGCCCAGGGACTCCCACCCTGCCTGCTGTCTTCCGAGACTTCTGATGGCACTCGCTCCGATTTCCAATGCCACGGCTTGCTGCTGCTTCTTGTTAAGTTCGTACCTGCCATCTCAGAGACGTTTTAGTAGAGAGAGCAGTTAAACACTTTCTTTTTTTATTATTATTATGTTACATTAATCACCATACATTACATCACTAGTTTTTGATGTAGTGTTCCACGATTCATTGTTTGCGTATAACACCCAGAGCTCCGCGCAGAACGTGCCCTCTTTAATACCCATCACCAGGCTAACCCATCCCCCCACCCCCGTCCCCTCTAGAACCCTCAGTTTGTTTCTCAGAGTCCATAGTCTCTCATGGAAGAATGAGGGGGGAGTTAAACACTTTCTAAGCTTGCTATTTTGAGCCCGAAGTGCACTAGGGACTTCTTGCCGAATCACATTAGGTTGAACCACATGGAATTGCATTTTATGGAGTTTAAAAACCATCGAATATTGGCCATTTTACGTGGCTCAATCTAACAAACCCTGAGTCCATGGGGCCTAAAATAAACCAGATAAACCAAGGAATACCTTCAAAACTCTCTTTAAGGAAATAACACGAATCATCAACTTTTTAAAAAGGGTATCTTTTTCCTTTTTAAAAAATTCATTTATTCTCCAATTCCAAGGCAGGGAACTTACAGTTCAGCTCTGCTGTGATATCAAACCACTATGCTGGACATTTTCTCCTCTGTTATTTCATTTAATTCTGTAACAACGCTGTCAAGTAGACATTCTAACTGGCTTATGAAAGTATAGTTGACATACAATATTATATTAGTTTTCAGGCGTACAACATAGTGATTTGACATTTATATACATTATGTGATGCTCATCACGGAAGTGTAGTCACCATCTGTCACCAAAGTTCTTACAATATTATTGACTGTATTCCCGATGCTGTTCTTTTCATCTCCATGACATACTTATTTTATAACGGGCTGCTTGTACCTCTTGATCCCCTTCATCTATTTTGCCCATCCCCCACTCCCTTCCCCTCTGACAAGCACCAGGGTGTTCTTACTAGTGGTTATTTCTACCACTTTTTGTATCTCCTATCTTCTTCTTTCTTAATATTTTCTGTTATGTGGGAAAACATCTTTGAGTAGATGCCCACCTCCCACAAAGGTGACAGGTGGTAAACATCCTGTGTCTCTGAAAAACAGGGTGAGTGTCACACACACCGCCTCAAGGGACAGCAAAATAGGGGACCTGGCTCTACACTATGGTGATTGGGTCATTTAACGCCAACCTTTAACACTCTTTAGGTATAAGCTTCATATCATTAAAACTGTAACAGAGATCATCCCTTTTTACAGAAGAAACTCTTGTAAAGAAGTTAAAGACCTTGCCAGAAGCAGCTGGGGTTTTAATACCAACGTTTTCAATACAGCAGGACTTTTTCAAGTGCTCACAACATGCTGCCCATTGTTATCCAAAATAGCTGGTATTGCTAAAAAGATAGATGTAGCAAAATATTATCCCCCTAACAATCATCTAAACATTCAGAATGAAGTTAAATGCAGAATACCCTTTAGAAGGTCTCTCTCGACTTCCACTTGTCCCCTCACCCACAGCCTGGTAAAACTATCCCGGCCTTTTCTGATTATTTTTTTTTAATGAGGTTCTTTTTTTTCCCTAGCTTTATTGAGATACAGTTGACATATGTCATTGTGTGAGTTTAAGATGTCCAACATAATGATTTGATATATGTATAGATTTCAAAGTGATTATCACCTTAGGGTTAGTTAACACATCTATCACCTCACCATTTTTATTTTATAGTTTTTATAGTTACCATTTTTATTTTTGTACTGAGAATCTATTCTTTTGGCAACTTTCAAATATATAATACAGTATCGTTAACTACAGTCACCATGTTGTACATTATATCCCCAGAACTTACTCGTCTTACAACTAGAGGTCTGTACCTGCCTCCCCACTCCACAGCCTGTTCCTGCCCCTGGCTACCACCAACTTGTTCTTTGTTTCTATGAGTTGGTTTTTTGTTTTTTTTTAGATTCCATACATAAGTGATATCTACGGTATTTTTCTTTCTTTGTCTGAGTTATTTTACTTAGCACAGTGCCCTCAAGGTCCATCCATGTTGTCACAAATGGCAGGATTTCCTTTTTTTTTTTTTTTTATGACTGAGTAATGTTCCGTTGTGTATGAATACCACATTTTCTTTCTCCATTCATCCGTTGATGGACACTTGGGTTGTTTCTTTGTCTTGGCTGTTGTAAATAATGCTACAGTGGATATGGAGATGCAGATATCTCTTCAAGGGTTATTTCATTTTCTTTGGATACATGCCTAGAAGTGGAACTGGCAGATCATATGGCATTCCTATTTTTAATTTTTTTGAGGAGCCTCCATACTGGATTCCACAGTGGCTGCACCAATTTATAGTCTTACCTCTGATGAAACTATAGTATTAGCCTCTTGAGATAAGGAACAATGATTTGTGCCTAAGTTAGCTGGTAGGTTTATAGGGATTTATTTTATTATGCTTCACAACTTACATATATGTTAAGTAAACACTTTTATTTATATTAAATATTACAAAATAAATTACACAAAAAGGAAAATAATTGGAAAATAATTGGAAAAAACATCAAAATGTTTTTCTGTTATGGTACTAAATTAATATTCTTTATCTTTTTTTTTCATTTTTTTCTATAGATATGTCATGTTTCTATAATTAGAAAAAACATAAATGTTATTAAGGGTGAAACAAGACTTTTTGAATTAAAATAATATTTTCAGCCTGCATCACCCCTAAAAGAATTAGTTCCATGTTTGTTCCAGATTTAGTAGGTATTTCTGTAAAAGTATAGATTCTTTTTTTTTTTTTCTTTTTTTGTCCTGAGTTTGGCTTTTGTAAGTTTCTAATGGTTTTGCTACACTAACAAGTTATGAGTAAGGGCTGTGTTCACCCCATGTAGGCCCCCTGGGTAAGCATCTTTCATGTTGCATTTTTTGTTTGAGTTTAAGGGTACCTAATGTTTTCAAATGTTCTAGAATATTTTACCTGTCCTGCTTTTATGCCCTTGTAGGCCTTGGCTATGTTTATCTCAAGGAATGATAACCAGAGCTGTGCTGTTATTTATTTTAGGAGCTAGTGTTCCAAATATTGGACATCGGTGGTTCATGCTGACACCATTTTTCTTAGTGCCCTTCCTGATGGTATCAACATTATGCTGTCCTTTTGGCCAGTGAAGCATTTGGGCCAATAGACTTTCAAAAATTTGTTTCTCCTTTCATTGAAGATGAAGGCATGAACTTCAGAATTTCTCTTTCTCTGTTGCATCCATGAAAACGTGTTATATCCTACCACTAACGATGATAAAAACATGAACAGCAGGTGTTTTTATTGTACTTTAGGCTTTATATATTGCTTTTACCTATGTAATCTATCTTTGATATAGATTGTATCTTAATGTTCACAACTCTCTGAGGTATGTAATGGAAACATTATTTTTTAAAGATTTATTTTTTCATTTTAGAGAGAGAGAGGAGAGAGAGAGAGCAAGCACACATGAGCAGGGGAAGGGGCAGAGGGTGAGGGAGAGAATCTCAAGCAGACTTCACACTGAGCATGGAGCCTGATGTGGGGCTCGATCCCAGGACCCTGGACCCTGAGATCACGACCCAAGCTGAAATCAAGAGTTGGACGCTCAACCAACTGAGCCACCCAGGTGCCCCAGGGGAAGCATTATTACTATTACCATTTTTCAGATCAAATAAGACTTAAGGAGCTTGAGTGATTTTCCTTTGCTGAAGTCAATGTCTTCCTTCTAGTTAGAATAACTGAAAATTATTACCATCTTTCTTTGATTGCTTAAAAAAATCTACTTGTGCAGGATTTTAAAAATGCCTGGATGGTATATGTAAACAGATGTAAATGGTACCCTACATATCTGCAAACATGAATGTATTTCCTTCTTACACAGTGCAGAAAGGATATGGATGTAGACTTAGCTGTGACTGTGTCCCATCTATGGCATGGGTGTTTTCTCTAAATGGAATTGTGGCTGTTGCCCAAATCATGATCATCTCCTCTTTAGAAAGCTGAAAGAATGTGGCCAAAGGGGGAAACTCATGATTTGTGGGTTTCTTTTGTGAACAAGCCTAACCATTGTATTTGGGTCTTAGAACAAAGCTGGCCTTTAGTGAGCTCTGTGAAAGGCTGGATGCATAAAATGCTGATAAAGAGGATGACAAGAATTTTGGCTGAATGGGATGCAGGACGGAGGTTTCCTGTGGATCACGCGGCCAGCAAAATGTGGACTGTGATTGTTTTACCATCCACTTCCTAGCAGCAGTTTAACTGCTTTCCTGTTTGTGATCCAGAGATTAACACAGAACTTAGTTCAGACAAGAAGGGGTTCAACCTGCAAACCTTTGATAACACAAGTGAAGTGTTTGCTGAACTTCTGTTTTTGGAAGTTTGGTTGTATTTGTTGAGGGATGTATTAACTCTTCGAATCCCATTACTCTATTCAGGTAGCTAAATGTGGATCATCTACTCCCTCAACTGTGAAAGTAGAAAACAAGGGGGTCAGATTCTTAGCTTTAGAGTTCAAAAGATGTGTTCCAGCTGCCAATATAAAATATTTAGAATATCTGCAGAGTCCGATGTTTCCATCAAAGAAGACAAAATTCTCCAGACTAGAGAGAGAGAGAGCTGGAGAAGAGAGAAATAGTTATGTGTTGGCATAGGTCTCAGTAGGTGCCCTATATCCTGCCCCAATCTTAGCCCAAACCTCAAAGGGGCAGGTAGAATTCTGCGATCCCCAAATGAGTTTGGAGATCTAAGAACAGAAAGCACTGTCTTACTTACTCGGAGGAGAAGGGGGTCCAGGAGAGCAGTAAGGCCCTAGAACAATCCCCAGCACACCCACACACATACAATCTTGTACAGGAACAGAAGAGTGGACATGGTTGTGGGGCATGTCCTGGTGGAGAGCACCCAAGGCAGCCCCAGTGGATTTCCCATAGTTCTTGAGTGTCAAAAGTGTTAGAAGAGCTCTAAACACTTTTTGAGTTCTTTCAAGAGGATTGACAATGTAGGCAGGGAGGCCAGGAGACCCAGGAGACACAATCAGAACAAGAATAGAGAGTAACCTAAAATAAATGAGTATAGGGAAAAATAAAGGGAGAGAGAGAGAGAGGTAAACCAAGAGACAGACTCTTAACTATGGAGAAGAAACGGATGGTTACCAGAGGGGAGGTGGGTAGGAAGATGGGGGAAATAGGTGATGGGGATTAAGGAGGGCACTTGTGATGAGCACTGGGTCATGTATGGAAGTGTTGAGTCACCGTATTGTACACCTGCGACTAAAATTACACTGTATGTTAATTAACTGGAATTTAAATAAAAACTTAAAAAAAAAAAAAGAATAGAGAGTAACCTTCCAGTCTTTTAAGAGGGTTGCTGATGGAAACATGGGCACTTCATGCTGGGACAGATGGATGCAGATGACTAGGGAGCAGCAGCCTGAGGTTACGGTAGTGGATTTTGATTGGCTACATTTAAACAAGGCCACCCTCACCCTCAAGAACCATAGCTCAACACTGTGACCATGCATAAGTGTTTTACATTCCACGTTGGTTTGGATGTGGTCTAAAGTGACTGAGAAAACCCTGTAGCAATTATGAGAAAAGCCAGAGTGATTTTTACAATCAGCAGGCTAGAGTTTCACAGCAGATACTATTTATTTTGGCTAACAAAAATAAAGGACCTTATTGCTTTCATATTCCCGAGTCAATGGCCCATAAAGTCTATACTTTCTGTGCCCCTCGAGAGCTCCCTATGAGATCGCAGTCACAATGAAATACAGTCAGCCATTTTGCCAAGACTGCACTTGGCCCCCATCTTCTCCCAAACACAGACCTCATCTAAGCCATCAGATGGCGCACATGATCACTCTTATAAGCCACTAAAAGTAATGAGGGCTTTTTTGTTAGGTTGGTATAAACATCATTTATTTTGTAATTCTTGAAAGAGAAAAGCTATTTGGATGTCAAGGCCAGTGACGACAAAGCGCTATGGAATGACCACAGAACTAAGACCCCATTTTGCTACATGGCTCCTGAAACACAGGCTCTTCCCCACCCTTTACTCTTAGAAGCTGGCTAGCTTCTCATGTGCAATCCATACAAATGGCACATAAAAATGGTAAAATCAGATTAGAAAGTTTCCTAAAACATGGGATACAACCTACAACTGGAACAAAAATGGAGGAATAGCCACTATGAGTTCATCAGCATTTCAGTGAACTGGTTTCTTTTTCCGAAAGAAAAGTGTTCCAGAGGAAGAAATATGGGGTCAAGGTTTGATGTGGAGAATTCTATTGGATATCTTAATATACCATTAAAAGATTTCCTAAAGGGTTAGGACAGAGCTTATAAGGTTTGCCTTCAGCTATGGAAGTCAGCAGTGCCCATCATAGGGCATATTTTGCCACAACACAATATTTGAGGAGAGATAAACCACCAGGAATGACAACTGTGTCCAGGAGTTCGTGAGGTGTGGCATTAGCGAGGGGTTCTGCAGCTCCAGGAGTTTAGTTCCTCCATCATAAGAGGCATCCATGAGACCTGAGGTCTGCCTCAGCTAAAACAGGAAGAAGGTGTTTAAATTCCAATCTTGTCACAATCAAACTGTCCTTGTCTCAGATCTTATGAGCTACCCACAGTCTTTCCCTCAAAATGCTGCTTTGGGGAACACTTTAAACATAAAAGGCTGTTTGTGTTTGAAAGGAGCCATCCCATACTCTCATAAATAATTTAAACTGCAGTCACACTTTTGCAATGCTCAAGCATGGGAGTTGAAATTGCATTGAAAACTCTCTGGACTGTGTTAAGTCGTCCCTTGGCTATGCATCAGCTACAATTTATTTCATCTTGATGGAGCCTTGGCTTCCCAGATGAGTTGAACAGAGCCGTGAGTGTGGGCATCATTTTGTGAGTGAGGCTGGGCCAGAAGCTGGTTGAAAGATTCAGAGGCAGGGAGGAGCAGCCTCCAGCAAATACCTGGATGGGCTTCCTCTGAAACTCGATGTGAGTTTCTTTAAGTTCTTGGGCAGATACCATCAGTACTGTTGGGCCCTTTTGTGGAATGGTGGCTGAGAATGTGAGGTTCAGCCTGGAAGTTCAGGAGGAAACACAGCTTTATTCTGCCAAAAAATAATTTAGAATATGGTGGTTGGGGAAAACAGATCAGGAAAACTGTCCTGTTGAATAGACTTCCTGTCCTCAAGTCTCCGATTGTTTCATTTGTAGAACATGTTTCCTTTCTCTTTGTATATCCATCGCTGTTCTTACCTCAAATGGGCTCAGATTCCCACATGGTGATTTACCTAGATCTGGTTAATTTTTCTCTTATGAAGCCCAGTGATCTGAGTAAAATACCAACCTTGGTGTTGGTGTACAATATTCTCCCGCAGGAGGAGAAACAGCTATTTCCTCAGGGGGATGACTGTAGAAGGTAATATCCCACCTGGGACATCTGTGAGTGTGAAAGGAGGCATTGATAATTCTGCTGGGAGGACTGGTACCTACTGGGACTGTACTGGGCAAATGCAGATGTGTGGTCACCCTACCTACGATCACAAAGAACAGTTAACAAAATCACTTTCCCCAAATAGATAATGACCTTTGTGTCCAGAAATGCTCATTTACTTGACTTTTTCTCTTTTTTACTAGAAAGTAGATTTTAATTTTATTTCCTATTTTATTGTCTGTTGGGAAGGAACAATCCCTGTACTCTTTTTTTTCCACCTATTTTTTATTTATGCCAGAGGGAGGCATAGATGGGGCCTGATATACTCCTCCCATCCCCCCTTCCCATGTCATGAATAAGGAATTTAAAACGAGGAGGAACATATTCTCTGAGACAAGATGCTAAAGGAAGCTATAGCACTTAGGTAATGAGGACATCACAAGGGCTGACTTAGATAACCTTGATTCACATTAGGTGCTCAATGAAAGAGCACCTCCCTAGAAGTGACTTAGCCCTATCAGAAGACTCACTTGGGGGTGGGGGTCTTAGAAGTCACAAGGAATTTCCCTGACTGTAAAAAAAAAAAAAAAAAAAAAAAAGTTACTTCACAACCTTCAGGCTTCCCATTGTGCATTTCCATCTATTCCCTTTTCTTTGCACAAAACATGTCATTTAAGTCACCCATCGTGAAAGGTAGACATGTATCTTAGTTCTCAAGGACTCCAGAGACAGGACCCTCCTTACAGTCTTTGGAGTGTTTTAACTTTTTATTTTGGTATAATTTCAAGATTTATAGAAAAATTGCAAGAATAGAATAGTACAAAGTACCCTCATATACTCTTCCTCCAGATTCCTCAACTGTTAACATTTTATCCCATTTGTTTTATCCTTTAATCCCTCCCAACCTACATCACACACACACACACATACACACACACACACTTTTCTTCTGCATCATTTGGAAAAATGTTGCAGATAAGATGCCCTCTGTTTTTAAAAGTTTTATGTATGTCTACTAAAACCAGAACATTTGCTTACATAACCACCGTAGTTATCAAAATCAGGAAATTAACATCAATACAATAATCTAGCAACCATTTTCATTTTTGCCAACTGTTCCATTAATGTCCTTTATAGTAAGAGAAAATCCCACATCATGTGTTGAACTCAGTTATCATGTCTCTTTAGTCTTCTTTGTTCTAGAACATTCCTCAGCTTTTGAAATTGACATTTTTGAAGTGTTCAAACCAGGTATTTTCTAGAATATCCCTCAGTTTGGGTTTGTCTGCTGTTTC
Source organism: Neomonachus schauinslandi (assembly GCF_002201575.2). Classification (NCBI taxonomy): domain Eukaryota; kingdom Metazoa; phylum Chordata; class Mammalia; order Carnivora; family Phocidae; genus Neomonachus; species Neomonachus schauinslandi. Next base: position 104,235,758 of record NC_058410.1, on the reverse strand, counting down.
CTCATGATTAGGCTCAGGTCATACATCTCTGGAAGGCTGTTGCAAGTGTTTTAAAGTGTCCTGTACTGGATGTTTATTTTTTAATGGTCATCTCATCCCTAAAGCTGCTGGTTCATCTTCTATTCAGTAACCGTCCACATTGGTCCAATATAGCCAGTGACTCTCAACCTGGACCACACCAGACCATATTAACCAGAATCTCTTGGATTGAAACTGAAACGCAGTATTTAAAAAGCTTTCCAGGTGATTTTAATGTGCAGCCAGGGATTCCCTCCCTCCCCCGCCCCCCACCTTTGAACAGGTGTTAAGTCTTCTTGGCAAATATGAGAACTCACATCATTGGAAGATCTTTCCATCCAACCCATCTTGCATTAAACTTGATTAATAAATGCCAAAGTCTTGCTTGCTGACAAGATTTGTTGGTTCTCACTGTGCCCTACCACTTGATAGCTGGAATTCTGTATTACCTAATAAACATATGTGGGTACTTTATATCATCAGACAACACCAATAGAGTGCCCAATCATCTCCTTTGGAGATGCACAAGCAGAATGGTCTTGTTCTAGAGCAAGAGCTTTCTCCACCTTGGCACTATCATCTGGGCACATTTGCAGCCAGGTAATTTTTTATTGTGTGGGGCTGTCTTGTGCATTGTAGGATGTTTAGTGCCAGTCCTGGCTTTGAGCCAATAAATGCAAGTAGCATCCCCTAATTGTGACAAGAAAAATTATCTCCAGACATTGTCAAATGTCCCCTGGGGAGGTGGGACTTGCCCCCTGTTGAGAACCACTGCTCTAGACTTGCCTCTAGGACTTTGATCAAACTACTCTTCACACCCATCTCCACCTGTCTAAATTCCACTTGTCTTCTAAGACTAGCTGGATCAGGGCCAGTATAATGTATACGTGGTTATAAACAGTGGCTTAGTTATCAGACTGTACTGGGTTCAGTGTTTTGCTCTGCCAATTTCTGTAGGAGAGCCTTGCTCAAGGAACTCAGCCTTTGTAGTTCTCAGTCTTCTCGTCTGCAAAATGGGAATCATAATAGCTCCTTCATAGAGTTGTTGGGAGAATTCAATAAGATAGCATATAAAATGTATCCGGTCAATAACATCTGCTCAAAAAAGGATTTCTTAATGAAATAGTTCCTGTAAAGTGGTGAGAATAGTGCCTGGCACATGATAAGATCTCAGTAGATATTAGCAGTCATTGTCATCATCCTCACTGATGAAGAAATTCTGTCACCGAGGGATCAAATCTTGGTCAAGGTCGAATAGCTGCTACATGACAGAACTAGAAGCAGAGCCCATGCCTAACACTCCCAGCAAAATGTTCTTTACCCCACTCCAAGCTTTAAAAGATCAATGACAATTCCAGGAAGATGAAGCTATTGGCCAGATGAGCTCTGCGCAGAGCTGTGATAACCAGGACTTGGCAATGCAGGTGAGGTGATTAAGCATTCCGAATTAGAGAAGTGGGAACAATGCTGTTCAAGGGAGCATTTAAAGGCACAGAATCTCTTAAGTACCATCCTCTGAAAATAATTTTTTAAAAAGGGAACAGAAAAGTATTAGGAATACTTTAATCTTGGGGCAACCTGGGTGGCTCAGTCATTGAGCGTCTGCCTTTGGCTCAGGTCATGATCCCAGGGTCCTGGGATCGAGCCCCACATCGAGCTCCCTGCTCCGCGGGAAGCCTGCTTCTCCCTCTCCCACTCCCCCTGCTTGTGTTCCCTCTCTCACTGTGTCTCTCTGTCAAATAAATAAAATCTTAAAAAAAAAAAAAAAGGAATACTTTAATCTCTTCCAACGAAGAACTGGCATACCAGACCTGCGCTTTTGTATGATGTCAACCCTTAATTGTTAAAATAACCTTTGTCTATGAAAACAGGCAGATGAACATAGTGGATATGACTACTCTGGGCTAAAAAAACTACACCAAAGAGCAGGCATTGCCAGGCGCGCAATATTATAAGATAAAGAACTAAGGGATCTTGCTCTCCCTACAGAGCTGTATTTAAGTGGGATTCTATCCGTTCTTATGAAGCCTTGGAGAATTACTTCTACTGCCAAGAGGCTGTAGCTTCTTGTGAAATAATAGGCCAGAGTAGTTCATTCATCATATCCTGTGGGTTGGCAGCCTTTTTCATCCTGTTCTTTCTCCTCTTCAGTAAAGAAGTTGGGTATTAATTATACTGAAGGACTCTTGGTAAAGTAGTTAGCAAGCTGGAGGTACCTTGGTGAGGTGTGTGGGCACACAGGCATCTACACACATGGTGTGGTATCTCTCTGTGTGTGTGGGGGGGTGCTTTTTTATCCAGGAATGGAACTGTCATCTTTTCCTTATGATCGGTCCCTATTCAAGGTCAATATTAAAGCTATGTATCAACGGTCCAGTTCTAGAGCAGACATCAGCCACATCCCTAATGGCGGAGGCCCATGCCCTGCTAGGCTCTTTTGTTCCTGGTTGTTTGGGAGGGTCCTGGGGGGAAGGGTCAGGTGGCGGGTGGGGGAGGCGGATAAGAGGGGGAAAGAGGAGTGCTCAGGACTCTGGGCAGCAGCTAGTTAGGAATAGTGGTAGGGAGTTAGCTTGATATTTTTACAGGTGTGTGTGGATGTCCAGTATATGAAATCTGGCTTTATTTTGTAAGCATAGGTTCGCATCTCGCTCTCAAGGGAAGAGTTTCTCAAACTTGTGTGCACAGCTGCTCTGTGCATGAGAATCCCTCAGTTTGCTTGTCTCAATTACACATTCCTGGAGTGGCTGTCTGGGAATGTGTGTTTTAAACAAGCTTCCCAAGTGATGCTTGAGGAGCTACAGTTTTGATCTATTCCTCAAAAGTGTATTAAAAAAATAGGAGGATGCCAATGGTTCAGAAAGATGGTATTTCTTTACACCAAGTGAAAAGGAGGATCTGAATCACTTAATCGGAAAGAGGGAAGGCCCAGATGTGATGTAACAGCGTTCATACGCTTTCAATTAGCACGTGCTCCAAAAGGCGCTAGAAGGAGAGAACTAAGCTCAACCTTTTCCCCCTCATTTTTCTTTGTTTATTCTTATTGGTGACTTAATTTATTAATAGTCAGAAATAGCATGTATTATTAGCACTTACGATACGTGAGTGATCCTTCCAAAGACACAATAAAGCATTAGTATTTCTTATTTTATCAAAAGACTTGTAAGTATTACTGCCTCCACTTTACAGATAAGGAGACCAAGGCTCAGAGATGTTAAGTAACTAATTCGACCAAGGTTTCAGAGTGATTAAGCAACTGCATTTCCCCAGAGCCTGCATTATTAACCACTCTACTAATCTGCCTCCCATTATCACCTTAAACGATATCTTTCTTTCACTGAATAACCAATATACTGGAAGCACCATGAGGCCAGGAACCCCTTCTGTCTTGTTTATTTCCATTTTCCCAAGGTCTAGCAGAATCCTGAGCTGCCAAATTTTTTTTTTCTAATTGCATAAAATAGAAAGTTTCAAGATGTGTGTTTTAGAACAAATAATTCACATTTTCCCTAGTGATTTGAATATGCTTATCAAAAAGAAACCACTCAAATAGCCAACATGCAATTAGGTCACTGCTCTATTCTTGTGGTTACTGATAACTCAAATATAGGTCATCCAATGTGTTAAGAGAAAATGATGCAATCTTAATCCTTAAATTCCTCTGTAAAGAAGCCCTCTCTCTAACTTCATCTATTGAAAATGCTTGTATTCACTTTCTAAATTGCACCATGAAACCAAAGCCTGCTTTGTGGACCACTGAGCTAGAGCCTGGGAAGAACCACCCATCTTTATGATGCAATGAGGGCGCCATAGTAATCTGGCACTGGGAGTTATTGATGGGCCAAAGCCTACAGATCAATTTGGCAGAGAATGGCTTTGAGGCTCTTCCTGGCCTTCAAATGCAAATAGAGCATCACACCCTTTCCCAAAAGCCAATTTGAGGGGTAAAGGCAGAATTCTGGCTCCAAGTCAAGCCTATCTTTTCCTCTAAATATTAAACGTATAAAATAAAACCTCAGGTTTTTAGGGTTAGAAAGAACTTCAGGATAGCATCCAAAACCCCTGGTTTTCTGATTCCCCTCCCAAGATGCATGTGTGGTCTTAATCAAAACTACTTTGTTTCTTTGTCCTCAATACTCGCCTACCTTGATGGTGGGTTGCCATCAACGTAACAGTTCGGATATAGTTCCTGTAGGCCCAGTTAACTGAGAGATAAGAATCCTTTTCCATTTGCTTATATTGTTTTTTTTTTTATTATTATCATTATGTTCAGTTAGCTGCTTATACTGTTTTAAGAGAATTCCTGACTACTGTAATTAAATATAAATATTACAAAATCATCACATGGATTTCAAGTGGAGAAAAAAGAGGTGGGCCTTCCTTTGGCAGAAATAACATAAGTACTGACCCAGGACCCATTTTGTGCTGGATTTCCTTCATACTCCATAAACCTTCCTAAAGACTTAGACACTGAATCCAGAGTGGAGCTGGTCACATTGCAGGTGCCAAGTGATTTTAAAAAAAGGGGAAATAAGTGTTCTATGTATTTTTGAAATAATGTTCTGGTAAACTTGGTTATAACATCAAGCTCCTTCAGAGAATACTTTATTGTTTTTTTATACAATTGAAGGGTAGTTTGAACTACTACTATCCTTTAAAGGATAAAGGGATAGAGTTAAAATGAAGAGGAGCAGTGAATTTGTCCCTTCTCCTTGCAAAAACGGTGGGGAAGGCTTAAGAACTCTAAATACCAAAAAGAAGGGAGCACTTCTTAATCTCCTCCTGAGTTTCTGCCAACATAATTGGAAACAAAAAGGAGAGTCCAGGAGACCACTATTAAGAGATATTAGTATATGGATGCTGGATAGTGGCAGTGGCCGTGGGGGTGGTGGGAGGGATGGTAATCAGCTGCCCTCTGTGTAGGAAGGTCTGGGACCTGAAGTAGCCACAGCTGCATTTGGAAGGAGTTGATCATAAACCTTTTGATCATGGGCGGCCTCAGGAAGACGTTACCTCTAAAATCCAGAGGACTTTAGACCCCAACCTAGAATCCTCTAGGCTGAGGTAAAAGAAGTACTTGACAAAGCTTGGGGCTAGGAAGAAGGAAGGCAAGATTAACCAGAGTTGCCCCTTTATAAACTGCTGAGTGCAAAAGAAATGTCTATTATTTATTTATAATCAGTGTCGGAATATTTAGTTGAAAGGGAGTGAGTGGTCTGTAAACATGGACTTCAAAATTGGCAAAGGGAAGAAAAATAGTTAATTTTAATAAAATTCAATAGGCCAGAGCCCATAGGTAAGTGCCATACCAGACACTTGGTACCTGAGGAACTGACATTTGAGTTTTGATGATTCCTGAATGGACATGAAGCTCTAGGACACGGAGCAATTACAACTACTGGAATCAGATTCTATACCACACAGTTAGTATTTGATTATATGCCATTTTATTATGTCTATTCACTTATCAATATGTGTTTTCCTTGCTTTCCTTAATATTTATGGGTTCTCTAATAGATACCAGCTCTTAATTTCTTTACCTTCACCTGAACATACACAGACACACATAACCTGGAACCTTACTGAACCCCGTGCTCTGTGTGTGAGAAATTATCCACAACAACATGTAATATATTTAATAAAATGTATATTTAACTATATAAACAGATAATAAGCTCCATCACATTTCCAGGGATGGAGTCTGGGGCTCTGCATTTTACATAATCACTCTAAGTGGCCTGATGCAGTGGTCCAAGATCACACTTTGGGAAACACTGGCAGAGTGGGGGTCTTACTCTTATTTACCAGATAAATATATTCCTTAGCATTCTTCATAGTCAAGAATCTCAGGAAGAATGCAGTCAAACCCTCTGCCCCTCAGTGTCCCTTTCTGTGCCTTCCATTCTCAAGTGGCAGCAACAGAGAGCTGGGGCAGGGAGAAAGTACACAGCCCACAAAACACTGTATGAAGAAACAACACAAAACAGTCAACTAAATGAAACAGCTAATAGAAATAAGCAAATACGGCAGTGACTTTTGGAGGGTCGGCCAGCTTTCTTGGCACTGAAGCTTCGTCTCTGATGAGGAATTCCTCCCATTCAGAAATCCAAGGCTCTAGCGGGGAGGAAGGGAGTGGCAGAATGAGGAGAGGGGAGCTTCCTGGATCTGGTATGTAACCTCCAGTGGCTGCACCCACTGCCTACCTGTAAGGCAGGTCCTGAGTTCACCAACCTTGTGTACCCCTGTAACTCTGGGAAACTAAAGGCTGATTAGAGGATTTTAACACTGGATGACTAGGCTACTAATGCTGAGGCCCTGGGAACATGGCTATTCATCTAGAGACTACATTTCCCAACCTCCTTTGCAGCTAAGTAAGGCCATAAGCTAAGTTTGAGCCACTGGAATGTAAGTGGAAGTGATGCACTCACCTTCTCAGTCTAACTTATAAAGAAACCTGGTTGTCCTCTACTTCACATTTTTCTTTTGTCTAGGCTGAGAAATGGAGAAAACTGGAGCACTCAGCCACCTTGCACCCAGAGGTGGAGCCATGTAGGGAACATGGCAGGGCGTGCTGCCAGGATCCCCGGATGACACGGTGGAGCAGAGTTACTGACCCACCATGTACTACCGGCTACTCTCAAACTGTTAGGCAAAAAAAAAAAAAAAAAAAAAACAAAAAAAAAACAAAAACCATTTCCCTCTAATGTAAGGTACTACATCTTTAGTTCTCTTTCTACAGTGCTTTAATAATAGAGAATTAATAGAGAATTCTATCCATCTAGCATTCTTGGAATATGCTGGAAAAACACAGAAAATCATGACAAGTCAGTGCTGAGATGTCAAATTATGAGAAACAGAAAAAATACAGCAAGATGAATGGGAGTGAAGATTATGGGAGGCCACTTTATCTGTTCTTGGTTTATTGCTCTGTTCAATGACAAATGAAACTCGGCATCGCTAGAACTTCATTTGAACTCCTTCCCCCCTTCACTGTTAAGTCATGTCACCCTTACATTTTCTGTGAACTATTGTTCCAGAACAGTTTTGAGGATCAGTAAATTGTGTGCCTCCAATAATTTTTTTCTTTTAAGAAAAAAAAAAAAAGGGAAAAAATATTTATCTCGCAAATCCAGGGAAAGTGTAGAGAGAAATGAATACCGCACTGTCAAGTTCATAGGCTCTAGTCAAAGATATATGACTAAACACAGGAAGATGGAAGCCTGAAGGAAAGAATTATATCTCCTCCAGTCAGCATTAGTCTGAGGAAACAGAGTAGTAAGATCATGATGATAGGGTTGAAGTAAAATTACTCCGAGGAAATTTTGAAATTTCAGGGTAGGATTTGGAATCCTTATTAAAACTCATGGGGAATAGTAAAATTGATATTATGCCATTTCCTCACAATTCCTGACCTAATAAACTAAGAATAAGCATAACTAGGGCCCAATTACATCCCGTCCAGCACCTAACAGATAAGTTTAAGTTCCAAGAGGCAGAGTTCAGGTCCAGGGGACGTGAAAGGCAGCTCCCTGAGGTCTAGGAAAGGGTAGAAGAGGACAAGAGAGGCTTCAATCATGAAATAAGAAGGAAGAAATGTAATCAGGGTGTTTCTTAGAGGTCTTTTATTAACATCTTAAAAATTCACCAAGAGAGCTGAATCCAGCTGAACTGAAAGACATTCAATATAATTAACCAGTGTTTTCACTGTTGTTATTTTGGCTTTTTAAATAAAAGCAAGTAGGGTGGGAGGCCAGGAAGGAAAATGAGAAGGAATGAGCGAGTCTTCCTGATGCTGAGTAACAAGTGGTCCGCAGTGAGGTTGCTCTGGAGTGCCACAGGGCCAACACAGAGCTGGTGGGTAGGGTCAGGTGCTGTTCCCTTCAGGGATCTCCCCACCCCCCTTCCCAGGCACTGCAGAGCTTTGATTAAAAGCTCAGAGTTGAGGGTGCTTTAGGAAGGAAAGGGAATGATAGCTGGTGTCTTTTTCTTGGTAACTAAAAAAAGAATTTTGCACACATACCTTAAATTCTATTCCCCCCCCTCCATAGACAAGGTCACCTTCATCTAGAAGAAGACATTCCATTTCACAACCACACACGTTTTGCAATTCTGTAGCCTCATTTTGTGAGGACTCCTTTCATCAACGACTTTCAAGGATATATCTGTCCTAGAAATGCAGTTTTGCTGTGTCGGATGCATGCCTAACAAGGAACCTTTATTATATGGTGGCAGCACACACGCTTTTCCACTAGGAACCCCTGACCAGTAAGGGAGGGATTTGAAGTAATGAATGGTTGTTTCAAGCATAAGTGAGCAGACAGTATTCAGCAACCGGCACAAATAGCTTGGATCTTTCTGGTTGCTTATGGATGCCTAAAATTTCTTACACTCCAAAATTGGAATTAAAAGGTTGAAAATGCAGGGCGCCTGGGTGGCTCAGTCGGTTAAGCGACTGCCTTCGGCTCAGGTCATGATCCTGGAGTCCCAGGATCGAGTCCCGCATCGGGCTCCCTGCTTGGCAGGGAGTCTGCTTCTCCCTCTCCCACTCCCCCTGCTTGTGTTCCCTCTCTCGCTGTGTCTTTCTCTGTCAAATAAATAAATAAAATCTTTAAAAAAAAAAAAAGGTTGAAAATGCAAATACCTCCCGAAATTGCTCCATCAGCAAACTTATTACACTGAATTGTGATTAGTCAGTCAGGCAAATGGTATAATGCCCATTTAAGTTCTTTCCTGTTCCATAGAGAGGAGCAGATAAAATGGTAGCGCTCAGAAGGCTATTATGAAGGCTACAGACATTGACAAACTTGGCTGACTCCGTACTTGAGAGGTTGGTTGGTGTCCAAATCATTAAGCAAACCAATCAAGTAAATTATAGGCATGCAATTATTATTTCAATTTTCTCCAAGACAAATGTGTTTCAAAAGTGAATCTTGGGGGGGGCACCTGGCTGGCTCAGTTGGTAGAGCATGAGACTCTTGATCTCATGGTCATGAGTTTGAGCCCCATGTTGGGCGTACAGCCTCCTTAAAAAAAAGTGAATCATGGCTTCCTAATATAATTGATTGATTTGGGATGTTCTTATTATGCTGTTTGACAAATCCTTGGGAAAGACTTTTTAATTTTGTTTTGTTCTAATTGTACAAGATTTTGTCAGTTTCCCTTTTTAAAGTTTTAATTATTTTTTATTTTAGTGTGTAATTTAATTGAAACTCAAATGGTCTGCCAAAATGACACAGATGTATTCTTAGATAACAGAGTGCTATAGCCTGAATATTTGTGTGCCCCCATCCCAAAATTCATATGTTAAAATCTAATAGCCAAGTGATGATATTAGGAAGTGGGGCCTTTGGGAGGTGCTTAGTCATTAAGGTGGAACCCTCATGAGTGAGACTAGTGCCCTTAAAAAGGAGACCCCATAGAGCTCCCCAGTGTCTTTCTGCGAAGTGAAATTATTGAGAGAAGATGGCTGTCTCTCAAGAAGCTGGTTTTCACTATATACATGATTGTGGACTTCCCAGCCTCCAGAACTATGAGAAATAAATATTTGTTGTTAATAAGTAGCCCAATTTATGGTATTTTGTTATAAGAGCCTGAATGGACTAAGGCAACAGATAAGTTTATCTTTTCCAAATGAACATGTTTTCTAATCAACAAGTAAATGTGAGATATATTTTCCATCCATCCATCCATCCATCCATTTATCATCTTGCCCTCCTGCCCTTCTCTATGTTCTTCACATCTCGCTGTGTTCTCCTTAGAATTAAGTTGAGAAATAAAATACTATGATAACTAAGCTCATGAATTTCTAATTCTTTGTGCTTAATAGTAAATGAATTCTGGAGATAATCAAATTCATGCTAAAGAATTCTTTTTCAACAACTTCATGATAAAGTATGGACACTACATGTATGGTAATCAAATCCTATACATAGGGGCTTTAATAAATAAGCAAAATACTAGACCACTACCTATTTGGACAGATGAAGAGTCAGAATATATTACTACAATATTCAGATAGGACATTCAAATTGGGATAAAATTCCCAGGGCAAATATAGCCCTTTTAATTTTTATTTATTTTAATTTTTAAATTTTTTTTTAGAATTTATTTATTTATTTATTTATTTATTTATTTATTTATTTATTTATTTATTTTAGAGAGTGAGCGTGAGCTGGGGGAGGGGCAGAGGGAGAGTAGAGAGAGAATCCCAAGCAGACTCCATGTTGAGTGCAGAGCCTCACACAGGGCTTGAACTCAGGATCCTGAGATAATGAACTTAACCGACTGAGCCACTCAGGCACTTCCAATATGGCCCTTTTTAGTACAGAATAGCAGTTTCATTCATTCTTCCCTCTGTTTCTTCAATCTTTATTGTGTATCTATTATCTGCTAGCTATTGTTAGGCCCTGGGAAAGCAGAAACAGGACTTGTCCTCTCTGTGAATAGGAAAAAATATACAGTGTGGTGAGGGCTATTGAAGAGGCTTGCCCAGATGGTATAAGAGCTCTGAGTAGAGAGACACATAATGCAGACCAAGAGCCACAGGGAGTTCCCACTTAAGGGAGGTATGTCCTGAGTGAGTTTGAAGGTGACTGGCAGTTTGGTAGGCAAAACAGGGGACAGGTGCAAAATGGTGATTGGGGCAGGGAAAGAGAGCATGTTGCACAGAAATGAGGCATATAGAGCAAATACATTATTCTGAGAACTGGAAATAGTTCAGAATAGCCTGTGGTGTATTTGTGTGCATCTTCGTGCAGCAAGGGCAGATGGTCAAGGGCAAAATAATAGAGGGCACTGTGTGCCAAGCTAGAGGATTTCCACTTTACTCGGAGAGTTACAGGGAAAACAAAGGATTTGAATTTCAGAATGACTGCTCACTCATACAAAGTAATAATAATAATAATACCTTAATATAAAAACAAACTGAAAACATAAATAGGCAATTCACAGAATAAGAAATAGCTATAGCTAGGGCGCCTGGGTGGCTCAGTTGGTTAAGCGACTGCCTTCAGCTCAGGTCATGATCCTGGAGTCCTGGGATCGAGTCCCGCATCGGGCTCCCTGCTCAGCGGGGAGTCTGCTTCTCCCTCTCACCCTCCTCCCTCTCATGCTCTCTGTCTCTCACTCTCTTTCTCAAATAAATAAATAAAATCTTTTAAAAAAAAAAGAAATAGCTATAGCTAATAAACATATTAAAACACGTCCGACTTCATTTAGAAAGTGCCAAGGTTTCATTTTTCGATTACTGAATCAGAAAATACACTCCTTAAATGTGAACTTCAATTCTGACAAGTGTGAGTGAGACATTCAGTCTCGAACATTACAGAGGGAATAATTTGTTACTTTTTTCCTGTGAAGCAATTGAGTAAAATATATTGAAAACCTCAAAAATACTCATTTTTTAACCCAATAATTCCCCTTCTAGCAATTGCTCCCAAGGAAATGAGAGGTAAGAGTTAAAGACTCAAGCACGCACAAAGTTGTTCACTTGTTAATTAAAATAATAAAAAAATAGATGCAATCCACATGCTCCACAATAGAGGAGACATTAAATTATGGTTTATTTGTTTTATTTTCTAGACTATGAGGTAGTCATTAAAATAATATTTTTAAATAATTTCTAATGATATGGGATAATGCATTATGCATTATGGGAAGATATCAAGTAATAAAACGATATATGGAGCATGATCCCAGTGGTGATTAGAAAAAACTATGCATTCATTTCTTTTTAAGCTGGAATGCAATGCATCTATGTTTATAATGGTTATATCTGAGCTTTAAGATAATGAAAAGCTTTCATTTTCTTTGTTATATTTACAAGCCATTTCCCAAGGTTTAAGAAAAATAGTATGAGCATGTATCATTTTTATATTTTCAATTATTTCTAAAAAGGGCAATATTAATTTACCTGTGATGTGTAGGCTGAACTGGAGGGTGACAGAGAATTGAGACAGGAAGCCCACACTCAGGGGCTGCTGTAGTAATCCAAAAGGGAAAAAGTAGGGGCCCGGGCCAACATGGTAGCCGGAGGATAGAGAAGAAAAGAAAGCCTCAAAGAACATTAAGGAGAAAAAGTCCTCAGAAGAGTCCATATTGCTTGGGACAGGGCCACAAGAGGAAGGAGGACCTGGGTGGCTCTCAGATTCCTGGTGATCCTAGGGAGCATCAGATTTGCAGGAATAAAGAAATGAAACACTCCACTTTGGACATGTTTTGTTAGCTGTGCCTTTGGACTATCCATGTGGAGATGTCCAATTAAGAGTTCCCTTTACAGATCGGGGCCTCAGGTGACAGACTGGGCCTGAGAGATAGACATGAAAGTCATCAGGACATATGTAAAACCTGACTCAGAATTTTGGATGCATAACATAGAGATGAAGTGCAGGCCGAAGACAGAACCTGGGAAGACTAACACTGATGTGAAGGATGGAAGAAGAGAAGATCAGAATGAAGATGAAAAATAGCTGGAGAAGAGATGAAAAGCATAAAAGAAGAGCCCGACAGGAGCCCATGAAGAAATTCATGCCAGGAAGTGGGGAGGGGTGACCTGTGTGAAAGGCAGAGGAAGGGACAAGGTCAAGACTGAGAAGTGTCCATCAGACTGGGCAGTAAGCAAAGGCAGTTTCCATAGGCAGAGGATGAAGGGAGGACTTCAGTGAACTGAAGAGAGACAGAAAGCATGGGAAAACAGTCTGCTATTTATTTTTTTTTTAAAGATTTTATTTATTTATTTGAGAGAGAGAGTGAGAGAGAGAAAGAGCACAAGAGGGGGGAGCGGGAGAGGGAGAAGCAGACTCCCCGCTGAGCAGGGAGCCCGATGCGGGACTCGATCCCGGGACTCCAGGATCATGACCTGAGCCGAAGGCAGTCGCTTAACCAACTGAGCCACCCAGGCGCCCAACAGTCTGCTATTTAAAGACCCTGAACAGCAAAGAGAAGGAAAAAAGATGGGAAGTGGCTGGAGGGAGCATGGCTTCAAGACTGCAGCCATTGTTAACATGGAGGACACCTGGGTACAAGTTTGTAGCTGGAGAGAAAGGAGCCAGGGAAGAGGGGGCATTTGAAAATTAGGACAGTGACGGATCCGAGAGGGCAGCAGCAGAAGACAGGGTCTAGAACCAAGTGGTATCTTGGGCTAAAGAAGAAATACTTCTTCCAGTAAAATAGGAAGGGAGGGAAGAAGGAAGAGGCCAACTTATCAAAAGCACTACGCTGGCTATAGGGCCACCTCTTGCTCAATGGTTAAGAATTCCCTAGAGTCAGACTGTCTGGGTTTGTACTCCACTTGGGGAGGTGGGAGACCTAGGGGAGGAGGGGGTTGTTTTTGCTAACACTTACTGTGCACGTACTATATAGTAGTTATTGTTCTAAGATGCAATCTCATAAAATAAGTCCTGTTATTATTTCTGCTTTTGCTTATTGGCATCAAAGATTTGTGTAAGATCATGAGGCTAAGAAGCAGGGCACTGGGATCACTCAGTGCTAAGCACATGGGCTCTGGAGCTAAACTACCTGGGTGCAAATTCTGCTTCTATCACACTGAGCCACTCTGGCTCTGTTTTCTCATCTGTAAAAAAATGAGTATGATATTGAATTGTCCTCTTGTCATGAGGATTATAAATGAGCCAATACATACAGAGTGGTAGAGAGTAAGCCCTCATTATTAATGCAGTGTTGTTTATAATAGTGAGATATTGAAAGCCCCCTAAATGTGTAATAGGATAGGACTGTTTAAATGAATTACACAAGGATAATAGCAACGTCTTCCCCAAAATTTAAAAATCAGGATAGCTTTTAAGGATGAAATTGTGTTAAGTCACCTATTAACCAAGCAATAAGACATGTAATTGAAAAGTACCCTAATCTGGAGCCCTGGCCATAACCTTGAGCATATCTGAGGCTGTTGGTTTCAAAATGAGGTTGGATATCATGCCCGGCTGGAATTGGCAAAGGTTTCCTGGGCCCTCCCTGTACTCTGTAGAGGCTGGGGTCTCCAGCAGATCCACCTCAAATCCAGAAGGAGATATATAACAGTTGTGATGGGTTAAATTGTGTCTCCCCCAAAAATATATGTTGGCGTTCTAACTCCCAGTACCTCAGAATGTGACCTTATCTGGAAGATACAATTTGTTAGAGAGACAATCAAGTTGAAACGAGGTCATTAGGGGAGGCCTGAACCCAATGTGACTGGTGTCCTTAAAAGAAGGGGAAATTGAGAGACACTCACACAGACACACTTCATGCCATGTGAAAATGAAGGCAGAGATTGGGGTGACACTTCTTCAAGCCAAGGAATGCTAAAGATTGCCGGCAAATTGCCAGAAGCTCAGCTGGATTCATGGAGTAGATTCTCTCTCACAGCCCTCAGAAGGAACCATCCCTGCCAACACCTTGATCTCAGACTTCTAGCCTCCAGAACTATAAGACAATACATTTCTGTGTTTTAAGTCACTCTGTTATGGTACATTTTAATGGTGGCCCTAGCAAACTAGTACAATAGCCATAATGCTAAGCCATTAAACACACAACCCTTGCTCTGGTTCTATGATCATCAAGCAATCTTGGGATTATCTTTGGCCTGCCATGTTGATCTCCCTACATGGAGAGCTAGTCAGAGCATGTGAATACCCAGTTACTTTTGTGGCTCTATTCCTCAGTGCACATTAATGAAGTGGCCTGGTTTATACATCAGTCTCTTATGAGTTTGCATGTGGTCCAAAGAGATTGAGCCACTCTTGGAATGTTGACAATACCAGCTTTCTGGGTCACAAAAATGGAGGGTTATTTGCTGGATGTAATAAGGACTCCCACAACACAAGGTCATCTGGGGACACCACCTGTTGCTTTCTCTGATGGCAAGTTTTGGGAATCATACATTCCCTTCTTACTTAAAAATAATTACACAAAACAGAGAGTTTAATTAATCCTGAGTAGATCCCATCTGACTTTGAAGATACCTAATAAACAAACAAATACTTATGTTTCGCTTTCCTTCTTTAAGGCTGCATTTACTTAATACATTATTTGTAGCATCCAATTGAAGTTTATATTTTATTATAAATTTTTAAAATACAAAACAATTTTTCTGCACTATGAATCATTAAAACCTGAATCATAATGGAGGGAGGAATAGCGGCATAGGATAAACTTATCTGACACCCAGAGGCCATCTGACCCACCATCTGGCCTCTTATTTGTACATAAACACTCCCTGAACAAGTGCCTATGATGTTCTGAAAAGCTCCAGGCAAAGATGAATGGCATAAGAAACAAACGAACTACCAACCACCCATGACAAGATTCATTCTAATACTAAAGCATCCTCTAATGCAATAAGTTAAAAAATATATCTCCTATAAATCCTTCCCACTACCAGTTTCTGCTTTTCATGGAGTGGCTGCATAGGTAGCCCGTCCAGTCCGGCCTTGAAGAAGTCCAGTCCTGTCTCTTTCCATGATACCCCGACGCACCACCCCAGATACTCGAAGTTCCTTCTTCATTTTCTTTCTTTCTTTTTTTTTTTTTTTAAGATTTATTTATTTATTTATTTGAGAGAGCGAGAATGAGAGAGAGAGAGAGAGCACATGAGAGGGGGGAGGGTCAGAGGGAGAAGCAGACTCCCTGCCGAGCAGGGAGCCCGATGCGGGACTCGATCCCGGGGCTCCAGGATCATGACCTGAGCCGAAGGCAGTCGCCTAACCGACTGAGCCACCCAGGTGCCCCTTCATTTTCTTTCTTTACAGTGGAAACTCTCCTAATTTTTTTTCTCTTTTCTGAGCCCTCCCCAAGAGAACGTTGTGATAAAGCCTCTATCTGACCTGCAGCATCCCTTTATTATGTTTTAAGGGCCTGGTCTTGAACTTGGCCAGCTCTGCAGCCCAGGTACCCTCTCACTGCAGCAGGTACCCTGGCAACGGATCCAGTTTTACAAAAAAAAAAAAAAAAAAAAAAAAGGATTTCAGGGCAAAGGATCTGCAGACACTGATTGGCTCAGCGGGGGCTCTGCCAGGTCTGCCAGGCAGCCTCTTATCACTTCAGAGGGTAAGGCTACCCTCTCTCCTTAAGGGAATAATTAGAGTACAGCTCCTTAGCCGTGGAACCGTGAAAGGGTTGTATACAACCAATGTCTCTCCTTTACCTTCCACAGGGTGCAGAAGCACTAACCAACCCCAAGTCTGAGTTCTTACTTAAATAACAACCACTGCATAGTCTGAACAGATAGAATCAACCAAAAATAAGTAAATAAACAAATAAAATAATGTGGAAGAGAAATGTTAAGAGGTGCTAGGATTTTCCATAGGCGGAAGCACAGAACACATATATTTTTTTCAGAATCCCTCAAGGACCAAATTAAATTTGAATTTGTCCATGTATTCTAAAATATTTCTCACTGTGGATTCAATCATTCTAATGGCAATGAAGACTACCAGTCTCTAACTCTTTGAATTGATAAGAAAACTCCATCTTTTTAAATTTATACTATTTACTAAGAGAGAAAATTTCTTAAGACATTTTCAGATTAAAAAATAGTTAAAATAAAGGCATTGATTCTACTTTTCTGTGAAAGTCATTTAACTGTAATTCTTTCTGCCCCAAAATGTTTAATAGAGAGAATGAGCAGAGAAAGAACTAAGAGTCTGCAGTGAGAACTTCCCCCCAAAGAGGGAAAAAGTGAGAGAAAGTAGAAGTGGAACATCTTGAAATAAATTTTACCTGCTCAATATTCTGCCAAAGTCACACTAGCTTGAAAGCTCTAGTCCAGTCCTGAAGGTCCAACAAACATCAGAAGAAAGTTGTTAATTTATGTAAATTGCATTACAAAGTCTGTTTTAATCCTTAACGACAGAGTGCCTAACATTAATATCGTGGTTTCAAAATGCAATTACCTTCTCAGCAGCTTACAAGGGGATAAAAATCCTAAAAAGAATTCAGAAAATAATTTTCCTTCAATACTGTGAGATACTGTAAATGCTTTCCCAAGTTAGGTGACATTCATTCCTAATTGTAAATAAGACTGATTTTTTTATGGGATTGTCATAAATGTCGTTCAGTATAGGGCGGTAGCATCATGACAGTGTTCAACTAATTAAAAATAATGTTGGGCTGGGAGCAGCAGTGAGGGAAATAGCAAGCAAACCAGGTAGCACGCTCTTTGATGTCTGGCTTAAGCTTCTTGACTTTAAGCTCTATTTTCTATCGATGGCTCAATTTTTACAATGCAATACTACTAGTACTTATGCTAAATCAATATTTTTTTTATTTGGCAAACCTTAATATTCTTACAGGCCAAAAGATTCTCTCTCAGTTTGGTAAACACCATACAAATTAGTCGAAAAGTTACCCAACTTACAAAAGAGTAGAAACTGCCTGAATTCATTTGGGTTGCTATAACAAAGTACAGTAGACTGAGTGGATTGTAAACAACAGAAATTTATTTCTCACTTGGTTGGGAAATCCAAGATCACGGTGTCAGCAGATTTGGTATCTAGTGAGAGCCTGCTTACTAAGTTCATTGATGGCTCCCTTCTTGCTGTGTCCTTACAGGGTGGAAGGCAAGGGAACTCAAAGGGAGCTTTTATAAAAGCTTTTGTAAGATACACTAATCTCATTCATGAGGGCTCCACTCTCATGACCTAAGCATCTCCCAAAGTCCCCACCAACAATACCATCACATGGGAGATGAGGTTTCAACACATGAATTTTAGGGACACAAACATTCAGTCCATAGCAGAAATCAAAATATCATCTGAACATAAGCATAGTGCAGTTTTGAAGGCTGGCTTCTTAGGGTCGTATCTTCAATGCATATGGCTCTCAAGAATACCATTACTGGCCCCTCTAATGCAAACATTTTTAGGACTTGTAGTTCATATTAGAGAACTTGATCAGAATTGCTATCAATAACAACAATAATACTGATACTGTTTGAGTACTTACTCTGTATTGGACATTTAATTTGTATGATCTCATTCAATATCACAAAAACTCTGCATGGTAGGTCTTATCCCCATTTAATAGATGAGAAAAGTGAACTTCAGAGAAATGGTGGGTGGCTTGCTACACATCTAGAAACCAGAGACCTCCAGAAGCCTCTTTGCAGGACTCTACACAATGTCTGGAAATAGTAGAGCAAAATTACCTGAACAAAATATGGATAAATGTCAGCCACTCAGCACTCTTCTCAATGATCCCTGTATGAAGCTTATAATTTAAAGTTGATAAGCATCTGAATCACTCATCTACACTTTAGCAAAATTAGGGAACCTGAGACAATGCTATCACACTTAGAAGGCCAGTGCGTCCTTGAACCAAAAGGTCCATAGACCACACATACAGAAAAAAATTCTCAAAGATCTCTAGTGCTGACTTAATTCATTTTTATTTTAATGTTATTTAAATATGCATGAACATAGAACTAGGTATAACCATCTTATTCTTAAAGCTCTTATAAAATTATTTTTTTAAAAACACCCATATAGTCAAATTAGATACAAATTACAAAACCAGTACTACTTCAAATTAGCAGCGGCTCACAGGGATAATGGGGTGCTGGCCTACCTACACAGGATCGTTCCAGTGTGGCTCACCACTACCATCCTGTCCTGAGAATATAGCTTTTCCTCCTTTTCTTGCATGGGAACCTGAGCAACTGAGAAACCTCAGTCTCCTTTCCCTTTTTATGGGATAAATCCTATCTTGTTCTTTTCTCCTAAGTAAAAGTAATATTGCCACTTAGTGCCTTGAAACCTGTGGGGGGTTATTTGACTTCTCTCTGCCTCCTCTTTCTCATCTGCAAAATGGAGATATATAAACAGGACCTACTCACACTGGATTATTGTGAGGATCAAATAAGTCAATAAATGTAAAACTTCTCACAATAATGTTTGGCACAAAGTAAATGCTTTTAATTGTTATATATTATTATTGTAATTATAAATACAATGATTAAGAAAAATATAAACATGGGAACTGAGAGACAGCTTCAATGCTCAATTAATAATAAGGTGATCATACCAATAATTCAGACTCTAATTATATTAAATTTGTCATATACATGAAGAGAGACTAATTAAAGGTGCATATTGTATGTATATTGTAAACTCTAGGACAACTAGTAAAGTTTGAAAAAGAGATACTAAAAGAATCCAATAGTTGAGATAAAATGGAATAATCAAAAATACTCAATCCAAAAGCAGGCAGAAAAAGAAAAAAAGCAAATAAAAACAAATAGAATAAGTAGAAAACAATTAGAAATGTAATGGACTTCAATCCAATCGTAGCAGTAATTACATTAAATGTAAATGATCTAAACAAGTGAATTAAAAGACAAAGATTATCAGATTGGGTAAAAAAGCAACACCCAACTCTATGCCACTGACAAGAAGTCCACTTTAAATACAAAGTCATCTATAGGTTTAAAGTCAAAGAATGGAACAAGATATAACATGTAAACACTAACAACAAAAGCTGGCAGGGCTATATTAAAGGTTTATTACCACAGAAATGAATACATAAAAATTTAAAATGTACAATCACCATGTCCGTATCTAAATCTCTGATCTCTAATTATCTCCCTGTTAAAGAACTCACAGAGCCCTGAGAAATAAGACTAGGAAATAAAACTGAATTCATCTTAATACCTTGTCTCATATGCTCGAGAGCTACCATATCAAATTTATTAATACCTTTTTAGTTTATTTGAAAGCATATGTTATGACATTTATTCATTTGGATGGAATTCAGATAAAATAGAATAATCACTGAGCAGGAATGTTAGATTGAAAGTCGTATATGAATTCTAACTAGCTAAAAGCAAATTTGAATTCCTGTCATGGATTAGGCACATCTTTCACTATTAAATGACCACATTCTAAAGATTTCATTTAGCTAAAAGAGGAAACTAAAATGGGATCCTATTTTCAGAATTCCCCAGGCAGTGTAGGCCTTAATTAAAACAAAGTAAAACAAAACAGATAGCTTTCCAAAGTAAGACTGTAGCAACTGAAGGGGCAGCAAGACTCTATTATCATTTAAAAAAACTCAGAAGTGGAAAAAAAAAAACCTGGCGTGGGTAAACTGAAACATCTTGTCCCACAGTGAAAATCTGGGCCATATTTCTTTCTTGTAGGAGGAAATGAGAATCCCAGCACTAGTGTTAACATAGAGTAGGTGTAAATGAAGAAAATATTTATCAACATATAGTTAACACTATTGGTTTTAAAAGACAGAGACGTGGAGTTGTTTCAACAAGAACAGATAAAGCACAGTTGGTTACAGAAAATAACATGGTTCAATAACTGAGAATGTCCCTTAATCACTCTGTGCCTCAGTGTCTACATCTGTAAAGTGAGGACTAAACCCTCATAGGGTGGCTGTTAGGACTGCAAAGATACAGAGGAATGGGCCTCCAGATAGCTGTGCCTGTGTTCAGGGACCCTGGCACCTTGGCCAGAGGTGACTAGCCCAGGGGTAGGCTTTGTAGCCCCTCATCTGGGACAATCAGATTCTCTCTGGCATTTGACATTTCACAAAGAAGTTAACTCATTCATTCATTCAACAAACGTCTATTGAGTGTCTACTAAGGGCACTGTTCTAACCTCTGTTGAATAAGACTGAGAAAGATATTATCCTCTTAGTCCTTACATTCTATTAGAGGATACACACAACAAACAAGGAAATAGGAGATCCTATGCAATGGTGAAAGCTTAACAATGGAGAAGTGATGAGGAGGGACTGAGTAAGAGAGCATCTACTTCAAACTGGGTGGTGAGAAAAGTATTTCTGGGGAGGTGATGACAAGGAGTCAATCACATAGAAAATCTAAGGGAAATCATTCCAGGCAGAAACAGAAAGAAGGCCAGTGTGGCCTGGAACATAAGACTAGGGAGTGAGCAGGTAGAGATGAGTCTAGACAAACAGATCAAATCATGTAGGGCCTTATAGGACATGGTAATGTGTTTGGATTTTATTCTCAGTGCAAGAGGGAGCCATTGGAAAGTTTGGTCATAGAATAACATGACCCAATTTGTGGTTTCAAAAGATCACTCTGGCTGAGTGATCCAGAGACAGGGGTAGAGACTGGATTATAGGAGAGCAAGGAGGAGATGACTTCAGTGTCCAGAAGGAAAGTGATATGACTATGGTTACAGTGGGGAGATGGTGTAAGAAGTGGAGTTTGGAGGTGAAATCAATAGGATTTGCTGACATGGGGAGTGTGGGAAAGAATACAGTCAGGAAAGACTGTTTTGCTCATGGTCTGAGTGACTGAGTAGCTGATAGTACAATTTCCTGAAATGGGGAAGACTGTGAGAGGAGCAGGTTTGGGGGGGATTAACCAGAATTGTTTCACCAGGTTACATATAAATGCTGTATTAGACACCAAGTGACGTGTTGGGTTGTGGTTCTGAAGACTTCAGAGCTGAGTCACATTAATGGTGATGTCCAGGTGAGGATCTGCAAATCCTGCTGTCCTCAGGAAGTCCTGGTTTCTGCCATTCTGTAGTCCTGCTGTTTAGTTTTTCCTGTGACTGCATAAGATGCTCCTGCATCCTGTCAATCAATTGCTCTTTTTAGCTTTTCACCATCTATTGTTTGCAACCCAAAAGGACTTTAACAAATCCTTGTTAAAAAGATCATTTCTTTTTTTTTTAATTCTTATGTTAATCCCCATACATTACATCATTAGTTTTAGATGTAGTGTTCCATGATTCATTGTTTGTGCATAACACCCTGTGCTCCATGCAGAATGTGCCCTCCTCAATACCCACCACCAGGCTAACCCATCCTCCCACCCCCCTCCCCTCTAGAACCCTCAGTTTGTTTTTCAGAGTCCATCATCTCTCATGGTTCGTCTACCCCTCTGATTTCCCCCGCTTCATTCTTCCCCTCCTGCTACCTTCTTCTTCTTCTTTTTTTTTTTTCTTAACATATATTGCATTATTTGTTTCAGAGGTACAGATCTGAGATTCAACAGTCTTGCACAATTCACAGCGCTTACCAGAGCACATACTCCACTCCAGCAACCCTCAGTTTGTTTCCTGCGATTAAGAATTCCTCATATCAGTGAGATCATATGATACATGTCTTTCTCTGTTTGACTTATTTCGCTCAACATAATACCCTCCAGTTCCATCCACGTCGTTGCAAATGGCAAGATCTCATTCCTTTTGATGGCTGCATAATATTCCATTGTATATATATACCACATCTTCTTTATCCATTCATCTGTCGATGGACATCTTGGCTCTTTCCACAGTTTGGCTATTGTGGACACTGCTGCTTTTATAAACATCGGGGTGCACGTACCCCTTCGGATCCCTACATTTGTAAAAAAGATCATTTCTAAGGTGCTTTCTTGCTTTACTACTTTATGAATCTAAAAAGCTATTTTATAACTAAACTTGGTGTCAACCAAATTTTAGGTCATTGATGATGGGCAAAGGAGGCACTGGCTACACTAAAAATAATGAATAATGGCTATACTTCATTGAGTACAAGCGATGAAGGACCCATGTACTAAGGGCTTTGGCATACTTTATCCCATTTAATCCTTACAAGAATAATTCTGAACTAGTGGCGACTATCCTATTTTGCAGATGAGAAAACTGAGGCTTAGGGTCTTATGTGACCTGTCTAAGGTCACAAACAGTGTAAGGGCTGGGTTTCAAGCCCAGATCACATTGACCCCCCCCAAATACATCATCAGCTACCACTGCTCTGCATTGTCTGAAGCAAGTTTTCCCTGCCATGACTACAGATGACTCAGTGAGAGTCTGAAAGAAAATTCATGATCCATGTGGTGGTGGTATGGGAACTGCAGCAGCCTACGTGGTGCATTCACTGTAGCACAGGCTATTATACAATCTGCCATGGTAGGACTCTACATAGAATGTGTAGAGTTCCAAGCTCTATCCCCTCTTCAGCTTGGGACCCTGTGCTCCTCAGTGTCATTCAGCAGAGCAGAACCAACACAAGACACACATCTTCATACTGGCCTTGGGTGGGAAGGCAGTTTGCTGGGACCTTGTGATTCGGGAGGACCCAAGGTATCCTCAGCAGTCGGCCATTTTACAGGCTGGGAAACTGGGTCTAAACAGGCTACTTTCCAGGATTACATGGCAAATTAGTAAAGAGTTAAAATTTAAAGATCAGGTTTCTTGAGTCAATGTCTAATTCAAAAATTCCCAATTTTATTATGGTGCCATCTCCTCTCCCACTTGACAATGAGGTCTTGGAGCCTCTCCTGATGAGATGGGTCATCAACTTCCTGTTCTCAACCTTGCCCCATCTTAATTTATTTTTATTGAGATTTAATATACATATATGTAATGCATAATCTTAAGCATCCACTTCAATGAATTTTTACAGTATAACCACCATCAATGTAACTACTCCTAGCTCCAGATATAAAATCTTTCCAGCACCTTATATGGCTCCATTCTGCCCCTTTCCAGACAATAACCACCTTCCCCATTCTCTGAGATAACCACTATCCTGAAGTCTATAGCCATAGATTAGCTTTGTCTGTTCCTAAACTTTATTTAAATGGAATATTTACTTTTAAAATCTTTCTTTTAGGGCGCCTGGGTGGCTCAGTTGGTTGAGTGACTGCCTTCGGCTCAGGTCATGATCCTGGAGTCCCGGGATCGAGTCCCGCATCAGGCTCCCTGCTCAGCGGGGAGTCTGCTTCTCCCTCTGACCCTCCTCCCTCTCATGCTCTCTGTCTCTCATTCTCTCTGTCTCAAATAAATAAATAAAAAATAAAATCTTTAAAAAAAATAAAATAAAATCTTTCTTTTACTTTACATTATAATTGTGAGATCCATCCATGTTGCATATAGTAGCTTATTCTTATATATTGCTATGTAGCATTCCATTGTGTGAATATATCTAGACTTATTCATCCATTCTCCTGGTGATGGACATTTGGGTACTTTCCCCTTTAGGACTATTATGAAAAAGGCTGCTATCAACATTCCATGCATGTTGCCTGGTGAACATATACACTCATTTGTCTAGGGAAATAGAATTACTAGATCACAGTGTAGATATATATTTAGTTCTAGAAGACACTGCAGTTTTCCAAAGTGTTTGTAATAATTTTCCCTCCTACCAGCAATAAATGAGAGTTCCAGTTGTTCCACAGTCTTGCCAACCCTTGGCATTGACTGTCTTTTTGCTTTTACCACTCTGTTGGCTGTGTAATGGTATCTCATTGTGGTTTAAATTGCATTTCCCTGATGAATAATGGTTTTGGCCATTTGGATTATCTTCTTTTTTGAAATGTTTGTTCAAGTACTTTGCTGATTTTTAGTTGAATTATTTGTCTTCCTCTTAGTAATGTTTAGGGTTTCTTGATATATTCTGGAGGTGAGTCCTTCTTTGTCAGATATATGTATTGTGAATATCTTCTTTCAGTCTGTGGCTTGCCTTTTTATTCTCTGAGTGGTACCTTCTGATGAGAACGAGTTCTTAATTTTTAATAAAGGCCAATTTATCCACCTCCTTATTATGGTTAGTGCTTTTTGTGTCTTTTTAAAGAAATCTTTGCCCACCCTAAATCTTGCCTCTTTAAACTCAGGAAGCTCAGAAACCATTTAGAAGTTGTGTGTATTTGACAGGTTTGGAAAATGCTGACAATTAAACTTTTTTAGGCATACAAGAAGAAAGGTGTTGGGACGCCAGCAGGGAAGGAGCACAGTGGTGCCCAAGCAGGTGACAATGTATGGGAAGCTTTGGTGGTATGCAGAGGAAGGTAGAAATCAAGGACTTATAGCTGGAGTTGGTGGGGAGACTTTTTTTCTTGAGAGAAAATAACAGTAGCAACCATCAGACAAATCTGGCCCATATTGAGCCTTGCACTGATACCACCCCCACGCTTTTGATAAAGACAATAGTCAACATCTCACTCAGCAGTTACTATAATTTCCTGACCAGGTTTAAAACAGGGTCCCAGCAGAGTGCTGCACAAACAGTAGGTATACAAACAACCTTCTGCCTTTCTTAGAACAAGGTGGACTATAAATAAATAAAGAGTCACAAGTATCCAGTGTTTGTACTGGATATTTCTAGTGCATCACTTCACATTCCCTTGGCCCCAACTATGTCTTACTCCAACCATTGCTGCAGTAACCAGTTCTGTGTGAGTTCTGATCAGCTTCATGCAGTTGCAATCTGAGGGTCTTGTGCTACCTCAGTGCCTGTTTCTTTCAATCCCAGGCTTCTCTGTTGATACAGAGGCAGGTACCCCAAGAACATATTTGGTATTCATGCATGCACAACTCTGAAGGGCAGGGGATTTATGACATGTGGGGAGAAACTTGGGCCCCTGGTGGCTGGGAGCCAATGAGTAAATGAGTCCCTGTTCCTTTCCTTGGACAGAAGGTTCTGTACCCTATTTCATACAGCTTCTCAGGCTTTCCATGGAATCCAGCAACCAGTCACCATAGCAGGGGCCCACTCCACTACCCATTATCTTTGCACGGGCTCCAGTTCCTTCCCTGCTTCCCGCTGTGTGGTCTCCATCCCTGGTCTTGAGCTCCCACTTACCAGTAAAACACCTGCATTCCAGCTTTTATCTCAGGCTCTGCTTTCTGGGCACCCAGGCTAAGAGGGCACTCAGTAAGATTTCTGCTTGATTCATTTGACTTCATTAGATTTCAAATGTGGATCAATTTCACACTTTTATAGCTTTAAAGGAAGACTCATACCTTTTATAGGGAAGATACCATTATGAATAAAATCCAACCAATCAGCTACATATGTCGCTACAAGGATAATTTATTCAAGAATCAACATGATTCACTGTTAGCCACAAAGCTGAAAATATTTCTCTGTAGACAGCTGTTGGAGAGGGTCCAAGATCAGGATCAAAATTATGTTGGTTCATGAGCTCATCAAGGCATTGAACTCACTTAAATCAATTCGGGATGTGAGAAATGCAGTAAGAAGCTGACTGTCCAGGAAATGTGAACTCATCATTGGCTCCCACAACCATGGCATAGTCCTGTTCTCAATTGGAGGCCTTTTTGGTCATGACCGCCATCTTGTACGCCTGGTACCACTCCTGGTAAGCTGAGGTACTCAGAACATGTTGCGGAGGTGGTCAAGAGGGAGCCTTTATAGGCACCGCAAAGGCAGTAGTGAAAGTGTGCTGTGGTTAGAGCCAGTGTGCTACAGAGTGGAGCTGTGCTGTGCAAAATGCCACCTGATGTAAAGGAATGCAGTAAGAAGTAGCAGCATGTCAACAACCGTGTGACATCTGAAGGGGCTGTGTGGCTCCCAGATTGGCTTGTTTTCATGTCTAAAGAGCCAAACAACGAGGGCTGTCAACAGATGGTTCAATTGAAATCACTTTCTCCCTGGCCTGCTCAGTGCACTTCTCCTGCAGGAATCCCAGGGCAAAAGTGATGCTGCACATCACCAAATGGAGAAGGCGTACCGACACTTCCAGACCCATGGTCACCGCCTGATACCCTCAAGGCTCCTACAACCCCAGAGAGCTACACTTTATAACTCTTCCCGATAAATGTGCATATTCTGGAGTGATCATCCTCATGCTGTGGGCAATTTTAAAGGCCATGAGACAATGGAGAAAAGAGCAGGGGAGAGTTAAAGAGAGATGAGGATGAGGATGGCGCTGGTGACATTCATGTAGCTTCTGAAAATCAGTTCTCTCTATTCACACAGCCTACTGGCATCCCATTTTACTTCAGCTGCCCTCACGTTTATCATATTCTGGTTGACTTGACGGTCTTCTCACTAGTGTGAGAGCTCTATTTTGGAATTCTCAGGCTTTCACACAGTGCCTTGCTCATTGCAGTACCTCAGCAAAAATGTTTGTGGAAGGCTTCTGAAGCCTTTGCTTAAATGCCATCTTCTCAATTAGGGTATTCTTGCCACCCTATTAAAAATTCCACCTCCCATCCCAACTCACAAAACCCTCCATTCTCACATTGCTTTTACCTTTTCTCTTTAGCACAAATCACTTCAAGCACACTATGTAACTTATTTATTATTTTCCTTATCATCTCTCTCCTCCTGCTAAAATGTTCCATGGTAGTCATTTTGTTGGCTGACATCTCCCTATATGTAGAATAGGACCTGGCATATAATGGACACTCCGTAAATTCTGATTGACTAAAGAACTTCCATCCCCAAATGGCAATTTCTGTTTTTAAACCCACTCAGAGCTAGTTTATGCCTCCCCTTGTGGTTCCAAATCTCCATTTAGAGAAACAATATTTTTTTAATTCACAAATTAACTGTTCATTGAGCACTGACTCTATGCCAGGCACTGTGCTGGGTGTTGGAGAAGTGAACAGGAAGAAGTCAGGGAAGGGGCGCCTGGGTGGCTCAGTCGTTAAGCGTCTGCCTTCGGCTCAGGTCATGATCCCAGGGTCCTGGGATCAAGCCCTGCATCGGGCTCCCTGCTCGGCGGGAAGCCTGCTTCTCCCTCTCCCACTCCCCCTGCTTGTGTTCCTGCTCGCTATCTCTCTCTCTGTCAAATAAATAAATAAAATCTAAAAAAAAAAAAAAAGAAGTCAGGGAAGATAGGGTCCTTGCCTTCAAAGAGCTTAGGGT
The DNA here is from genome assembly GCF_002201575.2 of Neomonachus schauinslandi. Classification (NCBI taxonomy): domain Eukaryota; kingdom Metazoa; phylum Chordata; class Mammalia; order Carnivora; family Phocidae; genus Neomonachus; species Neomonachus schauinslandi. Next base: position 104,208,158 of record NC_058410.1, on the reverse strand, counting down.
TAGTGTGGGGACTTCTACAAGCATGGGCTACTATAATACAATGCAGCAGGTACAATGATAGAGACAAACACAGGGTGTTGAGGAAACACAGAGGAGAACACGTATGCCTCAAAGATCAGCTAGGGCTATGGCAGAAATCAAAGCCCTGGTGAGCTGAGGCTTCAAGGCTGAATAGATATTAACCAGAGAGTCTATGTGAAGATAGAGAGAGGAAGGCAGGGGGTCATGGTGGTAGTTGAGAACAATGAACCTCAAAGTGCAAAAATCTATGTTCAAAAGGTGATGAAATTGTTTTCTTATTGTATCATTCATTCAGCATATATTTGCTGTGTTCCTATTCTGTGCCAAGGTGGGATGCAGCAATAAAGAAAAAAGACAAACATTTTTGCCCTCATGGAGCTTATGTTATAGTGAGAAGAGACAGCTAATAAAATAAATAGGTGCATTATATAATATATTATAAAATAAGGGCTATGGACAAAAACAGAGCAAGGAAGAGGGGTAAAGAGAGATGAGGATATGCACTGCAATGCTCAGCATTCAAATACTTCCACTTCTCTGTGGATCATCTCCAATAACTCCATTAGAAATTTTCTTGCAGATGGTGGTGGCCTGCCTACGGTATTTGAGGCTTTCTTAAAGAAGCAGGAAGAAGGAAAGAAGCCTTCATGCATTATAGTCATGATAAATAGTAATAACATTTTCTATTAAAAAAAAGACTTTCCTGTGAAAGCCCTAAAGTAATTATCCAACAAACAGACAAATGAAAGGACATTCAGAAATAGGCATCAGACAAAGATGTGGAGAGGAGCCCCAGTGCGGTGCTGAGGAGCGCAGGCGCTGCCCAGGCAGCTAGAGTTGGGATCCTAGCTCTGCCACTTTTGCGCTGGCTGACCTGGGCAGTTCCTTAATCTTGCAAAGCCTTACTCTCCCCACTGTGAAAGAGAAATGGTGATAACAGTACTTACTTTCCACAGGAGTGTGAAGATACAGTGAGATGATATGGAAACACACTAAAGGAGAGGGGTTGGCAAGCAGCAAGCACGCATCACTGTCAAATGTTATTAGGAAGCCAAATATGGCTTCTGCAATGACCCTAGAGAACATAAACTCTTCTCTTAGACCAACTGGCCTCTTTGCAGCATAAAATGTGAGAAGTCTGAACTAAGGGAGAGGCGAGGCAAATGTTGGGTTGGGTAGGGCTGAGGGTGCTTTTTTTGGCAGAGTCTAGGGTGGAATGAGACCAAAGCATCTAAATCCAGAACCGCTGAGCAAGTGAGAGAAGGAAAGAACAGCTGCTGACAGTGTGAAATAGGGTGTAAGCTGGGCAAACCTGTAGGATGGGAGCGGGGAATTTACAGCCATGTCATGTAAACAATAAGCTGAAGAAACTTCAAAGTTAGTCTGGAAAGGAAGTTCTGGATGTGTGAAGGACGGCAGAGTAACTGTCTTCAAAGAACAAAAGCTGGGGCGCCGGGCTGGCTCAGTCGGTAGAACATGTGACTCTTGATCTCAGGGTCATGAGTTCAAGCCCCACAATGGGTGTGGAGCCTCCTTAAAAAACAAACAAACAACAACAGAAAACAAAGAACAAAAGCATTTTTCTGGCAAAGAAAGAGCAAACCTGCTCTGTTTACTCACAGAGCATACTACTACTAAAGGGACAAATGGGTTAAAGCTACAGGGTTGCAGAGAAAAAACAAAGAAGCATGAAAACAGTCACACTAAGGCATAAGGGAGGGCTCCATCATTGCAGGGGTTCAAGGACAGGCTGGAATACTGGAGGGGAGATGGCTACATCAAGTAGGGGGCCCTTTGTTGTCTCTCAAGTTCTTCCCAACCCTGAAGTCCTGACATAAAGCCTCAACAAAGGAGGCAAAAAATAGTGAGAAGCCCTAGAGGGCTCCAAGCCTGGAAATACTTTGAATAAACTCAAAGCTGATCAAGAGATAAGAGATGGAGGTGAACCTGCTGATAAGGAGGTTTATAGATATAAAGTCAGGAGGTGATGATAATACAGTTCACGCCCCAAATATTGTTTTATTCAATCCTCACCATAGCTCTGGATTAATATACCCTCATTGCCCTTTCAAACATGGGCAAAGGAGACCTAGAAAGCTCAGGTCTTGCCCATGCATTCTGCTAGCAAGGGCAGACCTGTAACTTGAGCCCAGTTTTGTAACTTCTAGTCCACCATTCTTTCCAGTTCACTCTACACAATCTCCATGCAGGATTATGAAAGAGGGATAAAAATGGAGACATGGGTGTTTAAACCATTTTAACAGCCTCCTTACTGATTTCCCTGCCTCTCCCCTCTCCCGCCTCATGTTTTTCTCCTTTCTCCAATTTAGGCTGGACTCCTGGGGTCCTGTGATCTTCCTAAATTATGGCTCTTAACACTCTAGTGATTCATATGGCTCATGGGATTAATTACAATGCTTTGGTTGCTGCTCAAGGTCATCCACAACATTACCCATCCTCACTCCTCCCTCTACAGCCTTATCTTCCCCTACTCTGCGTATACTGCAGTAGGATACATGTAGGACAATAGAGAGTGGTGCGGATTACAGAATGCTTGCTTTGGTGAAAAGAGCAGACTTAGTTCATCTTGAGCTAAGAAGTAGAGTCAGGAGGTGATAATAATATAGTCCTTGAAGACTGTCCAAAATGTTTTGTTTAATTCTCACCACAATTCTGGAAACTCAGTGGTAGCCTATGGGAAAATAGATTCAGTGATGCCAGTTCTACCAATCCTTTAAGAGAAGATAGGATGCAGATATTAAAGGTAAATTTTCCCTAATTTTTAAAGGCTAGCAATTCATTAAATTTAATAAAATAACATGGTACAGGATGAATAAAACCAACCTATAAATCTAGTTCACAGGTGGCCCTGTTGCAACTTCTGATCTAAAGATGGACCTTTTAGATGAAGCTGGTCTTCTTCGTATGCCCAACTTGAAGGCAGTCATGATTCCTGGAAGCCCCATGTTACTAAATGTGCACCTTTCTCAGGGCACTTACACCAGACTCTATGATTTTGAGGGAACAAGTTTTCTAGCCTTTGAGGATTAACATGATGCTCCATTCAGATTAGGTACCTATGAACAATTTGTGAACTTGGATTTAGTAGAAAAAGACTTGAAAAGATTTGGTTTTGCTTACATTTGAAGTCAATAAAAGGGACTGGTGAGAAAGGTTCCAGACTCCAAGCCTGGGTAATGACAATAATTGCCTGGAAAAACTGTGTAGGTGAATCAAGCAGAAGGTTCAAGGGGAAGTTGAGACATTCAGCGTTTTATATTATACTCATTCAGACTCAAGAGCATAAAGTACTTTTGGGTTTATTTTATTTCCATGTACAAGAAAGAATCTGGAGCTGGAACACCACCAGGAAGTCTTTATAGAATTTTTGTGCTTAGAGCTTCTATTCTATAACACAAATTAGAAGGAGGACTGAATGAGGGCACATACTGTCCTGTTCCAATATACTCAGTGGAGAAACTTTGTTTCCCGATATTCGTGAAAAAGAATAAAGATGGATTCATAATTCTTCCAAAGAAATCTCTTAGTTGACCTAACACAAGATTCCTGCTTGTTTATCTCACCTTAGTATTGGCAAATAAATAGCTGCTCTTAACAATTTTCAGTTTTTGCCACAGTGTTGAACCAAAGGAAGAAATTGGTATCATCAATATTAGCAACCTCATGGGAGAATTTGTCTGTGTTACCATTTTTGCAGCCTTGAAAGACTTGAAGGATTTTTATTTTTTTCACTAAAATGGCTGATGCTCTATGCAGGAATGTTACTCAGAAAATTCGTGGATTTCAGAAAAATGACATATAATTTTGTGGCCGGAGCTAAAATGTGATCTACAATAGAGAAGAACTGCTGTGTCTTTAACAGAGCTAAATCTCATGGTTGGACTCAGTGGAATTTAAGGTATTTTTATCATCAAGTTTAGAGAGGAAAGAGGCAAGAAAAAATAATAGCCATTTATGGAGTGGCTGTGTGCTTTAAGTACATTCTTACTCCATTTAGTACACCCTGAAGAATAGCATGATTATACTTTACAAATGAGAAAACTGTGACTCCAAGATAAAGAAAACTTCCCAAGACTACAAAACTGGTAACTGTTAGGGTCATGGTTCCAGCCCAGGCTGGTCTGGCTCTAAAACCCATTCTCTCTCTACATGCTACCCACTGCTCATCTGGGGGTCTTGCATTCCAGTGGACTATCAGGGAAATTAAACTACTTGCTCCTGGTTCAGTCCTTTCTGTCTCCCTACAGCTCTTGGTGCATCATGGGCTTTGTTGCATCTCTGAAAGGCAGAGGAAGGCTGAAGACATCTCAGTAGCTATGGCGGCAGAGACTTGCTGGCTTATTCAACATTATTCTAGCCCTATCCAATGACTTCAAAGGACCTGAATGATACTCTGGATTTGATTAGAGATCAATTGACATCTGTTAATAAAGATCTATCTGCAAACAGACAAAACTACCTAAGTGGATAGCAGCCATACATAAAGTAGGATAAGTGTGTAGGACACCCAGTCAGCATGGACACATGGCAAGTACCACGGCATTGAGATGGGACTGGAGAGGCTGCCTGCTGGGCTCTCATTTCACCAGCTGATCTAAAAGGAAGCAGCTACACTGGACAGCGCCTAGTATGAGCCATGCTTTTCAAACCCCAAAGTTTCCCTGTTTCCTAAAACTGGACAAATTTCTCCTAAGACTGTGTAGTTTGAGGATTCATTAACTCCTGTGCTATCTTCAACATTTGTGAATTCTAGAACCTGAGTTCCCAAGTCGTTTGTTTAAAGAGTATATTGTCACCTGCACTAGAAATTGCCACTCATCCCTCGATATCCACCCTCCTCTTCTTCTGTTTATAATCCTGATATTTTGTTGGTCACAGGGCCACCAGGAACATTCTAAGACTCTCCTGCATCTGGTTGTGTCCATGCGTCGTGTTTTCCAGTTGAATCTGGGATTAAGTGATATGGATGAGTGCAACTTTTGGAGCCTGCCCTCACAGGCAGAGAGGCTCCCTGCCCTCCCCATTCCTCCATCCTGCTGCCTAAAACAACACCAGCCACAAACTCAGGCACTGTTAATTCATGGCCCCATCTCACTTTTATTCACCATCTATTAAATGTTTACTATTGTACTGAGGTAAGACTGCTGACATGATGGCCACAGTTAACTACAAGGACATGGCAGCAAATGTTTCTTTCTCTTTGCTTCATGTATGCAGGGAATCTTAGCCCCTGTGAACATATTTTTGCAGTAATAGAATATTAAGTTGTTATTTTTTGTTTGTTTGTTCTGCATGTTTATTTGCTTTTGGGGTGGTGGCAGAATATTCTAGGTCCTGCATTTAACATCACTGAATTTCCCTTCCCAAGTTATTAAAAAATTGAAGAGGCATTAGGGCAGACTTTTTGGATAAAGGACATCCGCCTGTGCCTGTAAGTTCATCTCCTTTGCCCACAGACTAAGCAATTCCCCAGGGACTAGGGCTTGGATTCCTGATTTTAGACTCCTAGCTCTAGAAGACAATCAATACATGCCTGCTGAAGGGAATGTACTTCCTGAATACCCCAGGTGTAGTGCTAACATATACACCTTCCTTTCCCCAAGAACAACCTTGCTGAATGGCAATCTAATGACATCCTCCAGATGGTGGCCTTTCTATTTTGACTTCTTTCCTCTTTAAAAAGAAAAGGCAGAGGGATAACCAAAGACAATTAACAAGGTAATGTGGAGATGCTGGGACTCTGCACTGGGTCTGCAGGCCCTCTTCCTGTCTGGCTGGGATGAGGCAGCCCCCTCCTCTTTGATGGCTCTGCAGCATCAGCCTTGGTGTGGCCACAGTTATGCTACAACCAGAGAGGACTTTCCAGAGGACTGCCAGAGCAGGAGGATGAGTCACTCTTCTGCTTACAATGCTTGCCATGGCCCAATCCGACTGGACTCAAGCATAAGGTCCAACTCCTCCATAATGTGGGCCCAGCCTCTGTATAATCCAGCATCCACCCAGGTGCTACTTCTTCATAGCATCACCACTCTCTGATGCAGGCCCTCTTTCCACCCCCAGAAATACCCACTCCTACTACTTCCATCTTTCCTACACCTATCAAACACCTACTTAAACTGTAAAGCTGTAATTCAAGAGTTATCTCCTTGAGGAAGCCTTTCCTCATCATCCCAGACCACCCTATTATAGATTCCCAAAGCACACTAGGCTTACCCAAACCATAGTGTTTTCTAAACTCTAAGTATCTATTTACCATCTCTACTTCTCCATCAACCTGTGAGCTCCTTGATGGCAGGAGGCATGTCTCCATTCCTGAATTCCCAAGTATGGAATCAGTGCTTACTATCTAACAAGTGCTCCATCATCTTTGATAAATATGGGAGGAATGGATGAGATGCCTCACAGACATCAGTAATAATGTATATTCCAATAGCCCTTAACCTAAATCTATATCTTTTCTTTACATAAATAAGAAAATCCATAAATAAGACATAGCATGAATTCAGGTCTTTTTGCTTCCAAAGACCAAGTTGCTTTCCACTAAATCATTATACCTAGTTGCTTCTTGGTTCCACCTCCAGGAACTATGCAATGAGAATGTGAAAGAAAAATAAGCAAACTTTAAAAAGTCTCTATTGATTGGGTACATAATCTGGGGGAACACTTCTAACCTGAATTCCTCATTGAGAGAATACTTCCCACCTGCATCAAAGGGTTGGCATGAATAAGCATTCAATGAAAGGAGGCTCAGTCCTCTGAGGCTTACGTAAATGTTGATTGCTGTTAATAATAGGGTAAGTGTTATTTAAATATAGAATATTATTTTGCTGAGCACCATAAAGTATGGAGCGCTTCCTTACAATGTGAGAATATAAAATAGACCATCCACTAACCTGCTCATTAATAATTCAGATCTACTGCTTCTTTATTCAGGCAATGAATAGTAGCACTTTTAAGTTCAGTTCTTTTTTGTTTGTTTTAAGTATCACAGAACTGTTTACTAGTTTTATGACACAAGTTAATAAGCAGTCAGAGGTAGGTGCACATGGCAGGATACAAAGTTTTTAGGGCAAGAAGCCTATTAAGCAAAAGAGAAATTCAGCTCAGCTTGGGTAATTAATCTAATTTCCACCTATCTCTGCAGTTTTAAAATAGAAATGAGAAGTGAAGGTCAATATTGAAAGAACTGCAATTATAGTTTAGCATTACTGTGGTGAAAATAGTCCATAAGCCCATTTAGAATTCCTGCTCAGAGAGAGGTGTTTAAATATATTTTGAAAAAATTAGGTTCTATGTTCAACCTCTCTTTACGTTGATGGGCATCTTACCTTAAACTCCTGTATTCCTCCATACATACCTCTCTCCGACTGCTTATTAAACCTGGCCTTTTATCTGGAAACCCCAATCTTCACTTCCTTTCAAAGAAGGTGGCCTAACTGCACATTCAAGGATACTGAGAATTGGAGCCTATCATTCCTTTGTTAACACACATTTTCTTGATGTTACCGCGTGACAGTCTCTAGGAACACAGCGGTGGACAAAGGGAAAAGCCCCTGCCCTCATGAAGCTTGCATTTGGTAGGAGGGGATGGCTATAGACAATGACCCAATAAATAAACTCAGAGTATGTCACCTTGTGATTGTGCCATGAGAGAAAGCAAGGCAGGGCATGGGGTGGGGAGTGACCAGCAGGCTGTGTGCTCTTTTATTTTATTTTATTTATTTTAAGATTTATTTATTTATTTTAGAGAGAGAGAGAAAGAGAGCCACAGAAGAGTAGAGACGGAGAGGGAGAGAAAGAATCTCAAGCAGACTCCCCACTGAACGGGGAGCCTCACGTGGGGCTTGATCTCACAACCCTGCATTCATGACTTGAGCAGAAATCAAGAGTCAGATGCTTAACCAACTGAGCCACCCAGGCACCCCGGGCTGTGTTCTTTTAGATTGGATGGTCAAGGAATGGCTCCATAACAGAGGAGCAAGCCAGGTGGACCACCAGGAAGAAGACCATTCCAAGCAGAGGGCACAGCAAACACAAGTTAAGGGGGATGCTTGGCATGTGCAGGGAGCAAGGTAGTTTGAGTCAAATGAGAGGAAGAAATATACAGAAGAGATGAGATGGACAAGGCAGTTGGGGCAAGGTCAGATGAACCTTGAGGACCACAGCAAGGACTTGGGCTTTGTTCTGAGATGGGAACCACTGAGCCTCTAAATTTTAGTCAAGTGGGGGCGGGGGGTTTCCAGACTCCTTCCCTTTCCATTAACTCAGTCATCTAGGCAACTTCCGAATGGCTTCCCCGCCCCCCCCAACCCCAAGTGGCTGCACAGTGAGATACTTCCTGTTTGTCCAGACACCTCATTTCCTGCTGCTGCCTGCTTTCAAGGGGGGAACTGACCTAGGGACATCTGGATGAGAAAAGTCACAAAGCAGGGAAGAGACACAGCCCAACAACCACAGCATCCTTGCCGCCTATCTGGGTCTGTGGCTCCTTGCTCCTTCACTGAGCCAGTGGCTTCCCACTCTGGTTCTGTGACCTCAGAGTGTCACTGAGGAAGTGCAAAGTGGAGTGGAAAACTGCAGGGCAAGAGTCTGACATAATGACGGGCACATCTTACCCCGGCAAGATAACCCAAAACTATATAAGAAGTCTACTACTGGGGCGCCTGGGGGCTCAGTTGATTAAGCGTCTGCCTTCGGCTCAGGTCATGGTCCCAGGGTGCTGGGATCGAGTCCTGCATCGGGCTCCCTGCTCAATGGGGAGCCTGCTTCTCCCTATGCCTGCCGCTCCCCCTGCTTGTGCTCTCTCTCTCTCAAATAAATAAATAAAATCTTAAAAAAAAAAAAAAAAAGACGTCTACTACTATTGAGCATGATGATGGTGGTGGTGATGAAGGCTAACTTTACTGGTGCCTGTTCTGTGTGCTAGCCACTGTGTTAAGTTTTTCATATACTTAAATGCATGTACTTCTCACCACCAACCGATGAGGGAAGTACTAGTATTTTCTTCCTTGTGCAGTTGAAGAAACTTGAAGCAAAGTATAAGTCTCCTTGCTCAAGGTCACACAGTCAGTAAGTGTCCGAGGAGCCAAATAGAGAATTCTCAGTAGGGTGTCTGATTTGGAGGCCGGGCTTGCTTCCTTCTCACTTTGCCCCATGTCAGCGAAGGAGGCTTCTTTAGAGGTCGAAACAGCGTGGTCCTTTTTGGGAAAAATGAAATGGACTGGAATAAAGGCCAACACTGCACCATGACAGAGCACAGGCTTCTGTACCCAAGAGGACTGTTAATCTCCATGTTCTCTGGAGTCTAGTGTGAGGCCTTGAACAAGGAAGGCACCCAATACATATTTGATGGATGAATGAATGAAAGAATTAATGAATAAAAGCACTTTGAACAGTGCCTGACAAATAGTAAGTACTCGATATACTGTTGCAATTATTAAGTGTGCTCATTGCTTGCCTTTGCTGTTCTAGGAAAGGGGGCCTGAGAGGACTGTCTTAGCAACACCTAAAGGCACAGGGAAGTCACAGAAGAGGAAATCAATTCTATTAGATGTACTACTGATCAGGCTACGATGATACCCCCGTGAGATCCTGCATCGTGAACAAAATACCAGTCCCAGCTTCCCCTTATGAACTGTGTGATCTTATTTACCTTGGAGGTGTCCTATAAAGCGGAGTTTTGCATAATTCGCAAAGCACTGTCCACGAGTCAAATACTATTATTGTGATTAACACTCTCACCACTGCTGCTCCACACTTCACAGATCACCCCTCTCCCTTGATGGAAAATATTTGGTGACACCAGGAAAGGGGCAAAAGGGCTGTCATGCCAGGTGTTATCAGCCTGTTGGTGAGCCCCTGGGTTTTCCAGCAGACTTTACTTTTTTTTTTCTCCCCGACGAGAAGGCATTATTAGATTTTGAAACAAATTTTAAAATGAAATCCAGAACAAATGCTCTGCCTAGGAGTGTCACAATGTTAGATTTATTGAGAAAAGTAAAATGATCTCAACTACTGATTTCTATAAAAGGAGTACTCCTGCCTCTGATAAGAAATACAAGCCAAAGAGTTGTTTTGGACACTAGAAGAAATACTGCATATGAGTTCAATGTCTGATCCTCTAAGACTTACATCTTTGTTCCTAATAATTAATTAATGGCTTGTTAATTAATCCTTAGGAATATTTTAGTAGCAGAAGAATGAAGCAAACTGAAGTTTGAGTCCCAGTTCTTTCAAGTCCTAGCTGTGTAATCTTGTGCGAAAGTTTTGTTTCTCTGATCAGGAATCTGTTTCTAATGGGGCAAGAAAATAGATGCTTAGGTCTCTTATGGGGATGTCAAGGAATACCTGGTGTGTGCCTTGTGCCTGGCCTTTAGAAGTACTCAGTGAATGGGAGGAGCTGTTAGAATTTCTTCTTTTTTTTTTAAGATTTTATTTATTTATTCATGAGAGACAGAGAGAGAGAGAGGCAGAGGCAGAGGGAGAAGCAGGCTCCCCAAGGAGCAGGGAGCCCGATGCAGGACTCGATCCCAGGACCTGAGCCAAAAGCAGACGCCCAACTGACCAAGCCACCCAGGTGCCCTGTTAGAATTTCTAAATTGCTTATCTTGATAACATATAATATTGATCCATGGAGATGAAAATCTCTTGGGGTTTACATCTATTGTCATGTTTAATGATCAACTTATTAAATGACTCCCCCAAATCAACTCTTAGATGCACAACAGGAACATTGCCCACTGATTCCTTTAGAACCACCAGAGATGGGGGGGGAAAATCTTACAACTAAGCAGCAAACTACCCTATTGTTGAGACAAGTAGAATATTAAGGAAGGTGCCATTTGGAGGGATGAAAGCTGGTCCATGGTCAATCTAACAGAGAAGGATAAATTCGCTAACATCATCTTTCTGGAAGCTGAAGGGTCAAGATCTTTTTGAAAACCTTTAAAAAATGTTCACAATTCAGTGCTGGCATATTGGATTCTGGAGAATGTAATTGGGCTACTAGACTATAAGAACGTACACATCCCTTTGGTTTATAATAATAAGAGAAAAGGCAATGGGTTTCTTAGTGTTTCCCCTGCCTGTAGGAATTGTTTAGACTTCTGTTCAGCCTTTTTTGCCAGGAACCTTCTCTAGACTCTTTTTTTTTTTAAATTATGTTCAGTTAGCCAACATATAGTACAGCATTAGTTTTTGATGTAGTGTTCAACAATTCATCAATTGTATGTAACACCCAGTGCTCATCAGCACCGTCCATGGACTCTTTATCCCCTGACAAGTTTAAGATCTAGTTAGACAGGCCAGAGTAGTACAAAAGAAACATCCCATGGTTGTGGAAGGGGGAAAAAGAAAAAGAAAGAAAAATATTTAGTATATATATGCAATACACCATATGTTTGTGTGTATGTTGTGTGCGTGTGTATGTGTGTATTTTCCACCTAGATACATTTAGTGAAAAGAGGACTATGAAAGCACATATAGTATTTTCTAGGGAAGGTCTAACTTGGTAGATATTTTATTCTCAACTACTTTTAAATTCTCCATTCTAGACAGAGTGGAGAGGACATAACTTTTACCCACTTGAAATCCTCATTATGGGGCACCCAGGTGGCTCAGTCAGTTAAGCGTCTGCCTTCAGCTCAGGTCATGATCTCGGGGTCCTGGGAACGAACCCCGTGTTGGGCTCCCTGATCCACAGGGGTCTGCTTCTCCTTTTCCCTCTGCCCCTCCCCTCTGCTTATGTGCTCTCTCTCTCGCTCTCTGTCACATAAATAAATAAAAGCACTGGGTGTTATACTGAACTGATGAATCATTGAACATTATATCAAACCAATGATGTACTATACCTTCGCTAATTGAATTTAAATTTAAAAAAATCTTCATTAAATGATGTTGCTTTTTTTTAAAGTTGTATTTGGAATGAGCTTAGATTTAGAGCTGGGAAGGGATACGTAACCTTTACATAAAGAAATTCTAGGCCAGGCGTGCGTTGGAGAGTTTATGACCTCCCTGGAAAGCTGAGCTACTCACCACAAAGTCACGATGCCTCTTAAGCTTACAATCTAAACAGATCAAATGATAACAAATGTTTCAAATGTCATTTTCTTCCTTATTGTCAATTTTAAGCTTCATCAGAAAGTACTAAAACAGGCTATTATAAATTATGGATAGTTGTATTTGAACAGAATCAGATGCAAATGGTACTCCCATTTTTACACTCAAATCTATTGCTTTAGGAGAATGAGTTAACGAGGATGTTGTGGCATCCTTGTTGTTGCTCAATAAATCTGACACTTAGGTTAGAGGTAGAAACTGTCAGTGTCTCAGTTACTTTCCAACAGTTAAAAGACTCTTTAAACAGATAAGTTTTTAGTTGACTTTCCTGCTTGACAATGTCTTTAGTTGAATACTGTACGTTGTCATCTCCTAACATGACCGGTGGCTGAGAAATCTGTCTGTTAACCTTCTCAAGGAGAATCTGTCACTTGCATAAAATCACTTCTTCCCACTCTGTGAAAGATGTTTGCTACTTTCTTCAGAAAATATTCAATATGGCCCTTTAAGAATGTTAAGTTTCTTAAAGTATTTTTAGGGTTAATTTCTAATGTTCAGTTTTGCATTAATTCATTTATTTTCAAAAATGGCCTCAGTTCCGGTCCATTTTATTATCAGAGAAGTAGCAATTTTTTTTAAAGATTTCATTTATTTGAGAGAGAGTGAGCATGTATGGGGGGGAGGGGCAGAGGGATAGGGAGAGAAGCAGACTCCCCACTGAGTGGGGAGCCCAATGCAGGCTCGATCCCGGGACCCTGAGGTCATGACCTGAGCTGAAGGCAGACGCTTAACCGACTGAGCCACCCAGGCGCCCTGAGAAAGAGCAAGTTTTTGTTTTGCTAGAGAGGTAAGATCTGTTATGAACATGCCAACCCACCCATCCTCTCATACACTCCCTTTTGGTTTTCAGAAACTAAAGGTGGACAGATACATGAAACAAATGCCGTTTAATATTATAGCCATCCATGACAGTATGAGAATTTCTGTTAACATTTTGGTTACTCCATGTTACCATGAACACTCTAGAAGGTTTCAATTTTTGAAATTAAGTCATGTACAGCTCGAAGTCATCTAAGTTACCAAGTGAGCACAATGGTTTCTGAAGACTCTGAAAGAGCTGTAGAGCTCTGTAGAGCCATAAGGTCATGGCTGCGATCAGACCTTCCACCCAGCATTGTGTTCGTGAGAAGCATGAGAAATAGGCACGAGGCTTGAGTGGTTCCCCTGACAAATACTCATAGCATTTCTTCCAAATCAATCCGTGAAGCCCATCACCCACATATTCACTTGTGTCACTTGTCTCTCCTCAAAGTAGAGTAGAAAGTGTATCATACCAGCTCTGCTCCATCCTTCTCCTCCTACGACTCTGCCAAACAAAACAAGTAATTTGAAATTTCCAGTGGTTCAAAATGACAGAGATTTCATTGTATTAAGTGGCCTCGATGTGCTGGTTTCTTACATAACTCACACAACAGCATGACAAAGACCATGAGTCAGTCACCTCATACTATTATGTGAAAAGGAAAACAAAATACACAATGCTTTGAGCATTTTTCTCAGCATGATTATCACGTGTCCAGAAAAGTTAAGAGATTTGCCCAAGGTTACATGGATTGGAAGGATACTGGCACATTTTTAAAAGCAGAGGAGAGGGCGCCTGGGTGGCTCAGTTGGTTAAGCCACTGCCTTCGGCTCAGGTCATGATCCTGGAGTCCTGGGATCGAGTCCCGCATCGGGCTCCCTGCTCGGCGAGGAGCCTGCTTCTCCCTCTGACCCTCCCCCTCTCATGTGCTCTCTGTCTCTCTCATTCTCTCTGTCTCAAATAAATAAATAAAATCTTAAAAAAAAAAAAAAAAAGCAGAGGAGAGAAAATAGGAGTTATGAGTTACCTTAAAAGGCCCTGGCCGGGCGCCTGGGTGACTCAGATGGTTAGGCGTCTGCCTTCGGCTCAGGTCATGATCCCAGGGTCCTGGGATCGAGTCCCGCATCGGGCTCTCTGCTCCTTGGGAGCCTGCTTCTCCCTTTGCCTCTCTCTCTGTCTCTCATGAATAAATAAATAAAATCTTTAAAAAAAAAAAAAAAAAGGCCCCGGCCTTTCAGAAATGGGGGGTGAGGGGAAGTCCTATAGCAATCCTAAGATTCCAAGCATAGGAAGAATTATTATGCAGAGAACAAGTTTCTGCTTATATTACTTCCTCACCTGAGAGAACCAACATGCATAAAATGTAGCATGAGGAAATCTGCTTAAGCACAGTTTCTAGAAAGGAGCATCTTTTAAAAATATACATAATGACATAAAATAGTAATAGCCTCAGCAGGTCCCTGAAATGAATGAATGGTTGAAATAGGCTAAATGAGGGGCTGGGTAAAATAGAAGAACTTCAAATAAGATAGCCTCTCTTTGCATTTACTGTTCCCTCTACTGGAATGCTTTGCCCTCAGATCTATACATGGCTCTCTCACTCACTTCATTTAGATCTCTGAATGACACTGGAACAATGACATTTAAGAAACTGCCACCTCTTGCAATGACGTGGATGGAACTAGAAGGTATTATGATAAGCGAAATAAGTCAATCAGAGAAAGGATTATCATATGATCTCACTGATATGAGGAATTTGAGAAACAAGACAGAGGACAATAGGGGAAGGGAGGGAAAAATGAACAAGATGAAACCAGAGAGGGAGACAAACCATAAGAGACTCTTAATCTCAGGAAACAAACTGAGGGTTGCTGGAGTGGAGGGAGGTGGGAGGGATGGGGTGGCTGGGTGATGGACATTGGGGATGGTATGTGCTATGTGTATTGTGTAAGACTGATGAATCACAGACATGTACCCCTGAAACAAATAATACGTTATATGTTAATAAAAAAAATAAACTGTCACCTCTCAGAAATGGTTCCACTGGCCATCCATTCAAAAAGTGGTCAGTGGAATTTCTGGTCAGAAATTGGCAGAACTCTATTTTCCTGATTTCCTCCTCTTTTTGTTACTATTGCTCTGGCAGCTTTAGCAAAATTTAGGAAATCGGAGCTCAAAGGACCCCCAAAGCAACTCCCCCTCCAACAATTTATCCTCCCTCTGCTTCATTTTTCTTCATAGCCCTTATTATACCTGAAATTACAGAATACATTTATCTGTTTACTAGTTGATTATCTACCTCTGCTGTTAAAACATACACTCCGTGAGGGCAGGGATGTCTGTATTGTCCACCTCCCAGTGCCTAAAGCATTGCCTGGCTAGTAGTTAAGTGCACATACACATGTTTTTGAAGGAATGAACAAATCTCTAGCTCCAACAGTCTTTGAAACTTTTGTTCTTCTAATAAGACCTATCATGCCTTCTGCCTGTTTCCCAGTGAGCAGAAAGGAGCTTTGTGAGCCCCTTGTCCCCCATATGAATGTCCATGGACAAAAGACTGGATCCATGGAATATGAAACAGAAGCCCTCTAGCCCAGAGAGGAGGCATCCACCTCTTTTCCATAGGGGAAGCTTTCATTGCAGAGAAGGGATGGCCCCAGGCTAGGCTGCCCCAAGGGGAGGGGGGACATTCTTCTGCAGGCTGCCTCTGCAGCTCTGGGAAGGCACCCACCGTGGCCAGCAGCGGAGAAGAGTGTTTATCATTGGCTGGGAACCAGGTGGAAGAACCGCAGGTGTGGTGAACTGGTCAAAAAATGTTGGGTGAATCTCAACATTTCTGACAGCTTGGAGACACTGCTTCTAAATTGCATATGCCAAATCTTCATTTGCGGGATATGGGTCAAAGTGTTTAAGCAGAGGTTACTCTAGGTAATTCTTCCCTGACCCCACCTGCATCCATCTGAGCCTAGAAGAGACAAGATTCTGACTTTATAGGATAATCTGTGTCTGGGCTCCATTCCCACTGGCCAAGTTCTGGGCTTAGGGCCTGGGCACTGTCAATATTTTTAAAAGTTCTCCAGGGGATCCCAGTGGTCAAGCAGGGTTAAGAACCACTGGACTAAAGCAAAATATAAATTTCATTACCCATATCTGGAGCCCTTTCATTTTTTTGAAGGATTTGGCTCCTTGTGGAGGAGGAAGACCATTCTCAGAAATATGGGAAGAATACCGTACAAAACCAACCCTACACACGTATACACACACACACACAATCTACCTTTCATCATATCATTTTCCTTCTACTGGGAGGGCTTCAAATTTCTTCATCTGTCTGAGCATTCTTTTTTTTTTTTTAATTTTTATTTTATTTATTTATTTGAGAGAGAGAGCATGAGAGGGAGGAGGGTCAGAGGGAGAAGCAGACTCCCTGCTGAGCAGGGAGCCCGATGCGGGACTCGATCCCGGGACTCCAGGATCATGACCCGAGCCGAAGGCAGTCGCTTAACCAACTAAGCCACCCAGGTGCCCCTGTCTGAGCATTCTTATGCCATAAGACAGACAGCTAAGTTCATACTACCACCAATGGAGTATCTGGAGAAAGACAAATATGGCAGAACTCTATTTGCCTGATTTCCCCCTCTTTTTGGTACTATTGCTCTAGCAGTTTTGATGAAATTTAGGACATTGGAGCCCAAACGGACCTCAATGCAACCAGCTGAGATCCCCCATTGAGGATAAGGTCTTCTAAGTTGCAACAGGATGTTAGATTTGCATATGTCTCCACTCCTTCCAAATAAACCACTGCACTTGTGAAGAGTGCTTGCTGGTTGCATAACCCTGGTGTGGTTGCTTTCCCAAGGGCACTACCTGTATAAAGGGAGAGTCTGTAAAACGCAAGAAAGCCTGAGATCAAGCAAGCCGGCTTGCAGGCATGTGAGACAATGCCCCCCGCCCCAACTACTTCCCTTTTCTCTAACACTAAATATTAAAGACTTTGAAGAAAGGAACTCCTGGCTCCATCATGTATAAAAGATTGGTAATGAATGAAATTTACCTTTGGAGAAACTTCGGTGCCAGAATTTTACATTTGAACATCTCTTCCTGACAAGAAGCAATGCTCACTTCTAAACAAGGAACATGTGGTTTTTCTCAACAAACCTCTTTGGCCTGCCTTAGTTTGTGCATTTTTCCCCCTTTTTTAATAAGCACAAAGTAGATCTTTGCTTGATAATAATGTCACCGTTTTTTTTTTTTTTAAGATTTTATTTATTTATTTGACAGAGAGAGACACAGCGAGAGAGGGAACACAAGCAGGGGGAGTGGAAGAGGGAGAATCAGGCTTCCTGCCGAGCAGGGAGCCCGATGCGGGGCTCGATCCCAGCACCCTGGGATCGTGACCTGAGCCGAAGGCAGATGCTTAACGACTGAGCCACCCAGGCGCCCCAATAATGTCACCATTTTACATTAAATGTCTAAAAGGAAGTGCTGTGTTTTCTAAGTTGCTAGTGTGTGTGCGTGTGTGTGTGTGTGTGTGTGTGTGTGTTTGGGGATTTGGGAGGGAAAGCAGGTTCAGTGTCCTGGATTATCACTGTAAACTCAGCTGGAGTTAAGACATTCCAGTTAACTGGCAAAAGGAACCTATCATCTTCAGAGGATGTCTAAAAAGATGACGGGGACAGTTACAGCTAGAGCTAACAGTTATTGAACACTAAATACGTGTCAGGCACTGTGTTAATTATCTCACATGTATAATTTTCTTTAATCCTCCTACTAAGCCAATGAGGTAGAAACTACTATTATAGCTACATTACAGGTGAGAAAATAAGGCACAAGAAAGATTAGGTAACTTGCCGCAAAGAAACAAATCCACTGTGATTCAGTGGTGTCTAGCAGTAAAGACATCTAACACATCTTTCTGGGGAGAGTCTTGCCAGAAAAACCCATACATTTCTGATGAACAGTGTCAGCTGCGTTATAATCTGGCCCTGACTCACTCCCCGGTTTCCCATCCAATCCCTCACAGAGAACCTCCTGCAGTCAAATGCATTGACTCACCCGACTGCAAAATGGAATGCTTTCCATTCCCATGCCGCCCCTCTTCTGTATCAAAATCTACCCACCTTTAAGTGCAAGTATCACTTTCTCCACAAAGCCCTCCCAGCCCCTCAAGGACAATCAGCTGTAGGAATGTTGTGTCCCCTTAATTCCACAAAACACTCCATCTTTAAGAAATAGCATATGTCTTTATCACAGACCCATCTGTCATACAAGCATATTTTTAAGCTCCTTCCTGAATAAGCACAATACCTGGCATATTGCAGATCCTGAATAAAAATGTTCTCACTATCATTTCTTGGACTAAAAAAAGTTCAGATTATCTTATGACGTTTGCAGAGCACGCATGTAATCAACAGATAACTGTTAAGGACAGAGGGGAACTAGGAAGTTTGACTCGACAGACACATAATTCTGTACCAGCAGTTGCTGGAAGATGTCTCTCTATCCAGCTACCTGCACGGGACTGGAAGTTGGCTTTAAACCGGAGGGGCTTTCATGGATGCTCTCTCTCCTGGGGTGCTTACGGCAGGTCTCACCGGCAGCACCGGGAGTCTCTGCACGCACGTTTCCATTTCGGACACAATCATAGGCAGCACCAAACCATGCTATCCTAATTTTCCGAACCTCAATATGACAGGTGGTAGACACAGGCACAGCACCGGCAGAATTGGTAAACACGGAGCCACACATTTGAAATATGCAGGAACAACAAACCGGATTCTTGAATCCATGTCAAGAGAGGGTTCGAAACCGCAGTCCTGAATGACAGAGCCAAGTGTTAGGCTAGTGATATGCTAGTGAACACATAAATCCCCACCTGTCAAGCCCTGGGGTGTCACCTACACACACTCAACAATGCAGAATGCAGGGTCTTCCTTTGAGTACAGACTAAGGTGAAGGCGGAAAATGATCATGCACTGTAATTCCCCTTTGCTTCCTCCCGTTACACAATGAGTAACTGTCCTTTCTCTGTGTGAACTGTACAAGTAAGAGGCTTCTGCTAGCTCTTCTTTGCCATATGAGAGAAGAAAGCAAAATCCCCATTTTCCAAGCATGGACTCTTTTTCATAATATAAAACCAAATGAGGAGGGAAAAAAAAGACCGACTATCATTAGGGGACAATTACCTAGACAATTAAATGATTGCTGCAGACAATCTGTGGGGACCAACAGCCTGGAGTCCTACATCTTAAGATGCAAAATTTATTTACGGCTGAACTTTCTTGATGGACAACTGCTGAGGGAAAATGACTTGCTTCCTTTGCCTGACAAAGAAAATTTCAGCAGCTGCTCTGCAACTTTGATTTCCAGAGAGCTAGAGATTGAACCTGTCATCTGTAGGACAGCTTTTGTTCCACTGGAAGACCACATCATGGCACAGTGCAGTGACGGGCCCTGAAGGGCTTACTGTCCCACTCTCAGGGTGTCCTGGGTGCGACGTTTATTATGTGTGCTTTCTTCATTGAATCCACGATCAATACCCCTCTCAACACTACGGACTGGCAAATTCTCCTTACTGACACACAGATATGAGACTACAAAAACATGTCTACTATGAAAGGGATGCCTGGGGGTGGGGGTGGGGGGGTCACCTAATAGAAGAGACAAGAAAAAAAAAAACAGACAATGGTGGACCTTATCACATTCGAAATTCATGTGCCAGTCCCTCTTCTAACTTATTCTAATTAAACACAGGCATGCACTCCCCACTTGCATTCCTAGCGCAGACTGTGAGCTGAAAACTATTAACCAAAGTCCTGCCTGTCTCCTTAAGCGAAAAAAGGCTCTGCCGAGCAGCTTCACTACCAGCAACAATGAAAAGGAAGATTGCAGGTGCATACCTTAACCTCCTGATTGGTAAAGACCTCGACATCCACCACACAGGCAACCAGAGTGGAAACATCACAGTCCATGCTAGGGGCTGGCATTCCCCCTCCTGAATTTTCAATCAAGAGCTAGGCGACCTCAGAGCTGTGCGTGATGGGAAGAGCCTCCAGGTGGATGTGGCCGTGGCCGGCCCCGGGTGCCGCCTCGCCCTGGGGATCGCCGGCGCTCGGCACCTGGAGCCCGCTCCCTCTGCACGCACGCAGCCCGCGTCTGAGGCTGCACAGCAGACTAATGAACGGCCCCGGCTCTCTCATGGCAATGACATCACCACCAAGACTGACACAAGCTGAAGCTATTTTTTTCCCCCCAAGCCTTTTATCTCTAGGCAGTGCAGTGGAGCAAATTGAACATGATTATGTGCTAAATCTGAACTCAGACTAAATCAATTCAGGCGGCATTCGCTAGGAACTGAGTCATAGCTGTTGTTTCAGCCGAGTGCTTATGTTTGCAAAAAGCAAGGGGGAGAATCTGACACGAGAGGCTCTGCTTCGGGAGGGTGGGTAAATAATTCTGCAGATGAGCCTCCTGAGGTTAAGGTGTGACAATTTTCTGCCTCAGAGATGAGCAGGAAGTTGAGACATTTTGCAAATTGTTTGGCTTCTGCTCATTGCCCTGTGCCGCCTAAGCAGCCACACATGTTCTGGATATCCTAATGCATCCCAGGCACGGGCTGAATAGAAATCCATTCTTGGAGTGACTAAAGAGCTGGTCGTCAGTCATTTAGGCGGCCTGGTAGGAGAAGATTAGGTTTGTAAAATTCTATTTGAAGCACGGAAGTGCAGACCAGTAACTCTAAAAGCACCCTTCCAAGCACGAGATTTCAGACTATCTCCAAGGTCATTCAAACCAAAAGCAATCGTGGAAAAGGAGTTAGAGCAAACGTCTCATGCGGGGACAGATGGCAGAATCTAATGGGCAAATGCACTGATGTGGGTCACTGTCAGAGCCTCGGGGCTCTATTTCGCCTGAGACTTTGAACGTGTCTGGTTGCTTTTTTTGGTTTCTCTTCCTGATTGTGAATCATTGAGGGGCAGGGCCATGGATAATTCATCTTTGTATCTGAGACTTGAGCAGAGTGGAAAGAGAAGGCAATAATTGTTTAATGAATGAATCAACTAAACAGGAATAGCCTTCTTTGACGGCAGGGATGAGCAAAGAGAAAATATCAGATGAGTTTTTATTTTATCATTAGTTTTGTAAAAGTCCCAGTAGAACTCACTAACATTCTCGCAGGATTTGTTCCCCCTGGGAATGCAGTGGCATCTTTGGTGGCCATGAGAGCATCAGATTGGCACCTTTCTAACACATGACTGGACAAAGTGTTCCAATTTTGCATGCAGATGAGAAAGGTGACTTTTCAGACCACAAGTACAAGTTTTGTGGTTGGTCCTCATTGGATTACAACTGGACCTAGTGTCCGTTCCCCTTCAATAAGAGATTTCCCATGCTAAATGAAAGCAGTCCACAAATACAAATATTTAGACTGATGAAATTTTGTGGGTGTGTCTGTCTGTGTGTATCTGTGTGTGTCTGTGTGGCACTTACTATGATGTCCAGGCCACTATGGGGAATATGAAGTCATATATGCAGATAATTTAACTAACACTTACTGAGTGATGACTATATGCAAAGCTCTGCACCAGATGCTCTTAAGGGTAAAATGATGAATAAGCAAAATTCACTATCCTCATGGGGCTTAAAATCCAGCGGAGGAGATAAGACATGGAGACAAACATCTATACAATGAGCCAGTGGCCGTCGAGATGGTGGCTGAGGAGCTACAGACAGCATTTAGTGGCAACCCTGGAGGAAGAGCAATGGATAATGAAAGCAGCTGTGGCAGGTGAGCATCAAGAAGGAGGACATGGCCTCTGCTCTCATCTTGCAACATGGGTAAGGCTATGGTAGACAGAGAAGGGGTAGACAGAGAAGGTGAGGGGAGCCCATCAGACAGGGGCAGCAGACTAGAAGTGTTCAGACCAAAAAAAGAATAGGTTATTTGAGGGGCAAGGCATACTGAAGCTCAAATTTGACTGTAGCCAGGGGTAGACAAGGGAACAAGAGACAGATGACTCAAAGCCTTGAGGGACCTTTAGTGTCCACCCAGTTGACCATGGAATGCCAGGAAAAGTTTTTGAGAACATATATGGAGCTTATATATACATAAATATAGCCAAAATGTAAAGTATATACAAAGATGAATATAATTTTGAATACCATCGACATCTGTTCAAGAGGCAAAACAGACATCACTACTCTTTCCATATGCCATGGCGTATGCTAAAATTGACTTTTGTAAAATTTCACACCAGCGGTGTGCTGGTAAGTGTCTAACAATCAGCTCGCTGAAAAGAAAAGCCCAGGGTGTAGTGTTTGCTGATTTCTGTGGTGTAAATATTCTTATCAGGGCTGATTGCAAGCAACTAATATGAAGTCACTTGAATGTGAAGTTGGGAAGCGATGCCTATGGTCTGTTCACATCAGCTGATTGAGCTGCCTGCAGCGGACCACTGTTTCAGTCCTGAAAACACTTCATCTGCAGAGGTTAGGTCCAGCATGCATGTCCAGAGCCCAACAAGGAACAGCAGGGCAGTAAGAACAACGCATTGTAATCACTGGGATCTGTGCATTCTTTCACACTTTCTATGTAGGAAAGAGCTAGAAAGGACTCACATATGTTATTTCAAGAAAAACAGCTGTGCTATGATAAGTCTTGGCAGGAGGACATTCGTCTATCCAGGAGGCAGAGACCCACTCAAAATTGTAACGTAAGTATTTTTTTTTCTGATGCATCCTTAGTTTCTCCATTCTGATTTGTTTCTGCACTGGAGATTCCTTCCTGTGCTCCAGAAACCACTAACTTTATGCTTTCCTCTCTTAAAACTCTTTTCAAGGATACAGCTATCAACTCATTTATATTAGCATGAAATGACTGATAACTCAGAGTATTACCCATCACAGAGGAATCTGTATTTTAACAAGGGGACCGAGTATTAAGTTGAGTAAATAGTGTTTTTAGGGTGGAACTATATGCATTGAGAGCATATGGTGATTCTAAAATAAAATTATTGGGCTTTTAGAATAGGTTGGTTCAACAAATTCGATATACAATACAATTCAATTGCCTCTACAAAAGCAGTCATTTTCCTATAGACCAGAGCTCCTAAGGGGCTTCCATGTTAAAACAGTGTCCTGTTTTTCTAGATAGAGTGTACTTTTTATAGCTGGGAGATGACTGACAGGCTTGGAGGTGTCTGAGGTATGTATATAAGCACGCTGGCTGATGACTATAAGGCCCTACATACCCTGGCTCCTACCCACTCTCCATCTCATCTCATACCATTTTTCCCTGTGCTCTCCATGTCCCAGACCCACTGGTTTTCTCTGCATTCCAAAGAAGCACCTAGTTCCTTCTCATCTCAGGGCCTTTGTACTTTGCTATTGCCTTTGTCTGAACATATCCAGATCTCTTCATGGCCGGATCCTTCCTATCATCCATCTCTCAGCTCAGATACCATCCCCTTGGAGAAACTCTCCCTGATCACGTAAAATAAAATGTGTACACAAACATACGCATGCACGTGCACACACACACAGAATCAATCCCTATCCCAGCATCTTCATTTTAATTTTATTCATAGCACTTTTCATTCTCTGAAATTACTGTTCACTTTTTAATTTATTGTTTGTTCCTCCAACTAGAATTTAATCTTCACAAAAGCAGAGATTTTGCCTATTCTGTTCACTGCTTTTCTCAAGGGCTAGAAGAGTGCCTGACACTTAGGAGGCGTTCTATTAAATATCTGATGCATGAATGGATAAGTAAATGGATGAATGCATCTTAAAAGACAAGTAGAGGGACTCAACCCAAAAGAGGTGCCTTCTGATCTAGGAGTTTTAGGAAGGTCCTTGCAGGAAGGTATATGGGCATAGAAGTTCTGTGATCACCCCCTTTCCTGACAGCTGAATCCTGGCACAGCTCTGCTCAGGAGCACCCTTCCCAGCAGAAGTGGCCATAAAATCATACAATTCATCCAAACCACTGCTCTTCCAATGACTGACCACGTTAAGAAAATGGATGCAACATGATGCAGACCCTTTAGACAAAGATCACTTTCCTGCCCCTCTGGCCAGGCAATTCTTACAGTCACCTCTAAGTAGGCAGGAGGAGATGTGCATCTTTTAATCCAGAGGCAGAAGCCAAATCTGCCTTGCTAATAAGCACAGATATTCCCATGAAAGCTATGGGATGTCAAAGGCTTTGCTCCTCTACATGTCTTTTGGTATCACTTGTTTTTAATATTTACCATCGAAAACCTCAAACATATTCAGAACTAGAAGGGATATAATAATAAGCCTTCACATACCCACCAGTCAGATGCAAGAATAACTTTGGGGGCCAATCTTGCTTCTTCTCTGCCAGTGGGTTTCAGAGTGTGGTCCCCACCAACAGCATCAGCATCATCTGGAAACTTGCTAGAAAGGCAAATTCTTGAATCCCACCCAAGACTGAATGAGAATCTCTGGAGGCGAGGCTGGTATCTGTATTTTAATAAGCCCTCCAGGTGATTCCAATGCAAAGCCAAGTCTGAGGATCACTGCTTCATGTCCCTACTCATTCCCAGTTATTTTGAAACAGATGTCTGACCCTATCACCTGTAAATATTTCAGCATATATCTCGAAAAGATAAGGGTTCCTCCTTGGAAATCGCAATACCTATCATCACACAACCCAAAAGAAAGACTACTTCCTCAGTATATCATCAAATATCCTGCCAGTGTGCACATTGCTCCAAACTACCAATATTCTCTTTCTTCTCATCCACTCTCTGCTCCCTCCCCAGTCTCATCCTGCTGTCCCCTTCCTTCCTTCTTTCCTTCATTT
The DNA here is from genome assembly GCF_002201575.2 of Neomonachus schauinslandi. Classification (NCBI taxonomy): domain Eukaryota; kingdom Metazoa; phylum Chordata; class Mammalia; order Carnivora; family Phocidae; genus Neomonachus; species Neomonachus schauinslandi. The sequence continues at coordinate 104,183,367 of NC_058410.1, read as the reverse complement.
GTTAAGTTTGTTGGTCTAAACTGGGATCCAAGCTGTGGTGTCTTCATTGTCTCTTTTAATCTATAGAATTCTCCCACATCCCTTCTTTTTTTTCTTCTTCTTCTTCCTTGGAGTTTGCTGTTGATGATGAAATCATGTCATTTGTCCTTTAGTTTCCCCAGTCTGTATTTTCATGATGAGCTCCACACAGTGTCATTTAACTGGTTTCTCTGTTACCTGTAGCTCCTGTTAGTTAGATTCAGAAGACTGATGGATTCAGGTGTGGCAGGACCTCCTTCCTAGATGGTATTGTGTTCTTCCATCAGGGGGTAGGTAATGCCAGGCTGTCTCTCCTTTAATGCAAATGCCTAGACTCATTCTTTCTTTAGGATTTGCAGAATAATGGTACTCCTTCTTCATGTGTTCATGGACTACTTCCATGAAGAGGAACTACTCATCTACATTTGTGTGAGATAGGCAAAATACATACTTTACTCTTTTCCTTTATTAGCTAGTTTTTAAAAATAATTTGTTTCCTTATTATCCTTCAAAGAAGATCATTGAGGTTTTTTTAAGTATTATGAACTCATGAATTAAATATATTTAGTGAGTTTAAATACTGTGTAGTTTTATTTTATTGATGCTTCAATTGCCCATCTTTGGCTGGTGAGAGTCTAATAGTGAGTTTAAATCCACTGTAGTTTTATTTTATTGATGCTTCAATTGCCCATTTTGGTTGGTGAGAGTCTAATCAGGTTGGCTCTGGTGTCCTTTTGACACAATCCCAATGTCTTCGAGGGCTACCTCTCCTTCTGGCATGACAAGATATTCCAGGCTCATCTTGTCCATTTCCTGTTTCAGATAAAGAATCAACAATTTCTCCAAGGAGCCTCAGTTCCATTTAGCAAGTATTTTAACATATTTTCAGATCATAATTTATATACTTATAGAGAGGTGCTCTTCGCACCGGGTTGGTTATTGTTTATAAGCATTTCAGTGGACAGAGCTAGGAATTATATAAATGTATTTAAAAGATAGCATATGAGTTCAGACTGATGATTTCAAATCCAAGACTACAGTGTTTTTGCTGAGACACATCAGTCTTATATCTGTATCCCCTTTCTTCTACATCAAATATCTTGGTCATTACCAAAAACATAATTATTCATTTGCCTTATCCCATACTATCTGTACAGCAGCCTTGGAATCACATGATTAATACTACAAGGAACAATTTAAGATTTTTTTCCCAGTTCTTTTTCCCCTTTGGGTATATCCCATAAAGGAGATACAAGTTACGGTGTCTTACAGTCATTTGAAATAGTTCCTCTATCCCACCAACTGGATAAAAAGTTAGGTTCATTGGTTTCAAAATTTGTTACTTTTAGAAACATTTACTTTGTAAGGTTCATTTGTTTCTAAAATGTTTCCAAAGTTGTTTGCTTTTTTTCCAAAGTAACATCTTTGAATTCATAAGGATTATCATTCCCATTAAACTTAATTTTGTTTTATAATTATAAAAAATATTGCATGGTTCAAAATTAAAAACTACAAATCTACAAAGAAATAGAGCTTTTATCCCTGTCTCCTTCACCCCATTCCCCTCCTCCCTCCCATACAGGTCACTGTTATTTCATCTTTATTGTTTATCCATTCTTTTGTTACCAAAAAAAGCCAAACTAGCAAATATATATGTTTATTTTCCCTCTCCTTTTTAGACAAATGAGAGCATATTTGCACACTTTATTGTCTTGCTTTTATCACTAAAAAATGTGGCCCTAGAGATCATTCCATAGTAATATATAGTAATATTCTTATTCCTTTTTATAGCTGTATAGTATTCCACCATTTACGAAGTTTGCGAAACTAGGCCCCTATTGATAGGCACTAGGACTGTTTCTAGTCTTTGGATATTGAATAGTGCAGCCATGGATAGACTTTGCTCATGCTTTTTCACGTTTTGGGACTGACTCCAGAAGTGGAATTGCTGGGTTAAAAGGCAAGTGTATATGTGATTTTGCTAGATCCAGCCAAACTCTCCTCCATAGAAGTTGTGTCATTTTGCTTCCAAACCAGCAATTTATGAGAAAGTGTTTCCCCGCAGCATGTGTTGTGGAATGTATTAGACATTTGCCCATCTGGTGAGCAAGATGCATTTAGTCCAGTGTGGAGTTTTGATTGGCACTTCTCTTATTATGGACACATTTATGGGTCTTTCTGTATGTGCACTAGTACAGCATTGTTCTAGTCAATCCCCACTATCTTTTCTCCAGCTAATTCAGGTTCTGTTTCTCACCTGAGCAAGCAAAACATCCTAAACACACCCCAGAAGGCCTCAATGAGCTTTGTTCGCATTACTCTTATGAGCAAAGTGGAGCATTGGCTCCTGCAGTTAAGAGCCATTTACGCTTCTTTTTCTGTGATACCTCACTTAGGTCCGGTCATCACAGGTCAAACACATTCTCACCCCAGGTCTCTTGCAGGTGGCATCCCTTGCCTTGAATGCCATGTCCCCCATCTTAGCAGGGCTCACTCCTCCACAGAAGGCAGGTCTCTGCTCAATGGCCCACGTCAGAGAAGTCTACCCTCATCTGTCTCTCACTAAGTAGCACCCTCTGACTATCTTCTTCCTCTTGTTTTATTTCTCTTCAAAGAACTTATCACTAACTGATGGTATACATTTATTTGTGTAGTTTCATTTTATCTCTCCCATGGGAATGCAAGCTCCATGGGGGCAGGGCTCCCCTAACTTGTTCACTATGGTTTCCCTATGTGCCTACAATGGGGCCTGGTGCACAATGAGAGCTCAATGAACATGTGTTGGGTGAATGAATAACTGAATAAGTGAAATCCTTTTGCTCTGAGTGGTGACTAAGGACAGGTGCTGCCGGGGACATGGACAAGATGTAAGTGTATAAAACGGGTCCCTCTGAAGGAGAATGAGCCTGAGAAGGGAGAGTGAGGCCAATGAAGGTGCCTCAGGTCACTGGGCAGTGGGGATGGTGAGGTGGGGGCAGGGGAGGTCCATAAGAAGTGAAAGCGACGCTGAAAGGGGAGAATGAGGGACACAAAATCAAAATCAAATGCCCCAGTTTGCAGCAGACAGCCCTATGCCATGTGGTAGCTGCAATGCCCTCATTCAGACTCAAGGACAGCTATTCCATCACTGTGGGTATGTGAGCAGTTAGCACCTACTGAAGTCCTACAAATCTCTGACAGCTAATCCCAACTGGCATGCTGAGGAAGCCATCACCATTTCCTCTTTGCCTTACCCTCTTCCCCAGTTCCCAGGGTCTTATCCCTGCCTTGATCCCTCCTTTAAGAAGACATATTTCCCCTTTCGAACCTCCACATCTGAATCGGATGGTGCATTTTTATAGAGGCAGTGCTATGCCTAAGAAGCTGATGTACTTGAAAAATGACAGGGATGAAAAACAAATAGGCTGTTTGCTTAGCACTCCTGTCTTTGGACATTTATTTCTCTGGGAACTGCTCCTCCTCCTTCCATCCTGGATTCATCTGAGGTGGCCCTGATCAGACTAAGCCAGTCAGAGTTCTCATGAGGATTTTCCAAACCAAAACTGGGTCAGGAGAATATCAATGATATTCTAGTATTATTCCAACCAATGCCTCCCTCTTTCCGCAAGCCAATTCAAATACTATTTCTGTCACTAACAACCAAAAAAGTCCTAGCTAACTCACATACACATGCGCGCACACACACACACACACACACAACCCTAGATTAAATAACAGGGGACAAAGGGGACAATAAAGTGGGAGTCATTCATCAGGTTTTCCAACTGTCTCATTGAAACTACCCCTCCTCCTGTTTACATTAGGGGTGAGGGAGCTGGCACCATCCTAAAGCCCTCCTGAAGTACCAGCAGGAGTCCCAGGATGGATCTCTGCAAAGAAAACCGCCTCACAGAATCATCTTGCCATCTCTGATGGTTTTGCCCTGCTAATCCCCTTTTCAGGTTTTGGAGCTATCTAACTAGTATTTGGTCACCTGCTTTGAAAATCTGCATATTGGTCTGATACCTACCTCTACTTGGAATATCATATTTTTATTTTATTGTGTCTCAGTTGCAACTTGGAATTTATCGTCCTGTCATACATCACTTAATTAGGGTTAACCTAATTCATTAACATTGTGTTATTTAAACTTCACAATAGGCCCCACTTAGAGAATGAGGAAGTCATTTGACTCAGGTGAAGTAGCTAGAAAGTGGTAGAGCTAGGTTAAATCTAAACCACTTATCTCCAAGTGTGAACTCTTAACTTCTCTGCTACATAAACTTTAACGTTCTGGGGGACAGAACATGAACACATCTGCACTTTTGAAAGCATTCTAGTGGTGATGTGAAGGCTGGATTGGAAAGTATCAGAGTCTCATCTTCAAGGAGATGGTGCCAGTGACAAGAGTGGGTTTCTTATAGAGATGAAAGATTCCATCTACCAGCAAAATCAAGAAAGCCTTAGGGCGCCTGGGTGGTGTAGTTGGTTAAGCAACTGACTCTTGGTTTTGGCTCAGGTCGTGATCTCAGGGTCGTGATTTCAGGGTCATGGGATTGAGCCCTGTGTCCAGACTCCTGCTGGGAGGCACTGAGGGGATGGATTATGGAGATGGAATAGTAATTTAAGGAAAAGGGTGGATATGAGAAACACCATGGAGATAAAATGTTTAGGATTTAACAATTAATTGGCTGCCAATGTAATGGTCTGGGGATGGGGAGTAACATGAGGAGGGAGGCAGGATGGAGATACCAGAAAAAAAGAGAAGGGGAGGCAGGGAGAGAAGGAGATTCTAAGGTTCTAAGCCTAGGTAGATATGGTTAACTTTATCTGAAATAACTTAGGTATGTTAAAATGTGATCAGTTTTATATATCCATGACAGATACACATTCACAGTTGTTCATTTCAATCTTTAGCTAATATCATTAATGTTTACATTAACAAGAACAACAAAAAAGCGAAAAAGAAGGCTAAAGGTAAAACCTGAGATTATGACTTGTAGTGGTAATAGGTACTAGTCTTTATAGGTATTAATCAGGGATGGACATTACTGCAAAACTGTTATAGTTCTGACTAGTTAAAACTCTAGAAACATGCCCCCCATCTCAGCCCATTCTCCTTCTCAGGTTAAAACCTAAGACATGGGAAAAATAACCTGCAAATCTATGAACAGTGGTCATTCTACACAACTAGCTCTACTCTGTTTTAAAAAGGCTGAGGCTTTAGTTTGACATGTAAATATATGAAAGTATTTGGTAAGTCTTGCTCTTTATTTGAAACTAACAACTTATGAAGCACAAAAATACTTCTGGAAAAGCAAATGTACCATTTTTGGACCCGAACTTCTAATCTAACCAAGTTTGCTACTCTTCCTGTGCTCCCTCTCTCAGTTGTGACAACACCTTCCACCCAGTCACCTTGCATCATACCCCTAGTCACCTTTGATTCCTTCCACTGGCAGCCCAGAGGAGCTGATTGATCCAGAGCCTCAGTGAGGTTGTCAAAGGGCCCTGTCTCTCTGACTCTGTCTTCTGAAGGTCAGTGTCATTCTAAAGCTGATTCCCAGGATGGCTCTCAGTAGCAAGCACTGCCTCTATTTCATTCTACAACTGGCCCACTTAAGTCACCTGTTCACCTGTGAACATGACTGTGGCTGGGGTAAGGAATATGCTGATTAGCTTAAGCCAATTTGGATCCACTCCTCCAGTAAGAAGTGGTGTTGGTTTTCCTTGAAGTAGGGCTGCATGAGAATGGATGGATGTGCAAACAAGTATCTGGGTTAGGAGAGGGATGGATGCTGGATGGGCATCCACCAATGTCTACCACTGTTTCAATTCTATACCTTTCAGAATAGGCTTTCGGTTGCAAATGATAGAAACTGCTCTTGGCTACTAGCAGAAAAGCAGCATATAAGGAAGTTAGCAGGTAGCTCCTACAGAATTAACAATTTTGAGAAATAGCTTCAGAAAGTAGGTTGGAATGAAGAGGGTCTAAACTACAGAAGATGACCTCTGAGATGATGCTGTAGGAACAAATGAAATAGGATGCTACCACTGGAACCACAACCATCAGACTCATCACTTTTCTGCTGCCCTGAGTGATATCTAACGGTTCCTGCGATTTTGTGTAATACTCTCTGAGTGGGGTGTTCAGTTAGTCAAGCCTGAGTCATGTACCCCAAGCCCAGCTGCCAGGATATCTAGTTAGGGAAATTTTGGTCCATAGCCTCTTAGTAAGAGATGGTAGCCCTACCAAGGATCACAGAGGGGAGACTTCCTCAACATAGAACAGGGGTGGGATGCTGGACAACTCAAAAATAACAAGGTTCTACTATCAGCCTCCTACCCACTATGCCTCCCTGCCCACTCATCTTTTTACTTAATTTTTATTTAACACCACTGGATTCATCTGGAACTAGTTCTGGTGACATTACTCCCTGGCTCAATATCTTCATTGCTTTCCTACTGATGGTAGAATTAAAAGTGGGTTTTTTTTTTTTTAATATGGTGACACCAACCTACTTCTCCAACCATTTTTTTTTCTAACTACTGCTCTGCACAATCCTATTTTCCAAATGAACTGAAGTTCTTGATATATGACATATTATTAAAACTACTCTGCTTTGCATAGGTTATTTCCTATCACTGCAATTCCTTCATTCAACCACCCCTTCCATTCAATGGTTATTTATTGAACATATTATATGACCCAGTACACAGCAAGGCAATTGGCCATAGAAAGATAAGTCACTATCTCCTTCCTCAAGGAGGTCATGGTAAAGGTAGTAAAGAATTACAATATGATAAGACAAGCTAGGACAGAATAGAATATTATGTAATATAAATTTTATTTTCTACAAAAAATGTTGGTACAAAGTATAGCATGAGCATAGGATAAGAAGTATCTAAGTTTGCCTTAGAGAGGGGGCATTTAGAGAAGGTTTCCCTAAGAAGGGAATATTTTGCTAAACTTTGAAAGTTAAGTAATTTGTTAGTCTTCCAGATGGGCAAGCAAGTAGGGAAGTCACTATTAAGTGTAGGCAGGAGCATGGCATGATGTAGCTAAGTATGAGAAATGATGAGTAGACTAATACTGCAGAAATTCCCAGGTGGAGTCAGAGATTAGGGGTAGAGAGCCATGGAAAATGCACCTAGACTGTTAGGCAAAGGCCTGACCATAAAGAGTTTTGTGAGTTATAGATAGGAATTTCAATTTTGTTCCATAAAGAGAGAGAGAGAGAACCAATGAAGGCTATCATAGTAGCCCCTTGACTCTCCCTGCTTCTAATTTCACTGCTATTGTATCTATCTTGCAAACCATGTGCGGCCAGACAGATCTTTCTACTAAGGAAATATAATCATATTACTATCCGTAAGAGTGGAGTGCAAAGCTGGAACCAGGGCTACATATAGGCAAAAGAATATAGTAAGGAATATTAAAAATCCAAAAGGCAAATAGGCCCTTAAGACTTGTGCTGGAAATTTCTCATGCTAACTTAGTGTAAGGTCAGCCTCCACCACTAAAATAATGCACATTACTTCCATATACATAATGCACACAAATCCATTATAGCTCTTACCTCACCGAATGGTTTAAATGTTTTATTGTATACTCAGCACTCAGCATGTTGCTAAGCATAAAGCATACAGCAAGTAATCAAGATAATGTCTGATAAATGGGTAAAAGAATGCATAACTGAAAGACAAAACAAGTTAATGCCATTCTCACTTCCTTTTATGGATGGATTAGTTCTGAGTTGTTCTACCATAGCAACAGCTCTATTTGCTTTAGACTTTGGTGCTTAGCATTAATTCCCCTGCCCCACCACCCTCTTCTTTAACTCCTCAAGCTTTGAGAGTCTTAGAGATTTACACTGGAAGAACTAAGAAGCATAGCCATGAAGACTCAGATGCATTTACATGTATAAAGAGAAGTGGCTAAAAGTCCACCAAAGGCTTGTGCTCTTTCAATAGTATAGAACTGTAGTTTCCCATCAGGGCTACAGTTCTCATTCCACGGGTGATCCTGTGATTGTTCTGTCCAATGGAGTAGAAACAGAATTAATGTATGCCACTTTCAGGCCTGGCCTATAAGAACCAGCTGCAGGACCCTCATTTTTCTTCAAACTGATCTTTGGAGCCAAGTTTTGAAGATGGTAGAGCCTATGTCAGCCTAGGTCTTTGAATGACTGCATGGAGCACATTCCTATCCCTTTCATCAACCTCCTCTACCACACTTCTAATGGGGTTTTACATGAGTGGAAAATAAACCTCTTTTCTGTTAAGCCCCTGAGATTTTAGAGCATCTCTGGTATAGCAGACATCATCACTGTAACTAATACAGCATCCATGTGCGTGTATGAGAATATGTGTGAAAGTAAAATCCAATTTTATACAGAATCAAAAACAAAATGGGGATAGAACCATAAGTAAGACTATTTAGGGTGCCTGGGTGGCTCAGTCAGTTAAATGTCTGCCTTCAGCTCAGGTCATGATCCTGGGGTCCTGGGATTGAGCCCCACATCGGGCTCCCTGCTCAGCAGAAGTCTGCTTCTCCTCTACCCCTCTCCCCTGCTTGTGATCTCTCTCTCTCTCTCAAATAAATAAATAAAATCTTTTTTATTTTTAAAGAAGACTAATCCTTGAATGTGGAAAATCTTTCATTTTAAAATTTAATTTGAATGTCTTAAATTAGCAAGTAAGCAGGTACTCATAATGTTATTTGATGTATAATGGTCAGTATGTGTCAAGACAGAGACCATGGAAAAAAAAATGGAGCTTGAGAAAAGAGCTGGAAAACATAAAAGATAAAATGAATCAGATCAGAAAAGATTTTCTGGTAAAGTTCATAATTTTTTAAACAACTGAATTAGAAATAAACATTGATTATGACTGGTTAGATTTCAAATAAATAAATCATTAGAATTATGTATAAGAAATATAACTTAGAAATAATGAGAGGGCGCCTGGGTGGCTCAGTTGGTTAAGCGACTGCCTTCGGCTCAGGTCATGATCCTGGAGTCCTGGGATCGAGTCCCGCATTGGGCTCCCTGCTCGGCGGGGAGCCTGCTTCTCCCTCTGACCCTCTCCCCTCTCATGTGCTCTCTGTCTCTCTCATTCTCTCTGTCTCAAATAAATAAATAAAATCTTTAAAAAAAAAAGAAATAATGAGAAATACATTATGATTATGTCACTGGATCTTGTCAAGCTTCAGACTGCTAATACCTCACACTTTAAGAAGATTCCATCTGCCTAAAAATGTCAGGTAGGGCCATCAAATGACTTGCTCTGTATTTCTAAACATTCTCGGGCTAGAGAAGGAAGGCATCTAAAAAAGTCAATCTTCTTTCATAACCCATATCTTCTTTCATTTTACGTTCCCCCCCCCCTTTTTTTTTTGTAGTAAGTAGTAAAACTAGAACAGAGAAAGGTAAAGAAGGAGAGGTAAGAAGCCACATGGAATGCACAAAAGAGACGTTTCTGGTATTAGATGTCAGGCTGATTATACACATTCATACCACCCAGATTGGGATTTGGGTTGGGGATGTCTGCTGGGCATGGCAATACCTTCGGAAATTTCCAAAACTTTGAGAAATCACATTCTTTCTTTGACTGAGATATGTCTTTTGAGTGTTTTCATAGAATTGGGGTATCAAAAGTAGAGAAAAAAAGATCTCAGGGTCCTGGGATCAAGCCCAGCATCAGGTTCCTTGCTCAGCAGAGATCCTGCTTCTCCCTCTTCCCCTGCCCATCCCCCCAGCTCATGCTCTCTCTCTCTCATGTGCTCTCTCAAATATATATTTAAAATCTATAATTAAATAAATAAAACACACAGAAACTTCTTCTTCCTGTTAAATACAGAAAGTTGTAAGAAGCCATTGTTTCACTCTGTCAAAAAAAATAAGTTACACAAACTATGCAATCACAGGTTTTTAAACACCCCAAAAGAGAGTTAAAGAAAAAGAAACCTAAGTGAACTAAATTCCATAAAGTAATGAGCCCTTCTCATGAGAGAAGAAATATATGAATGCTTTCATCTTTCATGTAATAGTGGGAGAAAGAAGAATTTACCAGAGACAGGTATAAGAAGAGATGAGATAAACTCCTCAGAAACTTTTATGGTTTCACGTGGGCTGGAATAACGGATTTGAATCCCATAGAGTCCCAGATGAAGAGCATGTTTGTAAGGCCAATAGTTTACTGAGACCAAAACTAAAATAAAGAAAAAGAGATCTGTGGGACACTATAAAGTATTAAAGCATAAGTCCCCAAAATAGAAGAGAGAATGATGCAGAAGAAATATTTGAAAAGATAATGGCCAAGATTTTCTCTAAATTGATTAAAGATGTCAATGCATACACCCAAGAAGCTCATTAAACCTCAAGATCAGCAGATCTAGATACATTATAGTTGAACTCCTAAAATTCAAAACTAAAGAGAAATATTTTTTTTAATTTTTTTTATTGTTATGTTAATCCCCATACATTACATCATTAGTTTTAGATGAAGTGTTCCATGATTCATTGTTTGTGCATAACACCCAGTGCTCCATGCAGAATGTGCCCTCCTCAATACCCACCACCAGGCTAACCCATCCTCCCACCCCCCTCCCCTCTAGAACCCTGTTTGTTTTTCAGAGTCCATCGTCTTAAAGAGAAATATTAAAAGCAAGAGCAAGAAAAAGATATAATACATAAAGGGGAACAACAATGAAAATAACAACTGACTTCTTAGAGAAACAATGGCAGCCATAATGCAATGGAAAAACATATTTAAAGTAAAGACATAAAAATGATTATCAACCAAGATTTATATATACAACAAAAAATTACTTTCAAATATGAAGGCAAACACTTATCTGTTGCTTGTGAAAATGTAGAGTAGTACAGCCACTTTGGAAAACAGTTTGGTAGTTCCTTAGTAAGTTAAATATTAGTTTAAAATATGATTTTAAAGTTCTACTACTACTACTACTGTGTTCTACTACTATGTATTTACCAAAGAGAAATGAAGGCATATGTTGACACAAAGACATGTATGCCAATATTCATAGTAGCATTATTATAATGGCCAAAAATTGGAAACAAGACAAATGTCTATCAACTGGTGAATGGATAATCAAAATGTAGTATATTCATACAATAAAATACTTACTATTCATCAATAGAAAGGAATGAACTACTGACATGCTGTAACATCATTAAGCCTCACAAACATTTGCTAAATGAAAAGAAGCAAAAGATCACACGTTGTATAATTTCATGTATATGAAATATTCATAAAAATAGATAAATGATTGCCTGCAGCTGTGGGTGAAAAGGGCACTGTCTGCAATGGGCATGAACGAACTTTTTGGGGGAATGAAAATATTCTAAAACTGGATTTCGGTGATAGTTGTACAACCCTAAAAGCTTACTAATAATCACTGAATTATACACTTAAAATGGGTGTGTTTTATGGAATGTAATTTATGCCTCAATAAAGTTGTTAAACAATATAAAGACAAAATTTAAAAAACATATTCAACAATAAAAAAAGGACAGAGAACTCATCTACTACTTATCTAAACTACTAGAAATGATAAAGAATATTCTTTCTACTAAAGAGAAGTAATCCCCAGTGGAAACTCAGATTGACAGGAAGGGATGAAGAGCATTAGAGGGGTAAATTTATGGGTAAATATACAAGACCTTCATATTATATTTATTTTAAAATTCTTTAAAAATGATTCATTATTTAGGGGCGCCTGGGTGGCTCAGTTGGTTAAGCGACTGCCTTCGGCTCAGGTCATGATCCTGGAGTCCCGGGATCGAGTCCCGCATCAGGCTCCCTGCTCAGCAGGGAGTCTGCTTCTCCCACTGACCCTTCCCCTCTCATGCTCTCTGTCTCCCATTCTCTCTCTCAAATAAATAAAAAAAACCTTTAAAAAAAAAAAATGATTCATTATTTAAAGTAATACAACAATAATGAATTGTGGAGTTTACAGTATATGCAGAAGTTAATTATATGACAAGAGCACAAAGATTGGGTAGGTGAGAAAGGAATTACACTGTGATGTTCTTACTTTGTGAAGTAATACAATATTATTAAAGGTAAACTGTGATATGCTAAAGATGCATATTGTAGTCTCTATAATACAAATAATCATCAAAAATAACACAAGGAGGACTAGCTAAAAAGTCCACAGAAAGGGATCCAATGGAATACTAAAAAAATAATTGATTTATCCAAGAGACAGCAATAAAGGAGAACTAGAGTAACATAAACCAGATGGAACAAATAGAAAACAAATGCCAAGATGGTGGGCTTAAACACAACCATACTGAAAACTACTTTAAGTGTGAATGGACTGTAAACACTTGAATTAAAAGGCAGAAAATATCACACTGGATAAAAAAGTAAGAAAGCAAGAATATCTTTATATCTATATCCACACACATGTGTATACAAACATATTTTAAATCTAAAGAGACAGACTCCTTAAAAATAAAAGATTAGAAAAATATAAACTATGCAAATAGTAAGCATAAGAAATTTGGTGTGTCTACATTTGTATCACACAAAGTAGACTTTAATATAAAGAGAATTACCAGAGATAAGGATATAAGAATAGATATTTTATCATTTTAAAATCAAGAGAATATAAAGTTTTCTTTGTCTCTGTCTTTAAATATCTTAACTCACCCTGCCCTTTTCTTTTCTTATATTTCTGGGATATAAAAAAAATACATTTAGGAAAATATAACAATCTTAGATATGAATGTAGTTAATAACGAAAATTCAAAATACATGAAGCAGAATTTGACAGAACTAAAGGGAGAAATACAGATTTACAATTACTACTGGATATTTTACAATAGAAATTAGTAGAAAATTAATTCAGGAATTAATGGAAATTAGTAGAGAAAAAAATCCTCTCAAATTAATAGAGAAAAATCAGTAGAGATAAAGAGATAAAGATCATTCGAATGACTCCACAAACCAATTTGACCTACTTGACATTTATAGGACGCTGTACCCAACAACTGCAGAAATACACATTCTTTTCAGAAGTACACAGAACACTCACCATGATAGACCATATGCTGCATTATAAAACAAGTGTCAATAAGTTGAAAAGGATCAAAATCATGTAGATCAGAAGTTCTCAAAATATGGTCCAGGGAACCCACAGGGTCCCAGAGACCCTTTTAGGAGGTTCAAAAGGTCAAAACTATTTTTGAAGAATTGAGACATAATTTTTCTCTTTTATGCTCATTCTCTCATGAGTGTAGAGGGGGGTTTTTCGGAAGCTGACTGACTTGTGCTACCACAACAGACTGAATGAAGAAGTAAGTGTGAGGGGTGCCTGGGTGGCTCAGTCGCTAAGCGTCTGCCTTCAGCTCAGGTCATGAACCCAGGGTCCTGGGATTGAGCCCCGCATCGGGCTCCCTGCTCAGCGGGAAGCCTGCTTCTCCCTCTCCCACTCCCCCTGCTTGTGTTCCCTCTCTCACTGTCTCTCTCTCTGTCAAATAAATAAAATCTTAAAAAAAAAAAAGAAGTAAGTGTGAAAATTCACTTGTTTTCCATTAAGCGAGGCATTAAAGAAGCTTACAAAAATAGAAGTCAGTCTCATTCGGTTCACTATTTTTTTTGTCTTGGAAAATATAATTATTTCTCATAAAAATGTTATTTACATTAAAATGCTATTTTTAAATGGCTTAGTAAATATTTTTAAGCTTCTGTTTTAATACGTAATATGACAAATATAAATAGATATAACGCACATAAATGAAAGTTCTTCGGGGTCTTCAATAATTTTTAGGAGTGTAAAGATGGTAATACAAAATTTTTGAGAGCCACTGATATGGAATATATTCCCTGAACACAATGAAATTAAGTTAGAAGTCAATATAAGTAAGACACATAAAAACGCCTAAGTATTTGGAAATAAGACAATACTCTTATGAATAATCATTCAGTCAAAGAAGAAACCTAATGGGAAATTTAAAAAATTTAAACCAAATGATAATGATACAATATAGCAAAATTTATGGGACATAGCTAAAGCAGTGCATAGAGAGAAATACATAGCTTTAAGTGCCTACATTGAAAAGAACAGTAAAATTAATAAACTAAGCACCAATTTTACACAAGATCTTTCAGAAAATAGAGCAGGAAGGAACACTGGCCAACTCATTTTATGAGTGCAGCATAATGCTGATGCCAAACGTTGTTCAAGACATTAAATATGCATAATCTTTTACAGGTAACATGTTTAGAAATCTCTTATAAATATTTATGCACAAGAATTTTAACAGTAAAAATATATGTCCAACCATTAGGGACCATTTAAATAAATTATGACAAATCTATAGGGTGAGACATTATGCATCTATTAAAAGTATGTGCTCAAAGGAACTGATGACATGGGAAAAGGCAGCAGTAAAAAAAAAATGTAGTCTGATCCCATTACTGTAGTGTAATATACCTCCATAGAAAAATCATGGAAAGAAATGCACCAAAACATTAGCAATGTCTAACTCTGGATTAGAGGGATTGCTAGTAATTTTGTTTTCATCTTTTATTTTGCTGTACTTTCCAAATTATCTGTGATGTAAGTGTGCCACTTTAATAATAGAAAAAAAAGATCCAATCAGTTGTTTAAACAAAAATCTGGATAATGCAACACCATAATTCACAGAATGGTATTTCTCTGAAGAACCTCTGAAATTAATCAGCTCTAAGCCTGCATTTTATAGACGGGGAAATAGAGCTCCCCGTCCAGGATGGACATATGTAACTTGTGTATCAGATCATGCATAGAGTTAGTGATAGAGTCAAGTCTAGAATCGGGATTTCCCTCCTCCCAATACCATGCCTTTCACTTTCGGGCACAACGTGAGGAAAATGACATGTCGTCAGGTGTACAAAAATTCTTCTGATGTAATCACTGGCCTTTGGCCTTTGACACAAGGAGATTGATTCTGGTTTAAGCCGTAAGTTCAAAGCACTTAAGTAAAGTACTTAAACTTATGCTTACAAGTATACTATTAACCATTTCAATAAAAATGCAAGGGAGAGGTAACCTTTATATATTTTACAAGAAATGGGTTTTTTCCTACCTAAATTTTAATATTTTTATTGGTTACCTAAAATATTCCAATTCACTAAAATCTCAAATTAATATAATCCATCACAATTAGAATTGTCAACGGCACAAAAAAAGCTGCATAGCCTATCAAAGAATTCTGCCACAAAAAAAAAAGAAAGAAAGAAAGAAAAGAAAACTAGTCACTGCTCAAAGTGTCCAGGTTTCACTCAATGAAAGGTTCAGCTTAAAGATCATTCCTGCATCCAGAATTTGGATTGACTCACTAAGAGAAATCTGTTTAATATAAACTTTTTTAAAAAACAGAAGGCATATATTTCTTTTTTGGCATATGAATGAGTAAATTGAGCCTGTGTGAGAATGAATAATCAAGACCCTTTATTGTTCAGTCTGAAGAGGACAGCTTGGCTATTTGTAAGACCTGAGCAGAATCCCATATTGTGATTTAAATCAAAGCAGCCATCATTTTCAACCATAAAGACTAGATTTCCCCTGACAGGACATCTAGTAAAGCAACTGAAAAAAATGTTTGTATCACTTTCTGTGTTGAGGAAATTAAACAGCCAATTTGTAGTGGATCTAAGGTGACTGAACCCAGTTTCAGTAGACAATGAGAGAATGCTTTTTAATTCTTTAAGCATTTAGGAGCCCTGGGTGGCTCAGTTGGTTAAGTATCTGCCTTCAGCTCAGATCATGATCCCACGGTCCTGGGATCGAGTCCCACATCAGGCTCGCTGCTCAGCGGGGAGTCTGCTTCTCCCTCTCCCTCTGCCCCTTCCCCCGTTCATGCTCTTACTCTCTCTCCCAGGCATGCTCTCAAATAAATAATTCTTTAAGCATTTAATAAAAGGAGAAAAAAAAATCCACACTCAATGACAGGATCAGTATGTCAGATCACATTCTCCATGATTTGATTGGATAAAAGAGGATATGTATATGTCTTTTGTCCTTAAACAGTCATCAAATAAAATGAGAATCCTAGGTGACAGTCAGCTTTCCTCTGAGAAGCAGGGAACATCTTTTGGGGCAATGGACTCTGGGACTTGCTTCTATTCCAAGCCTGTTTTGAGGGGCTGATTCTGAAGCCCCACTCACTGCCCTTCACACACCCCCTTCACGCACACATAAAGCTTCTTCCTGTCACATCTGACCTTGTCTGCATAAGCCTTTACCATTTAATCAACATCTACTTAAAAGCACATTGGTTCAGGCTTAAAAACACATCACAGGTTCAGGCTCTGGTTTTGCCCCCATGCTTGGCTGGAAGGGGGAAAGTCATTTATAACCTCTGGGCTTTCATTTCCTCAACTGTTAGATGAGTGGGTTGGGTGAGGCAGGGAGAGCCACACGGAGTGCCCTGCTGAGAACGATTCTGAGGCTGTTTCCAGAGCTCCCACAAAAGACCATTCAGTCAGCAATGTCTGTCTGTGACGTAGGAGAGCGGTGACGATAAAACCTCCTAGTCTGAAGTCATGGTGTTGAGCGACACCTCAGTAAGACATTTTCCCCAAATTATTTCCACTATTCTTTCTCCCTCACTACAGATAATTGAAGACTCTCTATCCCACATCCCCATGTTGTTTGCTACCCACTATTAGGTATACTGATGTTGCATTTACATTATAAAGGCAAGTATTATGAACCCTATTTCACAATAAGAAAATTCAGCCAGGAAGTGAGCTATTTTCTCTAAACCATACAGCGAATCCAGAACAAATACTGAAGTTTAGATGAGATCGGGCGTGTTCAGGGTACTATGGCCATAGGCCAAATACTGAAGTTTAGGAACACTTATTCACTAATAAACATCTTATGCGTCCTATTAAACATTTTATGCGTCCTATTAAACACCTTATGCGTCCTATTAAACATCTTATGCGTCCTATTAAACACCTTATGCGTCCTATTAAACATCTTATGCGTCCTATTAAACACCTTATGCGTCCTATTAAACATCTTATGTGTCCTATTAAACACCTTATGCGTCCTATTAAACATCTTATGCGTCCTATTAAACACCTTATGCGTCCTATTAAACACCTTATGCATCCTATTACTTGTTTTATGGCTTTTACTGTGCATTTGTGCAAGTACTGGCAGTCACTACCAAGGGGAGAGAAAGAGGAAAGGTAAGAAGAATAACTAAGGATTCCCAGTCTCAAGAGGTTTTAAATCTAGTAGGCAAGGAACCTATACACAGGTAACAGAGGTCAACACAGAGATGCCCATCTCAGAGGAAGACAGCATTCTTCACCCTGGAGTCCTCCTTGCTTCTTCTCTTTCTCTCTCATCCACATCCAACCCATATGCAAATCCTGTTGATGGAACCTCCAAAGTCTATCGCAGCTCTGACCATTCTTGTCTCTTCCACCCCTCACACCCTGGTTCAAACCATTATCTTCTCTCTCATGGACTAACGTCACAGCCTCCTGACTAGTCTCCCGGCTTCCCTTCCGGTTCTAATACAATCTATTCCACGCAGAAGCCAGAAATACACACCTTTACAGAAGCCAATCCGTCCATGCTGTTTCCTGTTCTCACCTCCCCATGACTTCCTATTACACTGAGAACAAGATCCAAACTCTTCATCATGGTCTAAAGAACTTACCTCTTCTGGTCTTGGCCCCCACTTGACCTGATTTTCACTACTCTGCTTCTTCTTTACTATGTTCCAGCCATTAAGATGTTCTTGCGGTTGCTTTAACCCACCAACCATACTCCTTACCCCAGGGCCCTTGTTCTGTTGCTAGCTTTGCATGGAATGCTCTTCCTCCAGACCTTCACATGACTCCTTCACTTCATTCAGGCCTGTCTTCGGATGTCCTCTCTTCAGGGTAGGCTTTCCTTACGATCCTGTCCAAAACAGCACCTGCCCATTCCCTAACACCTTATCCTGCTTTATGCTTCCCAATTGCACTTATTACCACCTCCCACATCATATATTTATTTGCCTACTTTTTTACTGGTTTCTCCATTAGAACGTAAGGTCTCTTGAGCGCAGGAACATTGAAGGTTGCATTCACTGCTGCAGACCCCACACCTATAATAGTGGGTGGCAGGCACATAGTAGCTCATCAATAAATGCTTGTTCAACAAGTGTATGAATGAGTTAATGAATGAATGTAGGAGACAGCTAGAAATTGGAGAAAAACCTTATACTGAACAACACCAAGGAACATCATTTTATAGTGTGTGTCCCCACTTTTAGATTATCTGCCAGGACCATGGTTGATGTTAAAAGATTTTGTTCCATTTGAGAGGTGAGCAGCCTAGACAGAGATATGTCTGTCTCATGTTGAAGGCAGGTCCTCCTGGGTCTGGAGCATGCAAAGCCACCAGCTACATAGCGGGAGGGAAGCGAGTGATCCCGGAAATAGAGCATTTGAGGAGAGCCATTTGGTAAAAATTACATAGCTTCCGGGTAATAGGGTATATATCCCAAGAATCAGAATATTAAAACTGATCAGCTATGGGATGAACCAAACCACTGAATAGGATACACAGGAGTCACTGCCACTAAAGAGATTGAGTTCCCATGGCTCTTGTTTCTGCAAACAGAAATTACTTTGAAATCAGCCGACACTGCATGCATCAGTGACATAAGGGAAAATTCTATTTCCCTCAGAGTAAAGTACTGCATGGGAGTTCTTATGTCGCAGGCACGATGCTAGCCCTTCACACAGCTAGTTAACAGCAAAGCTGGGAGCGGAACTCAAGAAGCCTGGCCCCGGAGGCCACCCGGTTCACCATGCGCCATGCTGCCTCCCAGGAGTGCTGACTCACTCAACCTTGGGCAGGCCCTCCTCTCTGTGCCTCAGTTTCCTGTGGATAACAACAGTGTTACCTCTTAGGGTTGTCATGAGGCTTCAGTGAGTTAACATATGTAAAGTGCCCAGAAAAGGGCCTGGCACACAGTAAGCATCCTACCTATTGTCACTGTATCCATAGAATCAGTTCCTAGCAATGGAATTACCAGATCAAATACAGGTGTCAAACAGCTTTCCCAGAGGCACCTCGCTGGTAAGCAGGGCCAGGATTTTAGCCCAGCTATGTCTGGCTCCAAAGCTCTTATTCTTACACTCCTGCTAGCTCCCGTCAGTTGATAACACTGCTGGAATCCTTCTGGTATTTGACAATTCTCAGTCAAAGCTTTCTGTTTCCTGTCAGGCTTTTTGGTGCTATCTGCCTATAGATCTAATTCTGTATGTAGAACCTGTTGATTATCTAGCATTCTAGTCAAGATGTTTCAAGCCTGGAACATGTCTTGTTATGGTGGAGTGCTGACACCATAAGGGCAGCTAATGTGGACATTTCATTTCGATTCTGTTCCGAGATGCCTTAGCAGGGATCAGAAGGAACCCACGTCCTTGAAAGTCTCTCGCATACCAATGCTCCACACTCCAAGAGGCTTTATCTTCCAGCTGCAGCTCTCATAAGATATACAGGTGAAAAATTCAATAGCCCTCTAGTAAACAGCACACACCGCCAAGCTGGCAAAATAGGCCACCTCACAGACAGGGAAATAAGTGATTCAGTGGGACCCAGATAATGAATACCGTTGGCAATGAGGAATGAACAAAACAAAATACACCTGCATGTGGTTGTAGGTGGTTCAGGGAGTTGATGGTGCAGATTGTTTTCGTTTATTTTTATAATTAGGGCGGGGTGGGTAGGAAGCCAGGAAATTGAGAGGAATGGCATTTTTCTGTGGCAATCAGCTCTCCAGACTTCCCTTCCTAGGTCCTCAGGAATTCAATGTACTTAGAATGTTCTTTGCGCTTTATCTCCTCTCCCTGTTGTTTTTTAAAAAAAGATTTATTTACTTATTTGAGAGAGAGAGTATGTGTGCATGAGTGGGATGGGTAGAGGGAGAGGGAGAGAGAGAATCTCCAGCAGACTCCACGCTGAGCGTGGAGCCCAACGCGGGGCTCCCTCTCACGACCCTGAGATCATGACCTGAGCTGAAACCAAGAGTCGGATGCTTAACCGACTGCACCATCCAGGCCCCCTCCTCTCCCTGTAGAAGCCTTCTCTCCCTCTAGAAGCCAGCATTCTAGAAGGAGTCAGACACTACCGATTATATTGTGACTAAATGACTTTTATCTTTAAAATAATGTTACCCATTTCAGATTATAACTGTATTTCAACAGGCCCCCACTAAGCATAAGCCATGGGCATAAAGGTGTACATTAAGGTGTACCATTAGGGTATTCCCCAGTGGAAGAAGGAAATGCTAGAGTAGGCCCCTACTGAGATCTCTGAAACCACAGTAACTAGCCAATCATCATCTCTGTTCATAGGAAAGTCTTGAATTGATGAACATCCAAAATACTGTTGTCTTAATCCAGCTGATCTATAATAATATGTTCCAATGACTTTAACCAGGGGGCTATAAATCCATAGCTTTAAGTAAAAAATGATGGGTTAATCAATAGGACAAAGAGGAAGGAATGATTATTTGTACCAAAAATCTCTAAGAATGGCCCATTACCCTCCATCCCAGCCCATCTTTCTTCTCCGAGGACTGATTTCATCATCTGGATGAATAGGCTCCCTCAGCCTCTTCCCCTTGGCTGAAGTATATGATGGTCTTCAACAGGCCTCCCTGAGCTCCTATAAATGCCATTCCAAACCTGAACCTTCCCCTAGAATATTAGATAGAAAAAATATTCTCAAAACTCTGACTCAAACATTCATTATGCTCTATAACTTGGTGGAACTCATCCAAGTAAAATTCCCCTGGGAGATCCAGGCTCCAGGCCAGGAACAGGAAGTTGTCAGGGTAACCTGGGGACACAGAGTACCTTGGAGGGATCAGAGAAAAAGTGGAGCTCTGTCACTGACAAGGAAGAAGACCTCTGAAGACAAGAGTCACCCATTCCACATCTGAAACCTTCGGCCATGATCTGTTCTTGGAGGGGGCATTCTGGAAGACCTCCAGACCAGTGCAGCTGTAGGTAGGAGCAAGTGAAGGCTGATGGGTCCTGCACAGACAACCCTTAGTAAATGAACCCCAGCCACTAGGGCAAGGTTCTCTATTAACTTGATAAAAATTTCACCTCAAATAAGGAGAAATCTCCTTTTTGTATAAGGTGAGGGCCAGTTTTGCGCTCTGACCCAAGTTCGGCTTAGAGCTTATTATGGTTATAAATGTCCCTATTTAACCTCAAAGTTAATACCTGAGAGTAGACACTAGGATGAGATGTGGGGTTTATTCATTACTCCCACTGCTTAACTGATTAATACTCATTTCAACCCTTTTTAAAGAGAAAAAGTATGGACACTCGCCCAGGACAGTGTTTAATTTCCCAGGTGGCAAAGAAGGAAACACTGATTTATTTAAAGAGAACAGCAGTTGCTTACATGCATTTGGAGTATGATAAAGGGGAATTCTATATACATAATTATGGACACAAGAAGTCTCTTTCCATGTTACCAGACTTTCAAACTTAAATTGTCTATAAATGACATTTTCAAGATCCACAGAATTTTCTTCCCATTCCTTATACAGACTTTAATTCTGGGAGTCATAACCCCTAGTTTACTTTCTCAGGTGTGTAGACATATTTTGTTTGATGTAGGATCTAAACCAAGATATATTTGGTACAATTGTGAAGTGCAGTTTTCCAGCAGTTAAGTTTGCTTCTAAATGTCAGTCACTTTTATCCTGCAGTCTGTTATTAAAAGTTTTAAGTGTTTAGGGTGTGGATGTGTGAGCGTGGTCCATATTTGCACACACGTGGAGTAGAATCACCTGGGGAACTTTTAAAAGTCCTGATCATCAAACTAGTGACATCCAAACATGGGCTGTGGTCCTCTAGTTACCATTATGATTCCAGTGTCAGTTTCTTGGCTTTGATGTTGCCACTAGGAAAAGCTGGCTGGAGGGTACAAGAGACTTCTCTACATGATCTTTGCAACTTCCTGTGAGTCTATAATTATTTCAAAATAAAAAGTCAGAAAATCCTGAAGCACAGGCCATAGGCTGGACCGATTAAACCAGAAGTTCTTGGGGTGAGACCCTGGAGTCAGTCTTTTTTAAAGCCTCCCCCCTCCCCAGGTGATTACAAAGTGAGGCCAATGTAGAATCACTGATCTTTTCCATCTAGTTACCTGATGTCTACATATTTCACAATCTCCTCACACATTGCTTATCAATTTAATAGTAATAAAGCACATTTCAATTGCTGAACAAAATATTTATTATGAGCTTACTAATACTCTAGCAAATATATATATGTTTTAGGCAGAATGCTTTGTTAACTTTGTAAATAATTCCTAAATTGTATTTGAACAGACATTCATTCACCCTAAGGGTTTCCCAGCAATTGTTCACAGTGGCAGGAATGAACATGTTATTATGGCCTAGAGACTTAAATAATTACCATTGCAAATAAAAATATAGACACACTTTTCCCACAACGAAAGTGGGTCAAAAATAAAAGAATATTCTATTTGTTGTTAATAGATACTACTGAACTTCAAAACTTTTGCAATGCACAACCAGAATTTGTTTCCCCAAATAATAAATAAAGGCAAAAGATCTTATTTAGGTATCAGCCTAAAATGAAGGTGAATTTGCAATAAATTTATTTCTCAATCTAAAATTCTACAGCTCTGGTCTTGACCGCTGTGTGTCAGCCCTATGTGATGTTAGTTATTAAAAGACTCTCAGGAAATCCTCTCCATATATCCATATGCATGCAGACTGAGAAGGAGTATTGCAAAAAGAAAAAAAAAGGAAAATTGCAAAATAATGCAAAAAAAATTGCATTGTTAGGTCATTGCTTCCTTCATTGGCAAAATAGAGCATATTTCAAACACGGAAGCCTTCCATGGTCGGGAGACCCAGAGAGGTTTCTAATGAGACTAAATTAGTCACATAGCTCCCATTCCCCACAGGCTAAAAATATGTGTCCAATAGGGCTCTGCACAAGTAGTAAGTTATGTCCTCCACATGAGAATGTACAATAGTATGGGAAGTAAGACTGCTCCAGAGGAATACAGTGAAAAATGAAAACGAAAAAAAGAAGACACATTATTTTTCCACAATAGCTGCCACTTGCATGTCCACATATATAATTCGATAGGTGAGCGATGTAAAAGAAAACTAATAGCTAAAAATTTATACTTGATCTTAACCTATCGCCTACATTGACATGATCACCAAACAAGCCTAAGGACAGTGACGCTGTTAGATCACTATGAGAGTAGGGCTTGCTGGTTTTTTAAAGAGTAAGTAGTATTTTTATTACAAGTTCTCAGCAAGGCAAATTTAGGACAAACACAAGCAGACATGGTAGCCAATTCAAAGGTATATTCAATGGAGTGATTTCACCTATATTCATACCTTCTTAGCCCAATTTTAGATCTGATCTCTTTTTCTAGTTACCACAGAACTAGAGGGGCAGCCAAATCTTCCAGGCCCGTGATCATAAACAACATCTGTGGGGACCAAGCACATAATGATATAGGCAGAAAAACATGAAAAGCACCCACATTATGGGGTAAAGTGGGGAGTACATAATTGTATGTCTTTTCAGTTTTTTAAAGATTTATTTATTTATTTGAGAGAGAGAGAGAGACCGCATACACGCGAGTGGGGGGAGGAGCAGAGGGAGAGGGAGAGAGACAATCTTCAAGTGTGGCGTGGGGGGGGGGGGGGGTGGGGGGAGGGACTCATCCCACGACCCTGAGCCGAAACCAAGAGCCTGACACTTAACCAACTGAGCCACCCAGGCACCCCAATTGTTTAATTGATATACAACTGACATACAACATTATATTAGTTTCAGGTGTGCAACATAATGATTTGGTATCTGTGTACACTGCGCAATGATCACAATAAGTCTAGTTACCATTCATCACCACATATAGCTACAATTATTTTCTTGTGATGAGAACTTTTTTTAAAAGTTTTTATTTAAATTCCGGTTAGTTAACATACAGCGTAATATTAGTTTCAGGTGTACAATATAGTGATTCAGCACTTCCATACATGACCCAGTGCTCATCACAGGTGCCTATCTTCTTCCCCATCACCTATTTAACCATCCCCTGGTAACCATCAGCTTGTTCTCTATGGTTAAGAGTCAGTTTCTTGGTTTGTCTCTCTATTTTTCCCCCTTTGCTCATTTGTTTTCTTTCTTAAATTCCACATATGAGTGAAATGATATGGTATTTGTCTTTCTCTGACTATTTCGCTTAGCCTAATACTCTCTAGCTCCATCCATTTTCATTACAAATAGCAAGATTTCACTCTCTTTTATGGCTGAGTAATATTCCATTGTATATTTATACCACATCTTCTTTATCCATTCATCAGTCAGTGGACACTTGGGCTGCTTCTATAATTGGGCTATTGCAGATGATGTTGCTTTGAAGTGATGAGCACTTTTAAGATCTACTCTCTCAGCAACCCTCAAGTATATAATACAGTGTTGTTAACTGTAGTCACCACAGCCTTGCTGTTTGTAACTGAGATCTTCGACCATATACAGCCATGCTTCTCAGACTTTATTGTGCCCAAATTCACCTGAGGGTCTCGTAAAAACGCAGAATCCAGGTCAGAAGGTCTGGAGTACAACTGAGCTTCTACCTTTCTAACAATTCCCAGGGACTGGGGCCGCTGCTGCTCAAGGACCATCTCAATGTGGGCAGCCAGCAGTCTATGTCATGCCACCATATTACGAGAGTGACCAGGTGAAGGTTGTGGTCACCCTCAACTATCTCATCACAACCACCCTCACAGACAGTGTCTTTGTGCCAGTGGCATCAGGAATGATATCACAGCATGGCAGGAGAGAAGATGATAAAGCTAGCCCAGGTTCTTTTTGTCTTTAAATAACTTTAGATATGTTTCATTTCCTCTTGGTGCCAAATTAAGAACTGTATCCTTTTTAAAAGTATAAATAGAAACAGGAATCTAAAATTGTGGATTATTCAAAATCTTCTTGGAGTTTTCATAGAATTCTGTGCTTCGATTTCTTATGTGTTTTAGTGCTTTAGGATGAGAGAATCCTAGTCCTGGCCCCAAAACAAACAAACAAAAAGTAATGCTTTATGACTTGTAGGATTGGCATAGTACTGTAATTATTATCTCTTTAGTATGCCACACATATGTCTAATAACCATTATGAAAGAAATTTGAAAGAGTAAACTTATGTGGCAAAGCGCTAGACCACTGGTTATTTATTTTGGATCAAAGACCACTTTGAGAATAAGATGAAACCTAGAGACTCTCTCCTCCAATAGCAAGATGCAAAAGCAAGTGGTTCATAGATTTCTCAGTAAGTTCCAGAATCCCTGTCAGGAAGGCTGCAGGGTTTAATAGAAGCTATTCTGCCTTCTGAGGGAGAGGGGGGCTCTGGCTCCTTGGTCAACCAGGCTGGACACAGGGCTAGTGGCATCCCTATGCCAGCCCTTGGCATCCTTGTCTGTAAGTTAAGAAGCAATGGTGGCTATGACCCTATTCCCTCTAGGAGGTCATGATTAAACCCAAGCTCACTCAGTTCAGACGTTACAGCTTAAAATACTTCTAAAAATCACTGATTCTCTGGCTAGTTCATACATCACGCAAAGCCCAGCGTCACAGAATAGCTAGTCATGAACTCAGCTTTGGGAAATCCTTGGTACTACCATTTCCACTGCTCATTGGGTAACCTAAGAAACTCCTCTTTTACTTTCAAGAGTTCCAAGGAAGGCAGAGAAATGAAAAGATGTTGAGCAATGACTCATGACTCAGATAAAGCTTGGGGTGACCTCCAGAGGCCAATCCAAGGAACCTAAGGAAGCCCTTTGGTTAAAATGCTCAAAAATCAAAGTGGGGAAATAATGTATTGCCATGTTTGGCCTGAGTGGCCTAGGGGCTGGTGTACTGTCCATTCAGACTGGCCAAGCCCTTTCTTACTGACCCAGATGGTTGAATCTCCAACCTGCCACAGCCAAAAGGCTACCTCAGGAAGAGGAAGGCTACAGAGTAGTCTTGGATTAGAACATCTGCCATGAAGATACAGACATGAATCATCCTGAGGGCCAGGAAAGGCTCATATGATGGTCCTACTTCACAAGGCACTCTTGGAAACTGAGTCAGCGAGTCAGCGACTAAGTGAAATAAGATGGATGGCATGAAGGATCAGAGGTCACGTTCCTATTCACACACCTGCCAGCTCAGTAAACTGAACTGACAAATATAAAGGCCAATTCTGATTCACGTTCCTCCTCTGATCTTCTTGTGTTGACCTGGGACCCATAAAGTAGCTGTCTTCTCTTGTTCTGCTCTTTGGGTCAGATGTGTGCCCTCCCTCTAGCTCAGTGGTTCCAGGACCACACTCCCTGAGACTTGGATTTCATTTGTCTGGAGTGAAGCCCAGAGGGTGGTATTTTTTTTTTTTTTTTTTTTTAGGTTTTCTCAAGTGACTCTAATGTGCATCCAGAGTTGAGAACGTTTCCAGCCCACCAGAAGTTTCCTGGGGGAAACCACCCCTCTCAGATACAGATGCACTCCATGTGGTCAGGGAAGAGGCATGGAGGGATCTGGGCACCTGTGCAGGTCCATGCTCTGGTGGGCTGGAAAAGCTCTGCAAGGGGAATGCTGGCATTCTCAATGTCATTGAGGAGAAAACTGGAACTCAGAGAGGGAGGGAAACTTGCCAAAGTCCTACAATGAGTAAATGGGAGAAACGGCATTCTAACTCAGGGCCTGGCTTTTCACATACCAGCATGCTGTTTCTCTGCAATGAACACTTACAGAGGGGTACAGACATTGCTTCCCCATACATTGTCCAAAGCAGGCATTTCAACCCCCCTGCGATATGAAGGTTGTAGTATACCCATTTTACCAAATAGGAAAACTGAAACTCAGAGAGGTGAAGGGATCTGTCCAAGTTTATCGGCTAGAAAATTAAACAGAACTTTCTAGTCTTTCCAATATTTATTTTCTGAGGCCAGTCTTGATTCATTCAGTTCTCCTTATAATTCTGTTGTGATGAACTTGACCCTCCCCTGCTATGCAGGCCTGGTATTGCCAGGGATTAGGCTATCTCGCTAGTAAGGAGTAAGTGGAGCAGGCTGCCCCACCCAGCTGCCACTGCCCAAGACCTGAGGGCCCAGCTGGCCACAGGCTGAAGACAGAGTGGCAAACTCATCCCCACTGTGCTTGAGTGTGCCTCAGCATTAGCACTGAAGTCCTACATTCTGGAAACCCCATCAGTCTTGGGAAAACCAGGATGGTTGATCATCCCAGCTAAAGACAAACCTCAGGGCAACTAAACGGGGGTTGAGAAGGCTGAACCTGGGGCTTCCCATTAGAGGAGATGTTAGGCCCTAGAGAAGTATCCACATCTTGGCTGTGTCTTTAAAATTCCGGTGGAAATGTGGAGGTGGTTCATAAAAAATGGTTCCTAATTATCACCAGGATAATTTATGGAATGGAAACCAGGCCTTAGTTCAGGAGTTAGGTATTGGCTAGCAACATTTAGGTAATGACTGTAAATATATCATGGTAATAAAACGTAAAACATTCATATATTACTTATTGCATGCCAGGCACTGAGTGCTTTAAAACCCATAATAACTATCTAGTCCCCCCAGGAACACTGTGAGAGAGGCCCTATAGTGTCCTCCCTGTGTTAGAGATAGGGCTGCAGCAGCCCAGAGAGGTTGACATGTTCAAGGTCACACAGCTAGTAAGTGTTGAACAATGATGGTTTTAATTGTTCATAAGGATTTCTTAACTAGGATACCAACCCTCTGGCAGGTGTTAGCAAGAGGAATTGCAAACTGCCCGGAAGAAGCAGACCACATAAAGAAGAGGCTAGGACAAAGAAAAGTGTTTGAAGTAGTTCGGTTTTCACCTTATCCAGGGCAGAAAGAGACTCGAAATGTCTTGGAGTCACTCCCAACTTCCAGCCAAGATATTATCTTTCCTTCTCCTTACCAGAGGACGTATAGGCTTAATGTGAATTGGAAAAATCTATCCGGTCACCTCAGAACTAATTTTTGTATAAAATCTTTAGTTTATTTTTACAACATGCAAATCAGAGGTACAGACGGAAAATTCAATAACGCTATAATCCTGGTGGTGCCCTAGGTCTAGGATGACATTTATCTAGGCAAAAGCACTTTTGCGGTCCTAGGAATGGTGGTTGTGGCATTTTAAAACCTCATTAGACCCTGCTGCAGAAATCCCTTCTTCTACTTTTGTAAATCCTATGGGGTGAGACAGAATTTATCAAGTCAATGAAAAATACACTTCAATAATGATCATACTGTGTGTTTGGGGCCTCCTGCCCACTAACTGTCATAAGCACACTTGAGAAGGGCTTCTCGGGGCAGCTTATTTGAGGCAGGGATGGTGACAGAAGAAGGGAAGACACCCCCTCCCCAGGGGAGGAGGGGCCCAGACCCCCAGAAATCTCCAAGGGCTGGTCAAAGGGCCTGGGATTCTCCCACCCTTGACCTTCTCTAGTCTTAACTGACAAGTCCCCAGTTAAAATGTGAATGACCGATGTAGTGGGGACATTAGCAGATACTGACCCCTGAACATGAACTTTTGGAGAGTTTTTACATTTTCTCATATAAAGTGAGGCATTAAACTTGATGAGGTTGATTCTCATGTATCTTCCCCCAGGCATCAGGGAAGAGGCCCTTTTACAACCTACAGATGCACAGGCTCCATGAGATTTGGTTTCAATTCGTTGGGAGTCGGGCCCAGCTATATGAACTGTTAGAGCCCCAGGTGACTTGAATATGCTGCCCATGGTGGTCTCCATCAGTGGTTCCCAGCCCAGGCTGTACATCAGAACCACCTAAGAAATTAGGAAAAATCCCAGTGCCTAGGCTATACTCCCAGCCAATGAAATCAGAATCCTCAGGGGTGAGACCCAAGAATCAGTATTGTTTAAAGCTGCCAGGTAATTCAAATATGCGGCCAGAGCGAAAAATCACCGGGTCAGGAGATGGCTAGGGGCCCCTCACAGCAGGAGAATCCTACTGCGTTAAAAGTCTTGTAGGAGGAGGGGCGCCTGGGTGGCTCAGATGGTTAGGCGTCTGCCTTCGACTCGGGTCGTAATCCCAGGGTCCTGGGATCGAGTCCCGCATCGGGCTTCCTGCTCAGCAGGGAGCCTGCTTCTCTCTCTCTCTGCCTCTCTCTCTCTGTCTCTTATGAATAAATAAATAAAATCTTAAAAAAAAAAAAAAGTCTTGTAGGAGGGGTGCCTAGGTGGCTCAGTTGTTTAAGCGTCTGCCTTTGGCTCAGGTCATGATCCTGGGATCAAGTCCCACCTCGGGTTCTCTGCTCATTGGGGAGCCTGCTTCTCCCTCTCCCTCCTGCCTCCTACTACACCCCCTGCTTGTGTGTTCTCTCTCTCAAATTAAAAAAAAAGGGGGGGGGTCTTGCAGTCCCATCCATCTCTAGTACTCTGTGGTTCCTTCTAATGCAGTTGGTTCCCAAACATGAGCGTATCAGAATCACACGGAGAGCTTGTGAAAACACAGCCTTCCGGGCCCCACCCCCAGACATTCTGACTCATTAGGTCTCGGATAAGGACACAAGAACTTGCATTTCTAACCAAGTTCTCAAGTGATGATACTGCCACTCCAGAGGTCACACTGTGGAGAGCACTGCTCTAAGGCACAGTGAGCACCGGACTTCAACAGCATCAGGAATAGAACCCAGGACAAGTGATTTTTGTTAGAGACAAATAATTGAGAAAAACACTTACACAGGGCTGCCAGGATCAGCCCCACAGGCAGTCTGGATGGTTAAAATGTGCTGTAGAGACACTGGGCATACAAATGCAAAGTAGATGAGAAGTGAGAAGACAGCACTCCATCTCTGTCCACACTGGGCCTCAAGCCTGGAGCTATTTGCCAGTCAAATCACAGAAGGTAAAAATGTCAGAGCCTGTGCGGATTTCATCAATAATTTCATTCCAATTCTGTCAGAACTCTCCAGTGAATCTGTTTATAATCTTTCAACTATTCATATTTTATGAATTAGGTTATTTATGATGGTTTTCTGGACATATATATTTGGATATATTCAAGCTATGTCTGAACACATAAAAAGTACATAATCACTGCTCTGAATGATTTGGGATGCTCAAAAGACAGAACCATTGAGAATGGGGGAAAGGTATATGGCAGAGGATGGATGAGGAGATTGACATGTATTAAGCATCAGTTGTTTGTGAGTATATCCTATTTGTGTGACTATATCTTGTCTATCTCTCATCAAAAGTAGTATGACAACAGGAATTACAATGTACAGATGCTAGAGCCGAGGGTCAGAGATCACAAGTCATTAGTCTAAGCTTCTAGAGCTCACAGGAACAAGAGCCAAGATGTGAATCTGGGTGTGTCTGATTCCAAAGCCCGGGCACATTCCATTGCTGTATCTCTTGTCCCTCATTCCACACATAACCTGTTCCTTTGTTTCACCTATTCAGGGGCTCTGGAAAATCACTAGCTTTCCTAATCTAGGGCTTCTCAAACTTTCATGTGATGATAATCCCTGAGGGATCTTGTGAAACATGCAGACTCTATGGTGGGGCCTATGATTCTGCATTTTCAAACCGGCTCCCAGGTGATGGCGGATGCTGTTGCTCCATGAATCACACTTCATATCAAGGTTTTAGGAGATCTGGGTTGAAAGACAGCTTTATGTAAGTGAGAAAAGGCAACAACAAACTTCCAAAAGAAATAGTTTGAAGGAGATGTCATTGGCTTAAGAAATGGAGGTTAAGAAATGGAGCAGAAGTGGGGCTTACAAAATACAAAAACAGCTGGTTACATTTTGCTTGTAAATAGTCAATCAACCATCTGTTTGGTACCAAATAGGCAAAGAACCATAATCTGTATTGAGTTCAATCCAATGAACTTCCGCTTGGCTACAGTGGGGAAGAATCTAGAAAGGTGACTTACCTGTTGATACGAGAGAGAAGTGCACCTGTCTATGGTTCTAATGTATGTTTTTAAATTCTCATTACATCTGTACAGCAGTGGCTGCAGAGAGATGATATAATGACAGGCCTTCCCCTTACTCCCATGTATGTGTAAAACTTCACCTGGGTCTTTAGAAAAATAACTCGACCACACACAGCAACAGTGATTTATGTCAAAACATCTGGATGCTCTTTCCATCACAGAGTGGTTTTAGGCTAGACCTTGTTCCAAACCAATGCCAGTATTTTTCAAACATTTCGGTGTTTCCAGAATTTCTCTATGGATTGCAGCCCTGACATGGTAAAGAGGAAATCGATTTGGCTGCACAGCAGGCCCAGAGTATGAGAAGCGACACCAAGAACATTGTCCTGGGGGGAAGGGCGAGAGAAAGTTGAGCTGCCTGGAATGACGCTGGAAATCAAAGTGAAATAAGCTGAAATCTCTGGGGACAAGAATTAAGATGGAGTGACACTGCCAGAGTCCGTAGGAATATACAGGAACAGGAAGCTCTTTGACAAGGGCCAGGTTTTACAGTAAGAAATAGAAAGCTACACAGGCTTCAGCTGTACTACCTGGACTTCCAGTTCACACTGGATTTCCATCATTCCACAAGTTCCAGGAAGAAATCCAATCAACCAACTGTTTTTATTTTTAAAAAAATTTTTAGGAGAAAACCAGTTTAACTATGTTATTATCTGAAATAATGATTAAACAAGCTCTTTAGAAGTCATGTTGATGTTGCCTTGGGCTCTTGACTTTACCAAGATTATAGTTGAATAAAATGACATGTCTGCCTAGTGAAAGAAAGAGCTACCTTGTAAATCTGGAAAACTAACACTTTTTTATAGTGTGCTTTACTCAAGAACTGGGGCACCAATTTTTCTTGGGGTGAAGTAACACCTAGATTTGTTGACCTATGTATTAGTTTAAATTTTCTTAGCAGAAATGATGCCAAGAGGTTGTCTTTGCACAGTCCCTGCTACTGAAGGTTTTATTTCAGAGATGAGAAAGACTAGAGATATTGTTGGTACCTAAAGAGGGGTTTAGGGGAATCCTAATCCATGGCCACTCTTCTTTAGCTGGATTAAACAATGAGAGCTTACATATTTCATCTGAACTTTTCAAACACCTATCATCATGATTTGAGAATTTGAGCAGATAAAGTTTTAAGAGACTGAGAAAAACATCACTAAAACAGGGATTTGAAGTTTAAATCTTTACTAAAGCCTTGGACTTTGAAATATGTTTCATCTCACAAACTGACTCTGATCAATTCTTATGGACTAGCGTGTTGAGAAGGATTCTGAGATCTAGTATCAGACAGCACCAAAAAGTGATGTTTGTCATAGACCTAACTTAGGACAGTGACAACATCTCTGCCGTGAATGTGTCACCCATTTTGGGACCATACATGATCAAAGACTTTATATTTAAGTGGGAAAATTTATTAATAACTTTTTTCTGCTCAAGAGGAGTGGATCTAAGCAACACAGATTTATTTTAGAGAAAATGAATGGACCAGCCAGGATTTTCTGCAAATCATAAATGCTATAGGATTTCCCCTTCATTATATGGTAAGCCATCCATTCACCATAAGGAAATGTTAATCAATGGGGTGACAAATCAAATAAATCCTTGAAGAGCTGGCAATCTTATATTGCCACAAACTTATCATACAGGAGGCTGACCATTTTATTAAAGCCTGCATTATGCTAGTAATTTGATCATGTCATGGTTCTGTATTTTCATTTTGTATTCTTTCCCCCTCTGACTGTAACTTGGCTTCAGAGGGGAAGTCCAAATAACCTAAGGAAAGGCATGATGATGATATATATTGACCTAGCTGGTATTTTCTTCATGATCACAGTGAGAAGACAAGTTACTTTGCAGTAATTTTCTCCCTTTTATGAACTTTCATTGTTAATGGAATAAATACATTTCTTTTTTTTTTTTTTTTTTTAAATGTTTTATTTATTTATTCATGAGAGTCAGAGAGAGAGAGAGAGAGAGGCAGAGGCAGAGGGAGAAGCAGGCTCCCCGCCTAGCAGGGAGCCCGATGCGGGACTCGATCCCGGGACTCCAGGACCATGACCTGAGCCGAAGGCAGTCGCTTAACCAACTGAGCCACCCAGGCGCCCCAATAAATACATTTCTTCATGCCAAAATGTATCCACAGCATCCTGCTCTCATGCATACCCATAGAAAACTCAGTGAGCCTGCTTTAAGCTCATTCCTTCGCTCAGGGTATAAAGCACTATAACACAGATTCTGAACTATCATTTACTATACACGGTATTTGTATTGTGTGATGCAGAAATTATTAAGACTAACTTTAATACAGAAACTTTTCAAGGAGTTTGTCTTCTGTTCAATGGCATGTGATGATAATTATGCCTTTTGGAAAAAAAAACAAAAACAAAAAAAACCTGACTAATTCTCTAACAAAAATAATCCAGGAGTATAAAGGGGGAATTAATAGGAAACTCAAATCTCTATGAAAACCACCACCTCTTTTTTGTTTCAAATAGTGAAGAACACTACCAGTGTCTAAATGTGCTGTTTCATTTGACTTTCTTTTCTCGTGTGTATCCAAAATCAGACTTTGAGGTTCTACCATATTGTGTAATTGAGCTGAGCACAGGCTACAGTATAATGAATAGTAAGTATTTCAGGAATTTGGAAAGACACATTATTTCTAATCTTACAATTTTCCAACTTAGTGAATTCCAACTTAGAAGTACATTATTCTTTAAAAACAAAACAAGCTAAATCATACTCAAAATAAGAAACTAGGAGAGTAAGTTAAAACAACCATGAGAAGTAGGAAGAAAATTCTGAAGATCTATAAATAGGAATTGAGCTGAAGGATAGGTAAGGTCCATGATTTATTTCCTCTTCTTACTTAGGCATGCATCAAGGAGCTTACCCTCAAAACCACAGAAATGAATGGACTAGCATAGAAGGAAGTTAACTAACTTTAATTTTGGCACTTGCTTATTATCTTTGGGGACTTCCTTTACTACTTATTTTATAGGAGGTGTAACTACAAAGTGTGGTTAAAAGATGTGTATTGGTTTGATACCATTTCAAATCCACTTGTTTATGACTGAAACGAAGCTGTTTTAATTCACTTATGACAAAGGCCAAAAAAAAAAAATTGTTTTTATATAAGAATGAAGTCAATTGTGTCAGGATGTCATCTCATCAGTTCTCATTGATAAGAACCATTTTATTAAAGCCTGCATTATGCTAGTAATTTGATCATGCCATGGTTCTGTATTTTCATTTTGTATTCTTTCCCCCTCTGAACTTTTCAAACACCTATAGCTCAGCTGCTGAGGGGTCTCATGGGTGGCTTATTGATAAAAACATATGAAGAAGCAACTATGGCAAAGGACGTTTAGACTATAAATACCAAGAGTTTGTGAGGACTGTCAGAGAGTGTTCAGTCTGAGTGAGACAACTCTGTTGATCTAAAATAGCTCTCTGAAATGGCAAGATTTCATTTTTTTATGGTGGAGTAATAGTCCATTGCATATACATACCCCATTTTCTTTATCCATTCATCTATCACTGGATACTTGGGTTGCTTCCATATCTTGGCTACTGTATTGTAAATAATGATGCAACATTGGGATGCATATATCTTTTTGAATTAGTGTTTTCATTTTCTTTGGGTAAATACCCCATAGTGTAATTCCTAGATCATATGGTATTCTTATTTTTAGTTTTTTGAAGAATCTCCATACTGTTTTCCACAGTGGTTGTACCAATTTGCATCCCCAAAAACAGCGCAGGAGGGTTCCCTTTTCCCCACATCCTCACCAACACTTAATATTTGTTGTCTCTGATACTTGCCATTCTGATTGGTCTGAGATGACAACCTGGATGGACCTAAAGGGTATCATGCTAAGTGAGATAAGTTGGACGGAGAAAGACAAAGACCATATGATCTCACTTATATGTGGAATCTAAAAGACAAAATAAATGAATGAACAAAGAAAACAACAGACTCTTAAATACAGAGAACAAATTGGTGGTTGCCAGAGGAAAGGTGGGCTTGGGAACAGATGAAGACACACACTCATTAAGAGGTACAAACTTCCAATTATAAAATAAACAAGTCATGGTGATGAAAAGTACAGCATAGGGAATATAGTCAATAATACTTAATAACTTTGTATGGTGATAGGTGGTAACTATACTTACTGTAGTGAGTATTAAGTAATATATAGAATTGTCCAATCACTAGGTTGTACACCTGAAACTAATAGAGCATTGTATGTCAACTATACTTCAACAATTTTTTAAAATACTTAAAAAATTGAAAAATAAAATAGCTCTCTGAAGACCTTGGGGCAATTAGCTCCTGACATGGTAAAGGTGACTCTCTTATCAGCAGTGGTATCAGAGCAATTTCCTGAGAAGAAGATCATCTTGCCCATCAACACTAGTACCATCGTTCCCTAGCAACATGCCCTAGCAACAAGGGACTTCTACTTTCTGCACTGGCAACTGGACTTCAGTTCTTGGTTGGCTAAGCTATTTCTCCTGAGTACCGACTCACATAAAGGTATACACCTCAACTAAATTTGGATGTTATTCCTTTCACCTCCCCTTACCCAGAACAATAATGTGATTAATCCATTATTGATTTGGAGTAGGTTATTTCTTTAGTAGTTTATTAAGAGACATTATCCTTTATGATTCTGGCTTGTGAAATTAGAATAATTCCCACGGTGAACTTGTGTTAAATAAACTATTGGCAAAGACAATGCCAGTCTCTGAACATTAATTTGTCTCCCCAAATTAAAAAAAAAAAAAGATTATTTTAAAAAGGTAAAAACACGACTCTCTTACAAATATAAAATGAAAGGTTTTGTTTAACTCACTATATAATGTATAATATATATTTCACTCTTCTCCTTCAGCCAGCTGATAGTTTTCCATAGCTCACTGGAAAATGTGAAGTTGATACAATCCCCTTTGGGCCCTTGCCCCAACACTCAGGCCTTTTTCCTACCTGATGGCATCTGTGCCTCTGCCCTTACTGGCCCTGTTGTAGACATCGTCCCCCCAGGAGTCTCAAGGGACATTTTCCCCCCTTCTACTCTGAGCACTCTTTGCCTAGCTATCACCAATCCTTGCTCTCTCTGCTCCAAGCCTGGCTCAAATAACCTTCCTGTGGAACCTTCTTGACACTCCCCTTCCCCACTTTGGGCCTGCTTCCTCACACTCAAGCCCATGTGACATGCTGTCTCACTTCATCCTTTCCTGTCTCCTATCATCAGACCTTTCATGACATATTCTCAGCATCCTGAACAGTGCCTCACATGGACAGACTCTGGGAAAATATATTTTCCAAAAAGTAAATTCAAGAAGACGGGTAAACAATAAATCAAGGCCCCAGAGAAGGTGCAGTGGAGTTGGAGGGGGGCACACAGGGAAGAAACGCCCCTGGGGGGAAGTGGACCAGCTGGGAAGAGGGACAGAGGAAGGCACAGTCTTCCCCGTGGTAGTCTGCAGGCTCTCTTCTTCCTCTTGGCCTCCACACCCGTACTTCTGGGGTACTTTAGGACACTGGGCGCAGGATGGGCACTAAGCAGGCCCCTGCACTGCTCCTATCCCTGCAGAACCATCACCCCTAATGTGAGGTCATGGAACCCAAGGTGACACCATGGATGGTCACCAAGCCACACTATTGGGCTACCCCCTCCCGCTGAGCCTCCGCTCCCCATGAACCCCCACTCTGACCCTCTATTCCCATGACCCTCTCCTGCTGACCGCCTTCCCATGACCCCCTTCCCCATAACTCCCTCCCCATAATGAAAAAAAAAAAAAACAAGTGATTTTTAAGTGGTTATTTACAAACATATAAAATGTATGTATATGCATAAATATGTATATGTATAAATATATATAAGATAAAAAGTTTTGCTTAACTCATTAATAAGGGAACTACTAAGACGTTAAAAACAGGTTAAAAAAGAATCCAAAGTGTAAACACATACATATTTCAGGAATACTGAAATGAATTTGGTTAATAGATATGTTAAAAATAAAATAATAGGCCTAAAATGGAGTCACTTATGCTAGTTCTCAGTAACCAAACAGAGATTTAATTACAGTTTCAGGGGTGCCTGGGTGGCGCAGTTGGTTAAGCTGCCAACTCTTGGTTTCAACTCAGGTCATGATCTCAGGGTTGTGAGATCGAGAGTCTGCTTAAGGCTCTCTCTCCCTCTGCCCCTCCCCTATGCTCTCTCTCCCTCTCTCAAAATAAGTAAATAAATCTTAAAAAAAAATAATTACAGTTTCAGCTCTGCCACAAATGGAATCTTAAACCAGTCCATCAGGAATCACCTGATCCCTG
The DNA here is from genome assembly GCF_002201575.2 of Neomonachus schauinslandi. Lineage (NCBI taxonomy): Eukaryota > Metazoa > Chordata > Mammalia > Carnivora > Phocidae > Neomonachus > Neomonachus schauinslandi. The sequence continues at coordinate 104,145,964 of NC_058410.1, read as the reverse complement.
TTAGGTAATCTACTTGCTAGACCCCTGCCAGCCTCTATAGGGAATAACTAACCTGCTTTTTTTCCTGCTCCCTTCTGCCTATAAAATCCCTTAGACTGGTATAGCTATTTTGATCTCCTTTCTATCTACTAAATTGGGTGCTGCCCAATTCATGAGTTGCTGAATAAAGGCAATAAGGTCTTTAAAATGTACTCAGTTGCATTTTGGTTTTTAGTAGATACAAAAGTGACTTCTTCCACAGTGAGGGAGGTAAATAAATAGAACCTCCACTAGAAAAAGTCATTTGCATGTCTGCGGACAAGAACATTTGCACTGCTGTTCGTTATCTACAATTTAGGTCTTAAATAGTTCAAAGACAATGAAAGACTCAGAGAGGCTATAGAATCAGATAACCAGGAAGGATATGTTAGACAATGCCTAGTCTTCATTGATGACACTCAGTCATCTTTTTGGTTCATTTCAAAGTCTTTAACAATTTTCCCCTATAGTATATTGACTTATGCCATAAATTTGTTCTCTTCATGTTGGTTAACCTTTACAAAGAACTAAAGAAAAGGGGGTGAAGGAGAATAAAGGTGTGACATGCAAAAGCAGATACAGAGGAACAAAACTTGCCACCCTAAAATGTGTCTCTTTGGCATGTGGATTATTTTAAGCTGATTATTTTTAAGAAACAGGGTCTCAAGAAGAAACAGAGGCACCCCCAAACTGCCTAAAAAAATTTAGATAGAAGACTTGTATCAGGAAGGGAGTTATTACCATAGATAACTATAGTATAATATGAACTAGAATGGTAGACAGGGAGGAACCTAGCAAAATCTGTTTGTTAAAATTACTTTCTATGTCCTATGTTTCTATATGGCCCAGCAAACATTTGTTTACCCAGCAAACATTTATTCTTTTTCAGCTTTCTGTGAATTGCTTTCTTTCCTTTCGAAGTCCCAGAGCTATACCTATTTTGCCTGTTTTTGGAATCGCTCATGTTTATGTGGATTCCCCGTATTGTACGTAATTAAATTTTATTTTCTCCTGTTAATCTGCCTCATGTCAATTTAATTCTTAGACCAGCCAAGAGAATCTTGAGAGGTAGGGTAAAATGTTTCCTTCCCAACACAGATCATACTTTCACAATGTAAATTTCCTCCCTGGTTTTATTTTTTTATTTTTTTGTAGTTAGATAAGAACCCACAACTGTCCTGGCCCTTTCAACATTACTTCCAAGAACACAAACATAAGGAAAGGGGAAAAGCTTGGAAACGTCAGCTGATTTTTTAAATTGATATAGGTTAGGTGTAAACTAGATAATCTGATATAACTCCAGGTTCTCCAATACTCGCTAGCTTGTTGGTAATCCAAACACCATAGACTCTTGTTTCCACAGATTGTGTGGGACTTGAGCTGTCTGATTAGCTTCACCCAATTCGGCTTGAGACCTCAGAGATTGTCTCCCAAACCTGTCCCTTAGTCTCTGCAACATGATGTATGCTTTCTCTTTTTCTCTGGCCAAGGGGAGGGTACCTGCTGTCTGAGAAGCGTTTGAGAACTCCTCACTGCAGCCCCTGCTGCTAATGCCCACCCTGAGAGTTCTGATGCCCTTGCCACGGGCACTATCATCAAGTACCTCCCCTAACTGCTATCCCTCAGCGGCCAGGGAGGCCCTATGTTCCCTGGAGTCCTTGGTGGGCCAAGGTTCCAGGAAGAAATGACCTTACCTCATACAATTTGATGTGAGAAACAAAGGAAGAGGAAAAATTATTAAATTTCCTTACTACCTACAGCCCACTGACAAGTCCTTGAAACAGGCAGAGTGACATCCGTCTAGGGGCTCAACTGCCTCAATGTTAATACTTTGCTAAGAACAAAAGGCAATCCTAGCCTGAACCACCCCCCTGACCCCAGGATCCTGTAAGTCTACTTTAAGGTATAAAAATTCCTTTGGATACTTCTTTTATCTCTAAACCCCCAAGATATGTTTTGACAATCATCCCCCAAGCACATGGCCCACCCATATACATCTGAAGGGTCTCATGACTAAGGTTTTATTAGATGGTAATAAATGACCTTTTCCCAACAATAGCTTGCCCCCTCAAGGTCCTAGAAACCTTGCTTCCAAAATTCCTTAGAGACTTATGCTATCACTAACCCCCTCCCAACCTGAAAGCATATCATGGGCCACTCCTCATGACCCTGGTGCAGCTCTTTCTGCCCAGGGGTCCTGTCCCCCTGCTTTAATAATTAAACGACCTTTTTGTACCAAAGATGTCTCAAGAATTCTTTCTTGGCCATCAGCTTCCAACACTAACATCTTTCCTACATCACAATTCTCCTTCTTGCTCACTCTGCTACAGCCACAACAGCTTCCTTGCTATTCTTTGAACCCAGTGGGCACACACCAGCCTCCTCCCTTGGTCCAGACTGTTCTTCCTCCAGGTACCAGCATAAGCCATTCCCACATCTCCTTCAGGTCTTCACTCAAATGTCACCATCTTACTGAAGCCTTCCCTGGCCATTCTTCCTAAAATTACAAACCTTATCCCACCCTGACACTTCCCATCATTTTGCCCTGCTTATTTGCTTATTTTCTTATCAGTTCTCACAGTCCAATATAGTACATACTCTTACTTATCTTATTTCTTGTCTGATAAAGGAGAGTAGAATATGCCATCCCAAAATATGCGCCTTTGGCGTAAGAGTTATTTTGAGCTGGTTATTTTTGAGAAACAGCAGACACAGGAGAATCTCTAAAAACAGTCTATAAGCTACCCTTTTGTAAAAGAAATTCACATAAATTAAGGAAATCTCCATTTGTATGTGTCTTCCTTTACATACCAGGAAGAGAAGCACGACTGTAAGTCACAGGAAAATCTAATCAATGAAGAAGACACTGACTTAAATCTGCATAACAACCTTATCATTTTTTACCATGCTTTTCCTGGTAACCTCCCATAACTCCCCCCCCCCAACACACACACACATACAACTTCTTTTTCTTGGTCTTTAGCAAAAGATGGTATTTAAGGTAGTAGCTTGGGCCACCTTGGGGAAGTTTATCATTTTTCCTGGGTATCTCTCAAGTACACATGAGATATTAAACTTCTATTTATTTTTCTCTTGTTTAAAGTGTTTTTCTCTTGTTAATCTGCCTTTTATTATAGGGGTCTCAGCCAAGACCTTGGAGGGGTAGAGGGAAAATTATTTTTCCTACCCATATTGACTTCCTCCATCACCATGGAATACACACAAAGGCAGAAGTTTTTGTCTATTTTGTTCACTACTGCATGTCCAGAACAATGCTGAGCATATAAGAGGTGCTGAGGTATTGGTTAAATGTTGAATGAAATGAGAAGATCTCTCTCCCTAAGCACTGCCCCTGTGTGTGTGTGTGCATGTGTGTGTGTTTAATGTAACATTCTCTGCAACAACAGCTTCTTCAGTGTCTGGAGCTGAATCGCTGGTACAAGAGCTGGTGGATGATAGCTACAGCAGGCAGGCCATCCTCCCTATCTCTTCCCAGGAGGCACCTTCCCTCTGTACAGATAACCTTACACAAATTTTTGCTTTCAGGTTGCTTGTCCTACCTGCCAACCCACCAGACCAGTCTTAATGGTTTATCTAAATACAGATAAGAATTTTGAGCATTTCTTTCATTTTTACTATAAGGCATATTGAAAAATACTGGTGACTGTCAGGAAACTGTGAATTTCTTCAGTGGTCTTGCTTCTACCTCCTTATTGTCAGTTCCCAACCTTGGAAGTTTCGTGGCTGAAATTTGAAACTGGCCCCCATACACGGAGGGCAAGAAGAGATTGAAGAAACAAGCAGACCACTCTAGATGGGCAGGTAGGTTTAATAAGCAAGGAACTTACATAAGAGTTCTGTCTTGGGTGGCTGCAAGATGAGTAGATCTCTGTATCAGCCAACAAGAATCTTAAAAGTTTATATAGAGGTCTTAACTGGGTTCAGTCATAAATTCAGTCCAGATGGTCTCAACAACACATTGATCTCTCAAGGCTGCATCCTACTGTGAGAATGGTGGGCAGAACATACATTCCAAAGGGGAGAGAGTGAGGAGCCTGATTTACCAGGTGCAGCTTGCAGGACAACTGGAGGCCAAGTCCTCTTGACGACCTCTTCCAGTACTTACCTAAGAATTTAAAATCTCAATTTATAGATTTAAAGGATCTACTTTAAGCTCCACATATTTGTTCTTCATTTCTCTTCCTTAATCATTGAAGGGGTTCAAAAGAAGTCTTCTCAAATATGCCACTTTGGAATATGGATTATTTTGAGCTGAAGGCAATTGAGACTTAAGAAAAACTTTACTGCTCCCTTAAACTACCTAAAAGAATTTAGATAGGAGACCTGGCCCAGAAAAAGAGCTATTACCAAGATGGTTATATATATATATATATATATATATATGACCTATCTGTATGGCAGGACAAGTATCTAATTACCAAACACCTGCTCTTCTTATCATCCTGTGAATCACCCTCCTTCCCCTTTGAAGCCCCAGGCAGGCCCATAACCTATTCTTTAGTCCAAGATGGCATATAATCCTCAACTGCCCCAGCTTGTCCTTGGGTCTTATATTCTTATGGGGTTTCCATACATGCATAAATAAATTTGTTTTTCTCTTGTTAATGTTTTACGTTAATTTGATCATTAGACCAGCCAAAGAACCTAGAGGGGTAGAAGAAAATTTTTTTCTCCCTATCATCATCAATCATCAGATATAGCTCACTTAGCTACTTATTTGATGAGAAAATAATACAGTTTAAGGAATTCTAGCATACAAACTATCTATAAGCAGATTTTAAAGAATACTAGGTAACATTATTGGTGACTTTCTGTGTCAGGCATTATGGTAGGTGCTCTGCCTGCATTATGTGACTTAACTTTCAGAACAACCCTATTAGGTAAGTGCTTTTATTATCCCCAATTTATAGATGGGGAAATGAGGTACAAGGAGTAGGTAATTAGGTAATTGGTTCAATATTATACAGCTGGATGGATCAGGCCAGGATTTGAACTTGATTCTAGAACCTGGGATTATAACTACTCTTTCCTATAGCCACAGCAATCACCCAGAATCAACACAGTGTGGTTCCTGCTCACCTTCTTTGGTTGCTGCCCTAAGAAACCAGGTTCCCTTTTCTGCGGCCTTATCTCTCATTCTCAGCTTGAGATAAATTCCACTTTTATATCTTCTGGATAAAGTCAAGACCTTTCCAAATGGCTCTCTAGGCAAAAATCCCAAGACCCAGGATGCCTAAAGTATCCAGACATCTTTCTGCTACGCTGAGAAAAAGCCATTTCTCTTGGGCCCCTCCTGGCAAAAATCCCAGAGATCACTGGCCATACTCTTAACTCTCACTTTTCCTTTAGATTTCTTCTCTCCTGCCCACCTCCCATAAGCATTTCTCTTTTTTCTTTCATTTTTAATTCTCTTGGACATATCTATCCTGGCTGATGGTTCAACCTTTAGAGAATTACATGGGTTTAACTTTCTAAGGCCAAAATGGAGCCACTCCTGCCAAGATTCCACGTCAGCAAATGGAAACAGATAGCTTTTGCGTCCCTGTAAATACTCAGCTTTAGCAGAAACAGAGTATTATCCAGTCAGCCAATCTCTAAATGCCAACCAACTCTGGGCTCTATACTTACTTCCTTGCTCCTTATTTTTTATCCTATACTAGCTTTCTGTCTTCTGCCCCATTTTCCAGTTCTCCAAATAGAGATTGCTTCACAAAGTGTTAAAATTTGTTTGTAACACCTACGTTGTCTTCTTTAATCATTTTGTAACACATGCAAATTTAAATGGAACATGAAAGGGGACTTCTGTTTATAACATTAGGGGGCTCATAGTAGAGAAGCAACCATCTCAGATGTAAATTATTACTAGTCTAGTTTAAGGAATGGTTTTGGAAATGGAAAAGTCTTGACTGAATGTACTATCAGGCATGCATTTTATTTGGTTATTTTTCTTCACAAGCCATTGATAATTCTAGGCTTATAAATCATGCCATCAGATGGAATTACTGTATTTTTTTTTTAAAGGAGAAGGTTCAAAAGAACACCTGTTCTTACCAAAAAAATATCCAAAATATCTAGTGACAGTCTGAAGATTACATGAAATGCTGACCTATTTAGAAAGCTCTTGAAAGCCCCAGTATTAAAATTATGTCACTGTGAAACTTCAAAGGCTTGGCAGGTTGAGATGAATTTGAAATGTCAGCTCAAGATTAAGCTAAATCATTTAATTATTCTCACCCATTATTTTCAGTCAAGATGGAGAGTCATTCTTCCTTTTTCTTTCTTTTCGTACGGCTGGATCTTTTATCAACAGCAATAGGTGATCTACTCTGCACATCATCTTTTAAACTAAGTATGAGATTTTTCTTGCTGATTTAATTTTTCTTACTCTTGAAATAGGTAAAATCTCAGATTATAAGATCACAAAAATAAACTACATGTAGGCTGAAATGTTTTTCTCTTTTCTATGTATAATGTAATTTCCATTTTTTGTTTACATAGCTGGAAATTAATTCTAGCATTTTGAAACGCACGTATGAGCAAAAGACCATTAAAAGCAAATGTATCTTGGCTTGCCTTCTCCTAAGTTCCTCTCAAATTCAACTGGTTCCAACAAACTTTTCTCTACTCTCTGCTCTAAATTGCTTATAGTACCCAGATATATAATTTAAGAGCTATTTATCTTTTGGTCTAGGGCAGAGGTGGGCAAATTTTTTCTGTAAAGGGCTCTTGGCTTTGGTTCTTCCACATTCAGATCACCTTTCTTGAGGACTTGGTCCTCAGCGTACATCTCTAGTCTATACACAGACAAGCCCCTGCCAGTGGCTCCTTAGCACCTGTAAGTACCATTCACTTTGCCCTTTTCTTTAGTTTTGCTTCATCCTCTATCCTGGTTGTTCTCTGTTTATATCCTATATTCATTCTTTACTCTTCTCTACCCTACTCTGTGCCCCAGGAGGCTGCCCCCATGGAATGCATCCCTCCAGCTCCCCTATCTTCTGGTCGAGGGCAGCCAATGTGGAGGCGCCAGCAAGAGCTCAGTGGGCAGGAAGACAGTGTTGGGGGCATGTTTGCAATCTTGCGTGACTCCCTCTAGGCAAACTATCCAAACCCGGCAAGGCCGAATAATACTATTTCTCCTCCTTGCTCCTTTGGCCCTGAGGGTAACACTTCTCTACTGTTGCTGGCCTGAATGCCTCAATACTCAGCTTAGTTATTATAATGCTACCTACATTTCAGGGGGTAGTCTCTTCATTGAAGTCTCTGTTTAAAGCTTCTGAGTGATTCTGTTTCCTGCTAGAATCCTACCTGAATCCTGAACTTTTACCTTTGTAGTACTTCCAGAACTCAGTCAGTACCCAGCTCCAGTACATACTTCCCTCTCCATATTGGATGTGCCTTCCCAGGGTACCACCATGAGTCACCTTCAGCACCACAGCCTTGTCGTTTGCAGGCTTCTTTCTTCTTCAATTTATACTCACTGCTCAGTGAGGTATATATACCTCAGGGGTCTTAACCTGCGGTATGTGGACCCATAGGGTTACATGGGTAGGTCTGGAGAGTGATACACACATATTCCAGCACTGTATAAAAATTGTGTGTTTGTGCATTTTCCTGGGGAGAAGGTCTGAATTTTTCATCAACTTTTCAAAAGATTGATGGCCCAAATGGCTAAGAATTAATTTTAACTAAAGATGGAAAGGAAGATATGCAAGAGGGGACCTGTTCTACCATTTTAATTAGTGGCATATGATTCTTACAGTGTTTTTACCCTAGGCAGTGAATTCTGACAATTCCTTATTTATAATGAGAATCAACTCTGCTGGGTGTCAAAAAAATAACCTAAGTTCTAAACAATTGGGGGAATAAATTAAGCAAGTAAAGATGGTAGCCAAAATATCACTCTTATTAATCACAGAGGCAAGTGTAGGGTAAGCTAAGTAACTTAGTAAGTAAGAGCCAAATGGGCCTGGCCAGACCTACTCATCCAATCACAATCCAAAGCTGGGTCAGGGCAGACTTTTCCACAATAAGTTTGTCCAAGTAAGACTTAAAACATGGAGGATAGAAGAGAATCCCTGCTTCCCTTAGGCAGGCCCAATCCCAAAAGGAAGAAGAAAATGATGAGCTAAGCTAAACATTTGCAATTATTTTCCCCAAATTTATCAACTAAATGTGTCACTGTGCCTTCTCAGGGGTGAGTAAGTACAGAGGGGCAGAAGAATTCCCTACCAATAAACTACATAATTTTTTTCCTATCCTTTGCCCTAAATTATACAAGATTCTAAATTATATTACTTAATATTGTCAGATGACACCTTAGAAATATAAGTACAGGGCTGCTGGCCGTGCCTGAGGCTATGTATTAGGCTTTAGTCATTCTATCTCATGGCAGTTCTACTTGACAGCCATTTGCCCCTCAATATTGAGCGCAACTTGTAAGAGGGATAAACAGGTCAGAAAGTCTGCATCATTCATACACAGAATTGATTTGTGCTAAATGTGTGTATCAGTTAGAATGCTTTTGACCTCAAATAATAGAAAACCCAACTCAAATCCGTTTAGACAGAGGTAGATTGTCTTGTTTACCTAACTTGAAGCCTGGATCCCCACTGGTATGCCAGTGCCTGACAAATGGGATAAGATTACTCTTGGACTCATCAGGCTTGTGGTGGAGATCAAGATAGGGTCAGCTTCCCCTGATGCATATGGACTGAATGTGGGAACAGTGGACGTACCTGAAAAAAAATGGGGTTCTCTAAGAAGAAAGGGAGAGTTGATGGCGGAACACCAACAATGCCCAATACAGTTGTCACATTCAAAGTTGTTCCTCCTTTTATGATTGCATGTCTCTGTAAAAATAACATTTTGGTCTATCATTGAAATTTAGTTTGGATCAATCAGATCTCATAAACAGGCAGCAGAGCATAAATGTTCAATAAATATGTGTTGAATAGAAACCAAATTTACTGAACCATCCCATGTGTCACCTGGAACCAGGGTTAGACTAGGTAACCACAGACATCCCTTCCAACTCTAATTCAAAATTAATGTATGAGAACTATATGGAGTATTACCAAAGGAAGAATTCTCTCCTGGGCAGCATGCCCAAGGTGTTTCTCATTACCCGTGGAAAAGATAATGCTGAAAAATTGTACCTGATTGCAATAATCATATTTCCTAGCAGTCAACTGGGACTAGAGACACAAAACGGATGAAATAGAATAAAGTGGTCAAGACTTCAACAGCAGTGACTACCATGTTTTGAGCACTTTGTTTGCACCAAGCAGTGTGCTTGACACTCAATACATTTTATTATTTAATTTAAACACTGCAACAACTCTATGAGCTAAGTACTATTTCATCAATTTACAGATCAGGACATTGAGTCTTGGAGGTGAAGCCTGTTGCCTAAGATTACCTGTAAATCCAAGTTTGTCACTCTGCAGTCCCCAAACTAAGAGTCGTGGACATGAACCAAGACCCCCTCAGGGATTCTTCTTTTCTTCTTCTCCTCCAGTAGTGCTGCAAAGTCAGAAATTCTAAAGGATTCCTTTTCCTTTTTTTTTTTTAATTTTATTTATTTATTTGAGAGACAGACAGACAGAGATAGTGAGAAGAGAGCATGAGCAGGGAGGAGAGGGAGAAGCAGGTGTGCGGGGCTCAATCCCAGGACCCCAGGATCACGAGACTAGCCAAAGGCAGACACTGAACCGACAGAGCCACCCAGGCACTCCAGGATTCCTTTTCCTAAGCAAAATCTCTAGGTCGCATGCATTATATAAATTGCTAAGTGGTCAAGATTATTTCAAATATGATCACTCAGAAAGTGTCCTTGTCAATTGTTCTTGGATATTACAAAATGAGGAAAAGGATTTGGTCAGTCACACCTACAGTGGAGTCCTTCCAGTTTGGGAGCAAAGCCAACCCAAGACTTTCCCTGGTCATTTTCCAACCAAGAAAACAGAAAGCCATGTGTCCTCATGGCTCCTCAAAGGCTATGCCAACTTCAATGTCCACAATAGCCAAAATGTGGAAAGAGCCCAGATGTCCGTCAAGACATGAATGGATAAAGAAGATATATATATATACACAATGGAATATTACTCAGAGGAGAATGAGGTCTTACCATTTGCAATGACATGAATGGAACTAGAGGGTATTATGCTAAGCAAAATAAGTCAGTCAGAGAAAGACAAATATCATATGATTTCACTCATATGTGGAATTTAAGAAACAAAAGAGATGAACATGGGGGAAGGGAAGGAAAAATAAAATAAGATGAAAATTGAGAGGGAGACAAACCATAGGAGACGCTGAACCCTAGGAAACAAACTGAGGGCTTCTGGAAAAGCAGGGGGAGATGGACTAATGAGTGATGGGCATTAAGGAGGGCACTTGATATAATGAGCACTGGGTGTTACATGCAACTGATGAATCACTAAATTCGACCTCTTACACCAATTAAAAAAAAAAAAAAAGCCATGCCAAGGGCTAGCTGTCAAAAGAAGAGCTTTGTATTTCTCAGCTCATGTCCTACTGGATCCTTTTACTATCAGAAGTCCAGATCATTCCACTTTAAAATAATGAAAAGAACATTTGCTCCAAGGATACTATAAGATAAGTGTTCTGAGCTTATAAGAAAATAAAAACAAAATGATATTTTGGATCTGGAAGAGACATAAGAGATCCTAGGATCAAAGGAAAATGAGTCCTGGAGAAAGGGAGTCCCTCGGGTCTTACCACACTCCTAGTGAATAGGGGAGCTGGAATCAGCATCCAGGTCTCCCACTGTTGGGCTGGTGTTCACTCGATATGTCATCAGTCATGAACATACCCCAGCAGTAAGCTACAGTGAGGTCATCGGACAATTTGGTGTTGTTTCATGAAGATTGCTTTCTTTGAATTTAGAAGAAATTACTGTTATTTAATTTTTGTTGATTGATATGCAGTTCGCTTGTTGGTCGGTAAACTAAAGTTAAGCTACAGGGTCAAGAGACATAAAACCTGAGAATCCTCTGCTTTTATTAGGTTGGTATTTTCTTTTCACACAGTAAGAACTAACTAGTCCTTAAGCAGAGGAAAATGTATCACTACAGTTGTCTCCATATGTTTCCTTATCTTCAAATAATTATTCAAAGAAGATGGTGATACGGTATTTTACTAATACAGTAAAACACAAACAAGAGAGACATGGGCACCTAATAACAGTAGCAAACACAGCCCTATGGCAGAACTTGTTGACCGAGACCCTTGATATATGAGAAAAGAGAAGATGAGTCCATCTCTGTCTCTCTTTCTCCCTCTACCCCTGACTCCAGCCCACCCTCAACCACTATCCCCTACTCCCTTCTCCCCCAACCTTAGAACCAGTCCCAGACCTGTCTTGGATACTCAGGAGAAGTCTATCCCCTGATGTTCCAGCCAAGAGATGCCATCACAGAAACATTCCCTAAAACCCTCTTGCACCATGTCAATCCAGCAGGATGGGTTGTAATGCTGCCTGCATTACAGAACTCAACATCTATTATAATTATTTAATTGCTCCCCCTAGCAGACTGTAAGCTCCTTGAGGGCAGGGACCATGTCCTATTCATCTTGATCTCCCCATGGTGTAGCACAGTGCTTAGTACATAGAACACACTTACTAAACTACTGGTTACATGAACCTGCTCCCCAACCTGCTCTGCGTACCTATTACATCAAAACTTCTTCTACTTTCACCTGCTATGCCCTCTACCAGAATACCTTCCCCTGGTTTTTTATGCTAAACAAATCCTTCCATCTTCGTGGCCACTCCAATGGCTTCTTCCTCTGCATTCCTATGGTGCATAATCATGTTCTATCTGGTACTATTGTTTTAACATATCATACATGTTGCTCCAGCTCTTCAACAGAAAATAATTTTTAATATTTTAGTATCCTATTCCACAAAGCCTTATATATATATGGGGGGGGGGGAAGGGAGAGGGAAAGAGAGGGAGGGAGTGATGTTTGATATTTGTTGTATAAACGAACGGATAAAATATGAGGCTGATAAACTGTAACACCCACAACCACTTTCAGCCTTTTGAATCTAGGATTGTATTTTATTTTTTTAAAATGATTTCTAGATTCCATAGGTGTAACACTGTAAAGAAGCCTAAATTTTGACAATGAAAATAAATAAAACCATGTGAAAATTTCACCCCCTCCTATTTCACACTTAAATTCATGAAGCCTGCATCTGTAAGATTGACATAGCCCAGCATCTTTCTTTTTCTTTATCAAACCATATTTCTAGCAGTACAGTCTGGAATCCAAAGAAATGCAATGCGTATTTTTCAGATAGTGAGGAAAGATGAAAGTAAACACGTTTGCTGGCAAGGAAAAAGATTCCACGTCTGGTACTCAGTTTAAAGTTCAACCCGTGAGAGTCCATGAAAATCACCACATGGTTATTTGGAAAATAAAACCAGCCCAGAATACTCTTCCCATACTTATTTCTTGTGCTTGGCCTCCTCTTTCAATCCTGCCCTATCTCAACCTGCATAGTTTTCTTCTCACAGACATGATCATGTCATTCCCGAGGATCATACCCTTCCCTCATTCATAGCCTTTCAATGGCAACACATTACTTGTAAACTAAAGTTCTGAAGACAAAACCTTCTTAAATGTGGCCCCTGTTTTCTTTCTGGCATTTTCTCTGCCCCATGCACCAACTTTATCAGCCCAATTTGCCATTTTAGGAAAATAACACTCCATATTTATGCTTCTCTGTCAGGGTTCAGCAAACTTTTTTTGGAAAGAGCCAGAGAGGAAATATCTAAGGCTTTGCAGGCCATACAGTCTCTGTCAAAACTACTCGACTCTATGGACTCTGAGAAACAAACTGAGGGTTCTAGAGGGGAGGGGGGTGGGAGGATGGGTTAGCCTGGTGGTGGGTATTGAGGAGGGCACATTCTGCATAGAGCACTGGGTGTTATGCACAAACAATGAATCATGGAACACTTCATCTAAAACTAATGATGTAATGTATGGTGACTAACATAACATAATAAAAAAAATAATAATAATAAAAAAAAACTACTCGACTCTGCCAGTATTGGTGCAAACGTCACCAGTATGTGGGCAATACGTAAAAGAATGGGAGCGTCCAGGTTCTGGTAAAACTTCACTTACAGAAACTCAAGTTTAAATTTCATATCATTGGGGCGTCTGGGTGGCTCAGTCGGTTAAGCGTCTGCCTTCAGCTCAGGTCATGATCCTCGGGTCCTGGGATCAAGCCCCGCGTCGGGCTCCGTGGTCAGCGGGGAGCCTGCTTTTTCTTCTGCCTGCCACTCCTTCTCTCTCTCCATGACAAATAAATAAATAAAATCTTTTAAAAAAATAAACAGATTTCATATCATTTTCACATGTCATGAAATATATTTCTTTTGATTTTTTTCCCAATCATTTAAACATGTAAAACCGTTCTTAGCACCCAGACCACACACAAACATGAAGTTGGCCAGATCCGGCCTACAGCCCTTAAGTGTGTGAACCTCTGTTCTATGACATTCCACCTGTCCTGCCTGCCATGTCTTTCTTTTTTTCTCATCTATGAATTCCTTTTCATCCTCCAGTGCGTAGCTCGAATACCATACTTCCCGGAATAGGTATCAATTCCTCTCAGAGGTTCCCCGTGCTTCTTCCCTTCTGCTCCCCGAAAAGAAACTTGATACAGTCAGCTTTGCCTGATGTTATGTACAAGTTCACTAGATACAATTCTCTGTGATCCTGTGTCTAATTCAACTCTTCCCCCTGCTACACGATGCCTCGCACAGAATCAACACTCAGTAAATGTTTACTTAATTATAAAAATCAATTCCTTGCCTCTTTCCAAAACCTACGTAGAGAATTGATAATGAAGTCAAACCAGAGAGCTGAGACCACACAAGTTGGGATGAGCACACCATAAAGGCTGATGCCACCACTGAGGCTGGGCTCTGGGCCTCCTTGCTAAAAGGCAAAGGTGACGATTACAAGGTCTTATCAGAAAGGAGGAAAGAGACAACATGAACAGAAGCAAAGTTTTGTGACATTTCCACCCTGGCATTAGGTTTTAAAAGCATTTGTTCATGTGGAGATTTGTGTAGGGCATTTGGTGACAGGCTGGATACCGTCCTACATGACTATTAATATTGCAAAAAAAAAAAAAGTGTGATTTTTATATGGCTGTCTCTCAGAACACCTTGGGAAATGCAAAGGCAATTCCATGAGGAGAAAAGGTCCCAGGATGCTGCTTTCTGGAGCTCTGATTTGAAACCAAGACAGAACTTAGCACATACCCAAGGCAGACTCGGGGACCCACATCCTCCAGCCCATCTTCCTCAATGCTTCTTCTTCAAGGTCAGAGACCCACAGTTGATAGGCTGGAGGCCTCAGGCTAGATCTCTGGCAAAGGATGGCATCTAAATGAGAGAAAGGTAGAACTGGCATTCTCTCCTGAAAATGGAAGGACCGAAACACACTGTGCCCCAGACAGAGGCTCAGGGGAGCATACCCACAAAGTCACCGGTGGGCTCAAAGGGGAAGCCTGGATGCCCCTTAACCACTGGTTCAAGGATTTAATTAAGACCCCAGAGATCTCCTCCAAAGAGCCTCGTGGAGATGACTCTAGCTTGGAAAATGTTCAGAGTGGGCAATGTCCCATCCTGGCAGGAGGAACACTTCCATATGCTTTTTTAACATGACTAGATCAGAGTAGCATTAACTCCCGATGGAACAGGCAGGGTGAGTCAGCTGTGAAGTGTAGTTCCAAGTGATAGAACAAGGGACTTGGTGTGCAGAGTTATTTATGATTAACTCACCGAGGAAGACCATCAGAGCCAAGAGCCCAGCTGTCTCTTTCTGGCCGAAGTTAGCTAATGGGGCAGAGAGCCTCTTGAGGTCACTCCCGATTTGTGCTATCAATACTATTTAGTTGGCATAAATAAGGATCTTCCTGCTGGTTATAAAGCATTTGCATTCACTCTATCTAAAGTTGTATCCGGAGGCTACCTCCTGGCCAGCCTGGGAGGTCAGGGAGGAAAGAATAGTAGAGGATAGTAATTCAGAGCACAAAGTGGGGAGCCCGCAAGACCTGGGTTCAATCCCCCATGTGACCACTTATTAATTATGTGATCTTGGGTTACTCTATCTGCTCTGTACCTCCGTTCCCTCCTCTACAAAATAGAAATACTGCCGGGGACCTCATAAAGGTCCCTAATTGTCTGCACCCCCATCGGTCATGGCAGCTAGCACATAGTAGGTGCTAATGAAATCAGTGCTGCTAGATTAGCTAATTTCTTACCATTCAGCTGATGGCCATTCATTTGCTAATCATGGTGCCAGTTCAGAGAGGCTGAGACTGGCCTCACAGATGTCATGAGTTTCAGGATTTGTTTATAAATAGTCAAGGCTTGTCATTTATAAACTGCCTCTTATGAGTGAGTAAACATGAGACAGGGAATAGAAAGTGATGAAAGACAACTTAACAAACATTACTCAACATCAACAGCTGGAGCTGCAGGCTGCTCAGTGAAGCTAGCAGATACCTGGCCCAAGGCCTAAGCCACTCAGAAAAGTGGTAGGTGCGATTATGATCATCATTCTATGGCTTCAGCTTGAAACCCGGTCTTGCGGTCTCATGATCCTGTCCAGACAGAAATGCAGGGTTTATAGAAGAATTAACCGCTTGGGATTTATGTAAATCCCATACATATTGGGATGTATGGACTTGAAGATGGTTTAGTTAAGTCCCGTATTCTTGGAATATTTACTAATAAAGGGTGAGGCTAACAAGAGCTGCCATATTTGGTTCTGCAGGTTGCGCACCGCACAAGCTTCCAGGCACCAGTCGCACGAATCAGGAGGCCCTGAGGGTTATGGAGTGTACAAATCAATGCTGCAGCAGCCCTGCTAAACAGTGCTCGACTATGAAACCTTGCTCTTGTTGAAGATATTGAACCCAGAAGAGAAGTTTCTTAAGAACACAATTGGTATCCATTTTGAGGAGATGCTTGACAAGTTGGTTTATCATGCTAAAAGAGAGTTATTCCTTTTGGAAAACCGGATCGATTATACTTTGGGTCTAGCTACAGGGTTCTGGACCTAAAGTACACATTGAATCAAATTATTTGACTGAAACAGTGGCCTGACACAGGAAATAGGCCTCCCAGGGTCTGGTAGCCGAACAGGGGACACAACGAGCTTTGTAAGTGTGATATGGTTACTCAGGCGAATGTGTTTGGGACCTCGTTGAGAGTGCACAAAGATCTAGAACATAGAAGGCAGAGGAGTGAGCACCACACAGCGAGGAAGGAGAAAGAAGTCTCCACAAGGGCGGAAGGAGTTTGCTCATCACGTGGGTATGTGAAACATGGGCCAGAAACGAGACAACAAAGAGCCTCCTTGCTGCTGGGGAGGGAGGCTGATGTTTCCAGGCATCCTACTCTCCAGACACGAGACACCAGTCTCCAAAAATGATTAAACTGCTCTGGGTCTCTAGAGCGCCATCCAGGAGACAGGGGCTTCTGGAAAGCATGGCGAAGCACCACGGCTACATCAGCTCAGTGACCGTGAACCTCAGTGATCCGGGGATTAGAACATAAAATCGTAAGCTCCAGACAAATGAATCGTGAGGGTTTAAAATATTTTTTCTCTGTAACTCATTTTAGCTCAGGCAATCTCATGCAATCCAGTTACAATATGTGTTCATGTTTCCTGATGAATGTGCTTTTTATGGTTTTATAATAGGTCTAAGAAGCATTCTCATTTAAATGAAATGATGTTTGGGGGATTGGAATAATTGTCTCATGATTTAAGCCTGACTCATGATTAAATAAAAATACTAAGCTCTCCTCTCCTTCCTCCTCACCCTGATCTGCAGCCTTAATGGCATCTCGTTCCCAGGTGGAAAATCAAAGCTTTAGAGGAAGTATGATCATCAGCGTGAATGTTGTTATTGATGGTGTCCCTATTAAAGGTAATTAAGCTGCAGGAAATACTCATTCCAGATCACCGTGTCCTTGGGACTTGCCCAGGTATCTGGGGGGAAGGTCTGCTCAACACTTTTTTCTCACAGTTCAGCAGGCAGCAACATTTCTGCAGCTGAAGGACAGAAGCCTTTGAAAAAATCCTCCAAAAAGATGTCTCAAAAGGTATATATTGAGTTCAAATGTGTCTGCTTCTGTGGTTCTCCCAAAATGGTACTTTCCCAGAATCAAAAGCAAAGAATGTGACCCCTTATATCAGGTTAGTACACATCTTTAGTCCCTTATCTGAAATCTTTGGCACTAGATGCGTTTTGGATTTCAGGGTTTTTCAGATTCTAAAAGGAATTATGGTGGGTATGTTACAGAACACCCCCGACCCCAGAAAGGTGTGGGACATCCCCTGTAATCTAACAGAGAAATGCTTCTGCAGTAAACTGTATGAATAGTCACACCAAGGGGTAAAGAAAGACGACGTAGTCCCACCTCAGTGCAGGTCGGGATTTGCTGCCAAGTGAGACCGTGCCAACCTTCAGGAAAAAATGTTCAGTATTCAGAGCTTTTTGGATTTCAGCACTGAGCAGATGAGGGATGGATTACCTGCCAAATGTTCAAAGGTGTTACGGCCAAGCTGCAGAGCAGCGGTTCTCAAACTGTGGTCCCTAGACCGGCAGCATCAGCATCCCCTGGCAATGTGTTAGAAATGGGAATTCTCAGATCCCACCCCAGACTTACTGGATCAGAAACTGTGGAGTTGGGGCCAACCAATCTGTGTTTAATAAGTCTTCTGGGAGATTCTGAAACCCACTTCGGGGCAAGAACCATTCCTAGAATGGTTCAGCATAAACACTGGTCTAGGAATAAAGAGAACTGGAGTCCTGGTTAACTAGCTGTGACACAGAACCTTTAAGGAAATTAATTTCCCATCTGCCAAGTGAGGATGGAGTCTACCTGTCCTTTTTTGTTTAGCAGGGTTGTTTTGAAGAGGTAAAGAGACAGTGCATGTAAAAAAGCCTTTTAAACTATAAGGTACTATGTATATATTAGTTATTTTAAATAAGAATGAAATAACATCAGTATTAAGTGGAACGTAAGTTAATTAGGAGATCAAGGATATATAATAAGAGAAAGTAAATAAGTTAAATGTGGAAAATGGCACTTCCATGCCTGGAAAAATGACATAAGAAAAATGTGCTCATAATATTTCCTACCCTTGGGTGTCCTGTCTCTGGGAGACCCCAAGTCATGTTCTCACTCAGTTCACAATATAACATGACAATATGCGAAGAGACTGAAATATTCAATCAAGTATGTATGTGAATACATTTTCATAGGCCCTACCCCATATCATTCCAGAAAAGACCTACAAGTTTGAAAGATAGGTGACATTCTGCTGTTTGGAGCATAGAGAATAATCCCCAGAGGCAGATAAAACAATGGAAAGAGTGAGAGTCAGGAAACCTGACTTCTTTTTTTAAGTTTTTATTTATTTGAGACAGAGAGAGAGAGAGAGAGAGAGAGAGAGCACAAGCTGGGTGGAGGGTCAGAGGGAGAGGGAGTAGACTCCCCGCTGAGCCGGGAGCCCTATGCAGGGCTCGATCTCAGAACCCTGGGATCATGACCTGAGCCAAAGGCAGACGCTTAACTGACTGAGCCACCCAGGCACCCCAGGAAACCTGACTTCTAATTCCAGCTCTGCCACCAGTGAACGGGGTAACCTTGTGCAAGTCCTCTGCTCTCTCTGGGCATCACCTCCCAGCTCTTAGCACTGCTTTTCTAGTTCAGGTGTCTTAGCTGCTGCTTTTATTTTTTCCCCCAGTTCCTGGAATTAAACTCTACCAACTGAGGGCAGGGGTGAAAACACAGGAATCCTGGAGCACCTGGGTGGCTCAGTCGGTTAAGCGTCCAACTCCTGGTTTCAGCTCAGGTCATGATCTCAGGGTTGTAAGATCTAGCTCTGTGTCTGGCTCCAAGTTGGGCTTGGAGCCTGCTTGAGATTCTCTCTCTTCCCCTCCCTCTACCTCTCCTCCCTTTCTCTCGCCTTCTCTAAAGAAAAAAAGAAAGAAAGAAAAGAAAATACAGGAATCCAGTGAGAATGAACATGGGATGAGCTGTCTCCCATTCCATAAACACAGGTGGGAAAGAGAAATACAAGCTGAACTGGGTTTCAGGGTATTGAGCCTTTCTGTCGTAATCCTACTATATATTAGGGCTCCACATTATAGGCAAAGATTTTTATTTGCAGTGGCTTTCCCATAATGGCTATTGATACTATGAAACAAAAAGTCTCACAAAGGAAAGCTCAGTCCTTACACGAATTCTCTTTGCTGTGGCCACAGTCCAATGAGGCAACTTCAGCCAAGATCACTGCATCCTGTTCCTACCTGCTCACCTTGGATCAGAGGTAACAGCATCCAGCTGTCTGAAACAAACTCTTTGGCACTTTGTCTCTTATCTGGCGAAGTCATGTCTTCAAGGACTTTCTTGGCTTCACCAACTACCCTACAAAGTAAATAGCCCTCTGAGGCATTGGCTGATATTCTCTAACACATGCTTTCTAGTTTTTACAGACTCATGCGGGAGGCAATATAGTGAGATGGTTGAGGATAGGGGCCGTTGGGCATTCAACTGCTTCCCAATAGTTAATTTACACCCTGATTAATTCATTTAACTTCTCCAGGCTCTGATTTGCACATCTGTAAACTGGGAATACTAGTAGCCCCTTTCTCACAATGTGACCGGGAGTATTAAATTTTATTCTTCAGTAAAAATCTAGACCACTACCTACAACAATACCTCACACAGCAAGAGCTCCTGGCTGAAATGTGATGTCCATTTTCCAGCTACTCTCCAGCTTCGGTCATGGAAACCACCTTCAACGAAGCCCCGGAGTCCTCTGGAAGCCATGGTGAGACAGAAACCTCCCCCCCCCCTTGACCCGAAGCTCACAATTCCCAGAAGAATGAAAACAGTTCCATTTTACTCTCCTGAACTCAAGCCGACCCAGTGGCACATGTGCAAATGATGCAAACCCAGCAAAACAAACTCCAGGTGAGTTTAGAGACATCACACTGCCTACCTCGGGTGGTTCTATTAATAAAAGCACTCCGGTGCATGATTTCACTTAAATACTGCTGTAGTCATCTTGTATTTTTGTAAGATTCCTGTGTTTCTTAAGCAAAATAAGACCACATAAAAGTAGTCTAGACTATCAAGTCAAAATAAATTCTAATTGTAGATGAACAGAATGGCCTGTATATGGAAATGGAAATGGAAAGCAGATTTTTCATTACAATTGATTCCTGGAAACATGTCAAAAACAAAACAAAACAAAACAAGTCTGAGAAAAATAAACCTCTCTCCTTGACAGGCTCAGCTTGAAGTTACTTCCTATGGCCTCTAGGTGGTGGGCTTGGGTTTGTGGGGTAATTTGTTCACCCTTCAACAGCTACAGGGGCAGAAAGGGAAGGCTTGGTCCCCAACCAGTCTTCAAACAGTACGAAGCATCTCCGATATGCAATATTTGGTACTAAATGCAATGGGGGGGCAAAGGACAGAACCAACCTAAATCCTCTCATCAAGGAGCTAACAGTCTGGTCAGAGAGAGAAACAAAGCTAGATCAAGAACTTGAGCACATGGGCGCCTGGGTGGCTCAGCTGGTTAAGCGACTGCCTTCAGCACAGGTCATGATCCTGGAGTCCCGGGATCGAGTCCCGCATCGGGCTCCCTGCTCAGCGGGGAGTCTGCTTCTCCCTCTGACCCTCTTCCCTCTTGTGCTCTCTGTCTCTCATTCTCTTTCTCAAATAAATAAATAAAATCTTTAAAAAAAAACAGAACTTGAGCACAAAGTAGAAAGTAACAAAAGTGGTGAGAGTGGAGACAAAATACCAGAGGAGTTTACTTTAAACAGCTGGAGAAGCAACCAGGGAAGGCTTAGTGGAGGAGAAGGCACTGGCAGTGTACCTCGAAGAGAGGGGAGTTGGGAAGAGGAGACGGAGAGAACAGGGGTGGGGAGGGAGGGCTACCCAGGAGTCAGACGCAGGCTAGACAAAGGCTGAGCGGTAGCCACTTTGCCAATTTCTCTTCCCCAGCCCTTACACCTTTCAGAGGAAACAACTCTTCGACACCACTTCTTAAATCTGTCCTGTTGGACAAGGAAAGTTTGAGTCCCTCATGATCAGATGCACAGTTCTAGTCTAATGGGTGTTCTTTGTTCCCAGTATGGTGTTTGGGCCCTGCTACTCAACAGACGCTTACTGAATATACATATGAATTAATGAATGGATGTTCTATAAGCTGTGCTGTTCAATATGGTGGCTACTAGCCATTTATCCAAATTTAAATTCATTAAAGTAAAATAAAATTGAAAAATTCGGTTCCTCTGTTGCACTAGCCACTTCTTAAGAGTTCAGTAGCCACATGTGGCTAGTGGCTACCTTAAGGGACAGTGCAGATACAGAACGTTTCCATCATCACAGAAAATTCTGTCAGTACCACCTGGAAGGTTAGAAAGATCTCAAACGTTAATTATTACTGAGTACGATTTTCTTAACTATCTCTATATACGTTTTATGTTTTCTTCTTTTTTTTGCCTGCACGTGCTAATCATTTTCTTGTTGATCCCTCACTTCCCTAGTCTGCCAGAGAGTCAGTGGGGATCACTGGCCCCTGCCTCTTTCCCAGGCTCCCTAGACACTGGATACCTTAGCAGGAGTCTGGGTGCAAGAGGCAGGGGAGGGCCCACCTCCACACACTCCCCACCTCGGCTTTGGGAGGCATCCCTGGCAGTGGCTGCATTTTTCCATATCCCCAGCAGCCTCCTATGAGGTTCCAGATCCTGCAGGTGGCCCTACTGCTGGGCCCTGGGAACACCGCATCTTCCTGATGGCCCTGGGGCTCTGGCAGTGCAGCTAGATTCCTGCTTTTTTAATTTCCAGTTTGCCTCGTAGCTTCCTGTTTGGTTCCTCAGCGCTTCAAACACCTTTCAACTAGTTCCCAGTATTAAATTCCTTCTAATGAACCATCCGGCGTGAGGTCTGTTTTCCTGCCGGGACGCTGACCAATCTATTATGCCTATCCAGGTATCACATTTGAAGACAAGCAGTTATCGATTGAAAACTAGCAAATATGGACTATCTTTGCAGACAAGAAGTAAACCCTGAAGGTGACCACATTCCCACATCTTGGTACAACATGATTAGTATTAGTTAGCCTTACAGAGGACATTTCTATTATCCTAAAGCCCATTTAATTTTTGTTAATTTTTATTGCCATTCTGTTTTCTAGAGAAGGGAACTGAGTCTCAAAGAGGCTCATAACTCATCCGATGACAGATAAAAAAAAAAATTCAAAAACAAGTCTGTCACATGATGCTGAACAAATGAGGTCCTGCACAAAAATTATACTACGTGGTTCTGTTTTTTAATTTATTTTTATTTTTTTTTAGATTTTATTTATTTGTCAGAGAGAGAGAGAGAAAGAGAGAGCGCACAAGCAGGGGGAGTGGCAGGCAGAGGGAGAAACAACCTTCCCGCTGAGTGGGCAGCCCAACATGGTGCTCGATCCCAGGACCCCAGGACCTGGGGGCCGAAAGCAGATGCTCAAACAACTGAGCCGAAGGCAGATGCTCAAACAACTGAGCCACCCAGGCGCCCCATGACTCCGTTTATATGAACTTCTAGAATGGGCAAAACTTACCAAGGGTGAAGTAAGTCAAACAGTGTTTGCCTCTCAGTGATGGGGAAATGAACTGGGAAGTGATACAAGGGAGCTTTCTGGAGAAGCGGTCTCTGTGGTGAAAGGGGGAGGGGGCACACAGATGAATATACATTTGTCCAAATTGTATAGTTAAGATTTCACATTACGATGTATGTACAAATTTGTAAATATATTTTACACTGAAATAAATGAAGTATTTAAATATTTTTATATTGCAAATAAAACCCTGAAAACAACCAATCTCGTGAAACATGAGGAGTGAGCGGAGTCCCGGATCCAAGAAGAAAGGCAGAGTGCTAGGAACGGCAGAAGCTGGGTGACGGGGCTCATCATACGTGTTTGAAAGTGTCCATAATAAAACATCATTAAAAACCATCAAAAGGGGGTGCCTGGGTGGCTCAGTCACTGGGTGTCTGCCTTCGGCTCAGGTCATGATCCCGGGCTCCTGGGATTGAGCCCCGCATCGGGCTCCCTGCTCGGCGGGGATCCTGCTTCTCCCTCTCCCACTCCCCCTGCTTGTGTTCCCTCTCTCGCTGTCTCTTTCTGTCAAATAAATAAATAAATAAATAAATCTTAAAAAAAAGAAAAAGAAAAACCATCAAAGGAATCTCTAGGTTTCTCTGACCTTAAGGATCAAGCTTTTCCTACCAACCACTTTGCTCCAAAACCTTTTGCAGTATACTCAAACACGGGAGGACGATTCCCACCCAAGGGAAATACACATGAGCCATACAAATCCACAAGAAGGGGAACTGGGCAGCCAATCAGAGAAGCCACAGCATCCTACAACATACTAAGGAACTGCTTTCAATCCATTGCCCTACTCCAAGTTTGCACCTTTTCTATCACCATAAATAATACTCAGGCTGGAAAGAGCAGAGCATAATTGGTAGGAGGAAGGAGAAATGCAAAACATATGAAGACATGCAAAGGAGTCAAAATTCTAGAAGCAGAAAATGTTGTGAGCAACTTTGGAGGAAAGTGAAAAAGAAAAAAAAAAACAACCAACAACACAAAGAGCCAGAAGATGAAGATCAGGCAAATACTGATTATTTAAAAGAACAAAAAATGGCAAAGTCTCCCTGTAATGATAGGATGCAGTCTGGACTCTGCAGGAGGAAGGCAAGCCAGATTCTGTGCCAACCGCCAGAGCAGCTTCATCTCCCGTCTCTCCTGGCTCCTTCTCTGCACGCGTTTGATAGCAACATTTTTGTAGCTATTTGCACTCTGCCTGCTGTTCCAGGCCTCCTCAGTTTTTCTCCTGCTGTTCCCTCTCACTGGAATGTCTTTCTTTACTCAGCTTAGCAATTACTTCCCTCGGGAAGGGTCCCCCGAACCTCAGGTCCCCCCCCCAACGCCCCGATGCTCCCATGGCGCCGATGATAGTGACATGATCTGCTCAGGTACTAGCCTCCCCACTAGTCCATCCTCAGCTCCTCCACGGCTCCATCCTGTGCTATGCATCTCTACTTGCAGGACCATGTTCGGGGCTTAGGACTCGGCAGGTGCACGGTGAGTCTTTGCTGCACTCTTGTAGAGCTGTTCTGGGGCTGGTTTTTCTATGTGGCTTGTGAATGCAAAGAAAATGAGGTAGTGGCTTTATAGATTTCCTGAGGTTGCTTCAGGACTCACCAATGTCCTCCACCTACTGTCTCCATGGAGTCCGAACGTCTTGCCTTCGATTAGGTTGCCACGTTCTGATGGAGCAGTATTTCAAGTGGGTATCAAGCTTGCCAAAGAGCCTCTGTCACTAGCAGGTCAGACGATTTTGGGGATGGAAGCTAAAGGAACGATGGCAAAATTCCCCTATCCCATAATAAGAAGTGCTTTTGTCAAACATCCACCTCAATGATCCTTTGCCTTATGAAATGACAAGAATAAAGAGAAATACCATCATTATTCAGACCAAGTAAAACTGAAAAACTGACCAGACCACTCTCTTTGAACTAATTCTGGTTATAATATTGAAGTGTGAAGGGTTTGCTTGATGGTACAAGCAAAACCGTTGAAAATACGATCACGGGAAAACCAGAGGGAGGGGATTTTCTTTTCTTTTTTTTTTTTTTTAAGATTTTATTTATTTATTTGAGAGAGAGAATGAGAGAGAGAGAGCACATGAGAGGGGGGAGGGTCAGAGGGAGAAGCAGACTCCCCGCTGAGCAGGGAGCCCGATGCGGGACTCGATCCCGGGACTCCAGGATCATGACCTGAGCCGAAGGCAGTCGCTTAACCAACTGAGCCACCCAGGCGCCGGGGAGGGGATTTTCAAGCAGTTGATGTCAGAGAATGATCTTACTGAAGTGGAAGCAACTTGAAGAGAACTCAGGCGCAGAAAGAACACAAATTCTATGCCCGACTGTAACGTTGTGAAATTGTTCCAAGTCCCACCTGACACCTTTGTCCCAAACTATGATTATTCTATAAATAACAGACAAATGGAGCACCAAATGTACTCTATGAGCAGGACAATGTTCCCACTGTACCTGTGGTCCTTCTAGAACACTGATTCAAACGCTAGGGCTGAGGCCTTCTAAATAGAAAATCCAACATTTATTACCTTGCTTTGCATAAAACACAACTATAGGTAGGTTCTCCATGGGATGTGACATTTGGAACTTTCCTATCTTCTTTTCAAGCTTTTTACATAATGCATTTAAGTTTAGTTATTGACCTGTTATCGTTAAAAATCAAACAAAACAAACAAACAAAAAAACTGCGATTGCTATAAACTTCCACTGCTTGGCAGAAGTCCAGTTGAGTCACGTTAACCTCGTTTCTTTCTTTTTTTTTTTTTTTAAAGATTTTATTTATTTATTTGACAGAGAAAGACACAGCGAGAGAGGGAACACAAACGGGGAGTGGGAGAGGGAGAAGCAGACTCCCTGCCGAGCAGGGAGCCTGATGCGGGACTCGATCCCGGGACTCCAGGATCATGACCTGAGCCGAAGGCAGTCGCTTAACCAACTGAGCCACCCAGGCGCCCGTTAACCTCGTTTCTATGAAGAAGACTAGACTCTCAGGGAATGGCATCAGCAGAGTGCTGGGAATGACTTCATCTAGAGGCCTAAGAAGTAGGTAGATGGAAGCAGAGCAAATCAGACCCAGGAGCGGGGAGAATCCTTTTTGGAAGCATACTGATCTTGAGAAAGCTACTTTCTCTTTCTGTGTCCTGACCCATAAAACAGTAATAACAACAGCTCCCTTGTATGCAGTTGAGTGAGAAAATGTATGTGAAGTGGACAGCAGGGTATATGGATGTCATAGCAGCCATATGAATGGCAGGGAGAATAAGAGTCTTTGGGGACAGCCCTGAGCAAAGGAAGTTGAGGCAAAGGCCAGCCAGGCCCCGAAACCACAGCTCCTGTGTCAGAGGGGAGCGGTGGGTTCTGTGGGCTCAGGCAGCCCAGCACATACGCCAGCACCATTTCTCCAACTCCCAGACTTGGGCAAGTTTCACAACGACCCTGTGCCTCAGTTTCCTTGTTTGTGACATGGGGTTAATAACAGTTCCTGCACTTCATGGGGCAGTTGTAGGAAATGATTCAGGTCACAAAAGGAAAGTGCCTGGCACATAAGGATTCCCCAAAGATGTGGCTGCTAAATGGCAGCTGATGGGCAGGAAGGGCAGGGCAGGTGTAAGAGAATTGATGTCCTCAGCCCACAGTGTTCGGGAAGAGTTATGATACCTGGCTCTGTTGGAAGCTGTGCGTGCACGGGGCGGGGTGGGGGGGTGTCTTTGCTTATGAGGCTGACATGACTAGCAGAGTACCTTTCCATCTATTTCCTTCTTCAGGGGGCCATCTGCTCTGTTCCCAGGGCCACATTTCAGATCTTGAGAGCAAGAGCTAACAAAACCATGGACAAGGCTCCCATTCTGTCCTAAGCAGAGCAAGGGCTAAATGACAGGAGAAGCTGGGGGACTCCTAGCTCATTAAGCTACCAATCACAAGAGCACTGATTGTTGGAAGATGTCAACTCAGAAGACTGCAGCGGATCAGGGTGATGACAACACCGAGTGTGTTTATTGTGCTCACCAGTGACACAAAGGCAGAGAGGAGGTGGGCTCTGAAGAGGAGTCCTGATGCTTTGTAGATGCTCAGGAACCACTGGTTGAGTGAGTGAATGAATGAATAAATGAATGAATGAATGAAAAGTCAAGATTTAAAGAGCTTTCAATAGGCTAAATTATAGGTCAAAACTCCAGATGCAATAGAAAGGGGACACATATTAAGCTTTGCCAAATGGCGGACATCTTACCTCATAGAAATAAACGCAACAAGGATTTAGGAGATGTCTCAAGGACAAGCTTAACAGATAACCATGTGGTGTGACCTAAGCAAGATAGACTTCAGCCATGTTATGAAGGTCAGAGAAGAAAGAGACCCCCAGAGCTGGCCATGGACAAGCCTCATGGTGCCCTGTCTTCTTCGGTGTTTGGACAATGCTCCCAGTAGCACCTCCACTGATGCTCTGGGTGGTGCAAAGGCAGAACACCAGTGAGAGTCTGGAAACTCTGCCACAGGGGAAGCAACTCAGGGGACTGATCATTCTTAGTCTGGAAAAAGAAAGAAGACTTATTGGGGGCATGAGAGGGGACTTGGACTATGTAAAATCTGAAGGGCCATCAAGCAGACGATGAATTAGCTTTATTATTAAACTGAGCAAGTACTTATTGAATGTCTCTATTTACAAAGTACTCATTTGACAAATATTGACTGCTCACTGCTTCTGTGCCAGGCACTGTCCTAGATGCTGGGGCAAGGCTCTCTGCCTTCATGAAGCTGACATTGAATGCATAATGGGAAAGACAGCCAATACACAAGAAAACAGAGAATAATTTCTGGAAGGATGAAAGTGTATGTGATGTGTGCCTCACACATTTGCCTTCAAATCTAGTAGGATATGCTTATTCTTTGTTGTTCTATTAATGAGATAAAGATAGACTGTATTCCAATAAAAGGAAGAAATTTCTCCCAATAGAGCATGAACTCTGTCAAAAAGTAGTGGATTCTATCATCGGGAACGTGAAAAACAAAACCTCCGTGGCCATCTTTCAGGGCTGTTGTGGGGAATTGCTAAGTATGAGTTAAAAATGGATCAGTGGTCCCAAGAGCTTTGGATTTCCTAGACCAGTACAATTGAAAACATGGCAGGTGGCAACACAGAATCACCAAGTTTTATATTCCTAAGTATATTAATAGAAACCCTACTATTATTAACATCTTCTCATTAAAGAAATGTCATTTTTTAGGGGCTTACAAAAAAAGAATAACACAATATCAGAATAAAAAGTTCTGTAAGTAAATTTGGTTATATTAAAATTTCATAACATTGGCCTTACTTTTCTAATTTTGCAACAGACCATCAAAAATCTCATCTTCAGCCTGAAATAGTCCAGAGCCTGGAATTTGAAAACAGAACCAGATGACCTTGAAATTCTTCCTAATAGTTTTCCAATGATTATGCACTACCAAAATGTAGTACATTTGTTTAAGCGTGGGGTTTTGGAGCTGATGTCTGTGAATTTAAAGCCACGGCTCAAACCAGCCACAGGAAAGCTATTTAACTTGCAGTTTCGACCCCTGTGACAACGGGAATAATAACATTACTGACTTGTGGTGCTATGAGAATTCACTGAGGGGCACCCGGGGGGCTCAGTTGGTTGAGCATCTGACTCTTGGTTTCGGCTCAGGTTATGATCTCAGGGTCGTGAGATCGAGCCTGGCGAGCACAATAAACACACTCCGCACTGGGCGTGGAGACTGCTTCGGATTCTCTCTCCCCCTCTCCCTCTGCCCCTTCCTCCCACCGCTCACCCCTACTTGCACATGCACACTCTGTCTCTCTTAAAAAAAATTTTTTTTAAAAAAGAAAGAAAAGAAACAGATTGCCTTCTTTAGCATGTAATACTTGAAACCCTGGCCCCTATTGCCAGGGAAGTAGACAAGCATCACAGCTGGTTCCTAAAAGGATGGTTTTCTCTTCCTCCTCCACATTATTCATTTCCCTAAGCTCCTCCTTTTGCCTTCTGCTGCCTACCTTCTCTAGCACCTACTGGCTTCTCCAGTGAATGCCTGACCCCTTACTACTTTTTTTCTTGCCTCTTGGAGCCTCTTCCCTATCCTTTATTTTTTTTTCTTTTTCTGCTTTATTTTAGTTTGTCGAGTTTGTGGTGGTTGGTGGAGCCGCCTACATTTTCTCTTCCACCTGCCTGCTTGCTCCCCAGTCTACCAGTGGTACGGCTTCCCCTCAGGTCTTCCCCACCCTGCCTGCTGCCATCCCCAGCGTGGCCAACAGGGTTAGCAAGCTTCCAGAGTAAATCAACAACTCTTGCTTCATTTCTTTGGCAGGCAATGGAACATGTCTGAACGCTGAGGAAATGTAGGTTCTTAGGTCTGTGAGTTCAAGTCGGAAAGCTAAGTAACACGCAAGATGACTTAGGTTTGAAAGCTGAGCCACCAGTCAACCCTCCGAGGCTCATGCTTTGTGACAATGCCCTGCAGTATCTACTCAAAAGGATGTGCTGTTCTAACAATAGCTAATGCTTCTCTTGTTTGGTGAGGAAGTGATACTGCGTTGTTATTAACAATGATCGGATTTAAGTCCTGGACAGGTGCTGAGCACCCTAGAATTCAAGAACTCGATTCGTCAGCAGCAGTAAATTTAGACAGAAAGGTGCCGAAATAAGGTCTTCCTACACGAGTCTTAACCGAGAGACGTCAGTGGAGTGTCTAGGATTTGGCATTTGCGTAAATTAAAATGTGCTGAATAAGTCCTGCATTACTTTTCATTAATGCCTGTGTCAGTCCCACATTTAGGACTTATTAGTTCAAAATGTGGCTGGGCACGCTAGAAGAATAAAAGCGTGGTGTGGTATAACTCTTGAACACAGTCCAATGGATAAAAAACTGGTCCCCAAGTTAGGACATTCAGGCTCATGTTGAGATTTCTTATTATAGACATGGGTTATGTATAACTGATTCTCAGGATTTTAATAGATAAGTGGAAGTTTCTCCCTGTCTGAGATACTGCTATAGTTTTTATTCATGCCCTCTAATTTTCCTTTTCTCTTAAATTTTCTCCATAAAAAGTAGGTCACATGTGACCTTGTGGGATACTGTAAGACCTTTTGCTTTCATCCTTAGTGAAATGGGAGCCAGTGGAGTTTTGGGAGCAAAGGGGAGAGAGGATCTGCCTTACCTTTTAAACAGGATCTCTCTCATTCCTGTGTGGGGAATCAGAGCAAAAAAGGAAGACTATTTAATAGGCAATGGCAATAATAGACCCTTTATATGTAAATAAATTGATGTCCTATGATATCAAAAAGTTTCCATTTTAAGTCAACTCTTCTGTCCCCAAGTACCAAAAATGGACAAGTAGTTTTTGGCGATCAGCTAAGCCGTGCATCCTCACCCAGTTATGAGTTATCAATGCCACATCGTTATATAACATATTTGATTCATAAAATTAGTATGTGCACAAATCTTTTAAATTCTGAATTCTCCCTCTCTCTTTTTTAAAAGATTTTATTTATTTGACAGAGAGAGAGACAGCGAGAGAGGGAACACAGGCAGGGGGAGTGGGAGAGGGAGAAGCAGGCTTCCCGTGGAACAGGGAGCCCGATGCAGGGCTCGATCCCAGGACCCTGGGATCATGACCTGAGCCGAAGGCAGACATTTAACGACTGAGCCACCCAGGTGCCTCCTAAATTCTCTTTTATAGAGAAGTTCTAATACTAGAAAAATATCCTACGAGTAAATGGGCTCATTATTCATGTGCAACAAAACTTAGGAATAAGCACATTTATCACAGCAAGTTTGTGATGGCAGAAAACTGGAAACAGTATAAATATTCAATTAAGAACATTCTGACAGACACCCAGAATTGACAAATTGAAGGCAATCAAAATGTTATTGTAGAAGAATACCTAGCAATCCAGAAAGCTGCCCTCAATGTTTGGTTAAGTGAGAAAAATTTCTTAAATAGGGTATAGAACAATATGTATACAGTGTATTTGCAGAGGGAAACAAGAGATATTTAAATGTTAATGGTAGTTTTTCTCTGTGTGATGGCATTACAATGGTTCTTTTATTTTTTGAATTATTTCAATTTTCTAAAATGTCTACAGTGAATGTTTATTACATTTGTAATAAATGGAAAATGAAAAAAAGTAATGCATATATTAAACCCAGTTCTGTATAATACCAGTGTTTCTCAACTGTGGGGAGTGGCTGGAGTTCCAAAGATGTTTTCAAAGTGGTCCATGACTACCACTATGAGAATTTTTAGTGTGGTGTTTTCATTAAGATGACAACCTTAACATAATGATATAGACATAGTTTGGATCATCTGGATGATCATGGTATCTTAGAGATGACCAGTGCCCATATTTGCATTTAGTTTTATGTCTGCAAGGTTGACAAGTGCTACCACGCTAATTCTCACAGACTAATGAGAAAAGAAACAGAGTCAAATGTAACAGGTGATGTATTTGCAGCTGGTAAAGGCCACAGCCCACTGCACAAATTAGGGTTTGCAGAATTTCCAATAGAGAAAGTCCTGGGGAATACCAGGCATGCCAAACTCAAAAGAACTTGTGTCATGGAGCGCCTGGGTGGCTCAGTCGTCAGGCGTCTGCCTTCAGCGCAGGTCATGATCCAGGGATCCTGGGATCCAGCCCCTGCATCTGGCTCCCTGCTCGGCGGGGAGTCCGCTTCTCTGCCCCTCCCCCTGCTCCTGTGTGAGTGGCACGTGCGTGCGTTTGCGCGCTCTCTCTCTCAAATAAATAAGTAAAATCTTTTAAAAAATAAATAAAATAGGGGCGCCTGGGTGGCTCAGTCGTTAAGCGTCTGCCTTTGGCTCAGGTCATGATCCCAGGGTCCTGGGATCGAGCCCCGCATCGCGCTCCCTGCTTGGCGGGAAGCCTGCTTCTCCCTCTCCCACTCCCCCTGCTTGTGTTCCCTCTCTCACTGTGTCTCTGTCAAAAAAAAAAAGAAGAAGAAGAAGAACTTGTGTCAGCATTCATTATCCAATTCACAAAGTGATCAGTGATTAAACTGTAGCAAAGAGTATCATCAGTCACACTAAATTAACCAGTGTTTTATAGCGGTTGTTTTTAGTTTTTATTGTATTTAATGTTTTGGCCTATGTGAAAGCAATAAGCACAGGGATTTTGTGCCTATTTATTTTATTTTCTGGTGCCAATTTTAAATTCAGTTTTATTTCTTTTATTTTTATTTTTATTTATTTTTATATTTTATTATTATTTTATTTATTTTATTTATTGCAGTTTTATTCCTGAACTCTTATCCATAGCAGAGACACTGAGGATGCCATTAGCATCAATATCAAAG
Organism: Neomonachus schauinslandi; assembly: GCF_002201575.2. Classification (NCBI taxonomy): domain Eukaryota; kingdom Metazoa; phylum Chordata; class Mammalia; order Carnivora; family Phocidae; genus Neomonachus; species Neomonachus schauinslandi. The sequence goes on along the minus strand of NC_058410.1, from coordinate 104,113,862 downwards.
GTGACTTCAATAGAAGGAGCACCACGGGGGGCAGGAGGTATGCCTATGAGTTCAAACTTGCCAAGTAGGTTGTTGTTGTTGCTGCTTTTTTAAGATTTTATTTATTTATTTGACAGAGAGAGATAGTGAGAGCAGGAACACAAGCAGGGGGAGTGGGAGAGGGAGAAGCAGGCTTCCTGCCAAGCAGGGAGCCCGATGCGGGGCTCAATCCCAGGACCCTGGGATCATGACCTGAGCCGAAGGCAGACGCTTAACGACTGAGCCACCCAGGCACCCCAAGTAGGTTGTTATCCATGGTTATGGCACGCTTACCTTCATAAACCTGAACGAGCACACCAGGCTGGTTGTCAGAGTAGGTAGGGAAGGTTTGCATCTGTTTGGTAGGAATGGTAGTATTGTACTTGGTGAGGACAGTCATGACTCCTCCAGCAGTTTCAAAGCCAAGAGAAAGAGGAGTGACATCCAACAGCAGGGAATCCTGAACATTTTCAGATTTGTCTCCAGAAGGGATGGCTGTCTGGACAGCTGCACCATAAGCAACAGCCTCATCAGGGCTGATGCTCTTGTTCAGTTCCTTTCCATTGAAGAAGTCTTGCAGAAGTTTCTGAATCTTGGGGATATGGATAGAACCACCCACCAGGACAATATCATTGATCTGACACTTGTATAGCTTGGCATCCCAAAGGGCTTTCTCTATAAGGTCCAGGGTGCCACAGAACAGGTCAGCATTTAATTCTTCAAATCGGGGACAAGTCATAGAGGTATGGAAGTCAATTCCTTCATACAGAGCATCAATCTCAATACTGGCCTGGTTGCTGGAAGACAATGTATGCTTAGCACACTCGTAAGCAGTCTGGAGGTGATGGACTGCCCTCTTGTTCTTGTGGATGTCCTTCTTATGTTTGCCCTTGAACTTCACAATAAAATGATTGACCATTCGGTTGTCAAAGTCTTCTACACCTAAGTGGGTGTCTCCAGCTGTAGATTTGACCTTAAATATCCCATTCCAATGGTGGGGATTGAGACATCAAAAGTGCCACCTCCTACGTCAAAGATGAGCACATTCCTTTCAGCTCCAACCTTTCTGTCTAAGCCTCTGTGATTTCCTTCATCTTTGTCAAAACCACAGAGGACACCTCTTCTTTCCCTTGTATTTTACTTAGACCTTGGGCCTGCCAGCATCATTCCCCACCATGAAGAGCCAATGCTCCATATCAGATTGGACAAGAGCATCAACGACTTTATGTCCGATCAGGCATTTGACATCAAAAACTGTGTTGGTGGGGTTCACTGCAACTTCATTCTTTGCAGCATTGCTGATCAATCGTTTGATGTCAGTAAAAGTGACAACTTGGGGTGGTTCAGTTTCCCTGATCGTTGGCAATTATTTCCACTTTCCCGTGCTGGAAGACACCCACACAATAGGAGGTGGTGCCAAGATCAATGCCAACTGCAGGTCCCTTAGATGTAGCGCTTCCACGTGGGCCTTGTGCAGCTTGCAAAGAAAACAGCAATCTGGAGAGCTAGCATGTCGTTCAATGAGATCCTGTGCCTACTGAGTTTTGTGTTGTATTCACTTAAGTAGCATACTGTGAAAAATATTAAATTGAAGTCTAGAAAAATCTTTGTCTTTTTTGAAGTGTCTGCACACTGCCCAGGTTTGATAAGCACTGTTCCAGAACAAAAAAATGCTCCCCACACATGAACACGGTACCTTTAGAAGCTACATAAGCTCAGGACGCTAAGCTGTCACTTCATCTTATGCACTGATGCTCCTAACACCATGTCACAAACAGAGAAAGGGATCCAGTTCCACAAGTTGGGTGCTGTATTATTTGGAACCTCAAATACATTTTTTTTACTCACAGAAATTACATTAAAAACCATGTTAGGATCCCAGATCAGTTGACCAAAGCCCTTCTATTTATTTTTTAAAGATTTTATTTCTTTATTTGAGAGAGAGAGAGAAAGAGAAAGAGCATGAGAGAGATCACGAGCAGGAGGGAGAGGTAGACGGAGAAGCAGACTCCCGTTGAGCAGGAAGCCCGATGCAGGGCTCCATCCCAGGAACCTGGGATCACGACCTGAGCCAAAGGCAGAAGCTTAACCGAATGAGCCACCCAGGGGCCCGATCAAAGCCTTTTTAATATAAAATGTTCCTGGGCCAGGAAGAATGATGTGTCCTGGAGTACATTTTAAAAGACAAGTTTTCCTTTCCTTTTTCATTAGACGAAGAAACATTTTATAGCAGAGATTTGGGGCTACCTGTCCTTATCTTCTGCTTCATTCTAGCTCTACCTCTTCCCCAAATCTAGCAATTCTTCTCTCTAAAAGTATTTCCTGCTGCAAAACAAGTGCGCTCATACATAGAATTGCCCAAAGTTTACAAACAGCTCCACCAGGCCTATCTTCTTGACTCCTCATATCACAGCAGCCTGATAAATAAGCATTAAAATTCTCATTTTGTAGATAGCAAAACTGAGTTTCAGAGAGGTTAAGTGGTGTTCCCGTGGTCAAACAGCTAGTAACAAAATAGGCCTGAAGTATAAGTGTTTGATTCCAATTCCCTGAGTTTTTCCCTCCAACCTCTGATAATAACAACTATTTTTCTTTCCCAGATCATTAGGAGGGAAAAATGTTTAGTTAACAAAAATTGTTTCAAATGGCTAATAACCACTTAACTCTCTGAGATATCTGCATTTTCAAAGCAGAGAGCCAAGCTGCCTAAATCTATAACATGGAGAACTGCAGGAAAGGTGTATTTGTTTCCTAGGGTTGCAAATTACCACAAACTCTGTGGTTTAAAACAACAGAAATGCATTCTCTCACTGCTCTGAAAGCTAGGGGTCTGAAATCAAGGTGTTGGCAGGGTTGGTTTCTTCTGGAGGCTCCAGGGGACAGTCCCCTTCTAAGCCAACCATCCTTGTTGTGTCTTGGTTCGTAGACACAGCACTCCAATCCCTGCCACCATGTTTCTCCCCCTCTCCTCCCCTTGCCTCTCCTCTCCTCTTCTCAGGACACTTGTCATTGGACTTGGAGCTCACCCTAGTCCAGAATGATCTTACCCTGAGATCTTCAACTTAATTATATTTACAAAGACCCTTTTACCAAATAAAGTCCCATTCACAGGTACTGGATGGATTTATCTTTGGGGGAGGGGCACAGTTCAAAGCACTACACAAGGGCAATTGCAAAGTGAACTTTCTCGTTCATGGAATACCGAGCATCCCACCCATTATCTCCTAGCCAGAAACAAACATCCTATATCTGGAAATTTCCTCCAGGCTCTGGATTCCACCTCTAGTCATTGGTTTCCCATATTTCTGTATTCTGCCTAAAACGGGAGTTTCTCTCTTCTTTGCCCATTCATATGATCACCTCCACTGAGACGGCTGCCTGGCTTTCACTGATTTCTCTACCTGGCCTGGTCTTCCATTCTCCTTAGCATTTACTAAAGCCCATTGAGTCCAGGCTTCCAGGAAAGCTCATTCCCTACCCCCTCTCATCCTCAACTACCATTTATCTTGGACCAGAATGCGAACACCGGGGAGACATGATTGGTTGTTCTTAGAGGTGAAGGCAGCCTGACCCTGCCTGGGAGTCAGTGTCTCTCATTAGTTCCTGACAGGTGATGCTTTTCATTGCTTCTTCCTCTTGCCCCTGCCCTCACATCAGCATTGACTCCTGTGGCCCAGAAATCCCAGGGCATTTTCCACACCCCACTGCTATGGGATAGTAGACACAGGAGCCTTAGCCCAGGGCTCCCCTACCTGCAGTGGGGTGACAAGGTGGTACTGGCCATACTCAAGAAAAAAAAAAAATGACCAATATTTGTAAGAAAAGAAAGGCTTCCTTCTGCTTCAGACCCTGTTCTCTGTGACAGACGGTGCTCCTTAAAATATACCCTCCACTTAAATCAACTGAGCCACCCAGGCATATGCTAAGTGAAAATAAGTCAATCAGAAAAAGACAATTATCATATGGTTTCACTCATATATGGAATATAAGGAAACCACAGAGGATCATAGGGACAGGGAGGGAAAACTGAAGGGGAAGAAATAAGAGAGGGAGACAAACAATGAGAGACTCGGGACTCCAGGAAACAAACTGAGGGTTGCTGAAGGGGTGGTGGGTGGGAGATGGGCCAACTGGGTGATGGGCATTAAGGAGGGCACGTAATGTGATGAGCACTGGGTGTTACACTCGACTAATGAATCAATGAACATCACATCAAAAACTTATGACTGGGTGTTATATTCAAACGATGAATCATGGAACACGACATCAAAAACCAATGATGTAATGTACAGTGAGTAACATAACATAATAAAAAATAAATAAATAAAACAAAAACTTATGATTTGTTATATGTTGGCTAATTGAATTTAAATAAATAAGTTATATAATTATATGTATATACGTATATACAATTTGTATATTATATACAATTTTTATATATAAATATATATCATATATATCATATAATTATATAATTTATAATTTAACATATAAGATAATTATATATTATATACAATTCTATATAAAATATAAAATAATATATGTAATTATATATATTGTATATTATATAAATATGTATCTCCTCCCCTGACCACCCAAATGAGAAACACCCCTAATAGTGGTTAAACATGCACCCTTCTAAGCCCGATTCTAGGCCACTATAACAGAACCTCTGGGAAAGGACCCAGAACTCTGTTTTTTAGCAAGTTTCCCCATGGTCCTCCCACAGGCTAGAGTCTGAGAACCATCTCCCAGTATAATCACAAGTAAACAGCACAGCGTGCTTCTCGGCATGAAATTAGGCAAAGCTGTTCCCTCACAGAGCCCTTCCCACAGCACAAGACTGCCCATACGTTCGCCTCAGACCCTCACAGCCCCAGAATCACCCTTCCTCCTCCATCCTTCCCACCTGGGCAGGAACCAGCCCACTGTCTTCTCTCTTTCTGCTTCGTGTTTGGGGAATGTATCTCCCATCCCTACTACTGGGCCATTGCCAGTGCTCCCAAGGGTCTCCTTACAGTCTGAATTCTGGAAAGAACATTGAGATTTGGGTGCCTTTCCCCACCAGCTCTCATTGTCCAAGGTATTAAGAAGCGCACAGAGAAAAAAAGCACAGCAAGAGACACCCCCCCCCCCAAAGCTTTCCCCAGGAGGGCGTGTGCCTGCTTGAGTCTGACTTGAGTTGTGCAGGAGGCTGGCCTGGGCTGCCCCCAGTGGGATCGGGTGAGTTTCAAAGTCACTCGTGAACCGTGCAAGCGCAAGTAGTTGGTGTTAAGTTCATTTCTGCCCTAAGATTTCCTGTAAGCTTTCCGAATCCACCACAACCGTTAACACATCTTTAGTTACATGGCAAACGTGGCATCTGAAAAGCTCAAGTAGCAGAAGTTTGAGTACAAAACCCTAAAGAGCTGGATTCCCAAAAGAGCTGGATTCAGCTCACCAACCAGCATGTGGTTACCAAGCACTTATTATGTGCGAAAAAAAAAAATTTTACCTGTGTGTTGTATGGCTAGGTGTGTGTGTGTGTGTGTTGTGATAAAAAATAATTCTTCAAGGCCCGACTGCTGGGTAGTTCTCGATCTTGGATATTTAGCTTTTCCAAGGCCTGCTGGCTAGATTCTGGTTAGTGGGATGTGTCATCAAAGGGTGGAATCGCGAATATATTTCTCATTCCTATCTACCCTTACCTGCTCACACACTATTTAAAATAGCACTTCACACAAAGTGAGTTATTAACAGTAGCAAAAGTTTGGCATGCACAAAAAAGTTTACCAAAAACTCCCAAGATCACTGTACAGTACTGTACAGAGAGCAAGTGTTCTGGGCTTCTGAGGTGGGGACTGGCCACTTGGCATTTGTGTTTTGGGGCAGGGTACAGGGTGGGGGGAGGTCTAAGTGTAGAGCAGGTGATTTGCAAGAGGAATGTGATTTCTCTTTTGGTCACAGACCATGCTGCTTGAAATATCAATCTTTATAATTTCATAACCACTAAGTATTTGTATCTAAGGTGCTATATAAAGATAATTTGTTATAAAGTAAGTACTTAAGTATATTTTTGTTTATGTTATTTGGGATCTGCTTATTAAAGCTGTTCTTGAAACCCTACTCTTGTCAACATTTACCCTGCGGCCAGGTCTAGAGTACTGTACTAGCTATATATTCAATTCTTAAATGTGGGTTGGAATAAAAATTATTCTAGAAATGTAGTACAATCCACAAAATAAATATACTTTTAATACAGTTCAGAAAATGAGTTCCTTGTGATAACTGGGTGATGGGCATTAAGGAGGGCATGTGATGTGATCAGCACTGGGCGTTATACGCAACTAAGGAATCATTGAACACTACATCCAAAAACTAATGATGTATTAGATGCTGGCTAGTTGAATTTAAATTAAAAAAAAAAAAGTAGTTCTTTGGGATACATCAAATACATTGATTTTGAATCTACCAATTCCTTTCTAAATGTAATACAAACAAATTGTTAGAGGTTAAATGTTGCAAAAATGGAAAAAAGCCCAACCTGGTAGTTAAATGGAAGGCAGGGTCTGGGAAATCTGAATTATATGACACCAGGCAGATGCTTACCACATTGCCGTATCAGCTTCTCCATAGGAAGCTGTAGAAAAAAAACCCATATAACCCCTGTGAGACTGTATCACAGCTCTCATTTCCTTTTCTACATGCCAGGATAAAAGCACTTCCCTGAATTCTGAGCGGTTCTTTCTTCTGAAGAAAACCATTTATGATCTCATAAATGTATTGTAAAAATTAAGCAATAGCTGGACGCAATCTATTTTGCAATAAAAGGTGGCATAACAGTACATTTAATATGCCAAGATTCACTCTACCATCTTGTAACAGGCTTGGCAAATTTGGATGTGAGTGTTGCCACGTATACTCAATGTAAAAAAAAAGATAGTATTATCTAATTTTCTCAGATAAAGCCATTGCTCCAAATGTCATTAAATTCTGGCAGATATTTCTTGGCCTGGTCTCATTTCTTTCTCAGGCTTCAAATGTGCTTATCAAAGGCATAAACCTTTAGTCCAGTCCTCACTGACCACTCAGCCTTCACAGGCATTAAGGATTTTGATGGGAGACCAGGGAGAGCTGTTTGAGGTTTACAGCAATTTGAAAGAAATATTTCTGTCCCCTCTTTTTGTTAATGTTTACAAATGACTCGAGAGAAACAGGTCTTAGCGCTCTGCTTCTAGTAAACCCTTGGCTTTAACATAAGCTGTCTGTGAACACTTTAAAAGACACATTTTACAGTTTTAGAGGCTACTTCCTTGAATGGCGTGGCTATAAATTACCAGTGGAAATAATAGCACTTTAATCCCTTCCACTTTATGCTTTATTCCCATCATTTTATGTTTCAGAAAACTAGACAAGTAGCTGATGATTTCTCTGAAATAAAAATCACAGTATTTCCTTTGGAAACTAGCTATACAATTAGGTGCTGGGGGATTCAGCAACAAATATCCAAAAACTGGGTCCCATGACCTTCGCTGTCTAATAAAGGTGACAGAAACCTCTAAAACTGACCCTAAAACTCCAAAGTCTGAGCTCCTGGAGCATGGGACTGAGACTGTACTGCCCCCCAGTGGCAGAAAAACATTCAGTGGCTCTGTTCCTCATCAACTCTCCTGGGCGGACTACTTGGTAAAGTAGCCATAGACTCCCGGAGGGGTGGGGACGTGGAAGGAGGCACGAAAAGAGATAAAGCCCAACATGCAGAAACGCAACACAGCAAGAGCTCCCTCTTAGCATCCTCAGCATAACCAGATTTACATGAAACCAGGTCCGAAGCTAATGCAGTCAGGAGTTAATGGTAGTACACACCTATTTAAAAACAAGACAAAACAAAACAAAACTGCATCTTTCCTTATACGGTAGCAGCCACTCAACTACAAAGACCTCAGTGGAAATGAAACTTGGATTTTTCATGAGAAACAAAGAAAGTAATGATTTAAAAATTTTTAAAGTCAGTCGCTTTATCGAAGTCCTCAAGAAGAATTCCAAGAACACTCAGGCAAAAACCCCATCTTCAAAAAGTCTACATTCAAATAGTAGTAAGAACGGGAAAAAATACAATATTTTGATTGTTCATGAGAATAAAAGCACTCTTGGGGGGTAGGGGGATGGGTTAGCCTGGTGATGGGTATTAAGGAGGGCACGTATTGCATGGAGCACTGGGTGTTATACGCAAACAATGAATCATGGAACACTACATCAAAAACTAATGATGTGGGGCGCCTGGGTGGCTCAGTCGTCAAGCGTCTGCCTTCGGCTCAGGTCATGATCCCAGGGTCCTGGCATCGAGCCCCGCATCGGGCTCCCTGCTCAGCGGGAAGCCTGCTTCTCCCTCTCACACTCCCCTTGCTTGTGTTCCCTCTCTCGCTGTCTCTCTCTCTGTCAAATAAATAAATAAAAATCTAAAAAAAAAAAAAAAAAAAACCTAATGATGTAATGTATGGTAACTAACATAACACAGTATAATAAAATTTTAAAAAATGTATTAAAAAAAGTAAAAGTAAAAAAAAAAGTTTATCAGTAGTCACTGAGGTTGTATGATCTATCATATTATATTGTATCTGAGAAAACATTCATCAATATAAAATCATAACATTAAAATTTTTCCTCTTATCTAAAAAAAATTTAAAAAGGAATGAAAGCATTCTTGCTGCCAGGAACTGCTTCATGGACAGAGTACTAGACCTTGAAGGATAACGATTTTTTTTTTAGGCAGGTTCCACGCCCAGTATGGAGCCCAACATAGGGCTTGAACTGGTGACCCTGAGAGCAAGACCTGAGCTCAGATCCAGAGTCAGACACTTTACTGACTAAGCCACCCAGGAGCCCCTTGAAGGATAAGGATTTTTAAAAATATCTGTGGGGGTTGGGGTAAAGAAGTCTACTTCAAGATTGATAATTATATATCATTTTATTTTGTAGATGTTAATATCCTATTTTGTGACAGGGTCAGGAAATTTGCATTTGTCATTAAGTTATTTAGGTGATTTTATGTTCAACCGAGTCTGGAAACCCATACCTTGACCTACAGCTGTGGTTCTCTAAGTGCGGTCCCTGCACCAGTTGCTGCATCAAAATCAGCAACTCCCAGGAACCTGGCAGATGCACAAAGGCTCAGGCCCCTTAGCAGACCTACTGAAGCAGAATCCCTAAGGGTGGGGCCTGCTGGTTTTAACTAGGAGCCAGGTGAGTGGGATACAGCTCAGATTTCGAGCCACATGGGCCTCCAGAGATGCCAAAGTTCCCAAGGTGTCTCTTCAGGCAATTCCAGAGACTTTCCGATGGATGGGTGATTTAACAGTACTTGATAAAAATAAAGGTGAGATGACCTGATCTTACAGAGGGCCAGGCCTTTAGAACTATGCCTCTAAAGGGAAAAAGAGGAGGAAAAAAAAAAAAAGAAGAAGAAGAATACTGATTGAGGACTATATAAAAATTAAAACCTGAGTATGTCCCAAAGAAGTATAATAAAATAAGAAATTGGAGATTAAAATGGAATGGTACTGTCCAACCCTGAAACTGCCCATCTGGAAAGAAGCAGCTTTGATTTTTCAAAGTCATCAGTCTGTGGAGATTGATATTTACAAAATCCATGATTATTCCTTCAGGAGAGAAGCTGTTTCTAAAACAACTTCTGAGGCTTTTCTAGTCGGAGTCCTTCTGGAATCACAAACATTTTGTTTCCTAGGCAGCCTCTGTGGGATACCTGGAAGAGAGAGCTTTCACTGACGATGTTCCTATTACTTCCCTACTTTGCCCGGGTACCTGTTTACATGTTTAGAGCCATCTGATACAGGGCGGAACAGCTGGGATGTCTGCAGGCTCTTGGTGGCAACCTGCTGCAGATGGTACCAGCTGGTGAGCCGCTCAGACTGCAGCATGGGTTCCTTTGCCCTGCTATGGAAGATGGTGACTAATTAGCTCGCACGTTAGCCTGGCCTCCCTCTATTATAAAAGCAGAGCTGGATGGGCTGCCTTTCCCATACTGAAGATTCTGCTAGGAGGGAAGCACGCGTAACTTGAGTATTTCCAGCACGGTTCCTGTTTCTGGTGATGGTGACAGACTGATGCCCAATGCACCACTAGGACTCCTAGTGCAGGGACCAAGGTTAGGGTATAGTTCCTTCCTGCCAGCCAAAGAGAGCAAAGCTGCCAGCCACGCAGAGAAGGAACTCGTCTCCTTCACTTCTCTATCTTGGCGCTCTACCTGACTGAGTTATTCAACCACTTTGAGTATGCAGATAATAAGGAATATGAAATAGATTGGTTAGGGGCTTGGTGAGGGAAGGACATTTCTACCTGGTTTGCTGGTTTTGCTTTTTCCAACAGGAAGGAGTTTGGCCAAGAGAAATGCCATCCTCCTAGGGATGGCTAGCATCACGTTTACTCCTGCATATTGCTTTTTCTATGACAGAAAGTCAAGAGGAGTGAAGAAAGGGCCAACCATCACCTAAAACCTTGGGAATTGGGAGACATTCCAAGGCCTGTGAATTTCATAGGGTTATATCAAACCACAAAAATCCAAACCAAGATCGCTTGCCATTAAGATGTCTTAAATTATGCTAACAGACTAGATTCCTTTATGTTGATTTATTTGACGTTATCTTAGAGTTTTTAGGAACATAGTTCATAAATAAATATTAGGCATTCTGTGTAAAGAAAGGGAATAGCCTAAAAGGATCTTTCAACATTCGCATCCAATCCCAGAATCCTACAGATTAACTTTCTTTTGTATACAATTCTATGAGCAAATATGAATGCAATACTAAAAATCACATTTAGCAGATACAGAAAAGTTATATAATAAAACTAGAAATAATATAACAGAGTTTGTTCTTACATTATTATTCTTCACCTTTCAAAGGTTTCTTAACTCCTTTATGGGCTTCGAATACCACTTAATCAATTCTGGCTGCAGTTTACACATTCAATTGACTTCCGTGGCACTGCATTTCTAAAACGTGTAGTATAGATGTTTACAACTAGACCCCACACTTTCATTCCACAACGTTAAGAGGGGAGAGGCCAAAAAAGGTGGACTGTGGTTTGCTTCCATGGGCCATTTTCTCCAATCTCACTTTTTTATAACAGGCTTTCAAATGAATCATTCATTCATTCCTTCATTCTTTCACTATGTAAAAGGAGCCCATGATGTACCAGGAACTACGCTAATATTTTACTGTCTCTTGTATTCCTTTATAAATTTTTCTCTATGTAAAAACTCATAAAATATTTTGGACCGAAGGTCTGAGATAGCAGGTGATGTGAGATATTATCAATAACAGACCCCATTCTATTTGAAGTTGATTAGGACATGCTAAAAAAGGCTGAATAGTAAACAGCACCTAGGGTATTTGAAATGGTATGGCTCCACCTTCTGGCCACAAGGCAGAATGCATGCCTGACAAAAAAACCGGTTCTGGGACCAGACCAGCTTTTACAAATACAATCCCTTGCCTGTTACTGCAGTGTTCAAATAGTTTCTGAGTGCCTAGTCTTGGTTATGGTTCCAGATAAGAAGCAGACTCTTAAGAATAGCCTGTAGGAAATATGATTTTCTTATTCTGTGAAAAATTCTACCTTGTAGAGCAAATCTTCTTTGGGTAATTCAAAAGCACATAAATTAACAGTGTTATTTGGAAAATATTTAATGTTAACAGGATAATATGATCTTAAGCTATTTGTCAATTTGTGGCTTTCGAAGTCCTTTTGCATGCACGATGTCGGTCGGCCATCCTTACTGTTGAACAGTGGCTGGTGCACACAGGAAGCTGGGAGGGGGAGAAAACTCACGGGCTCTGTAGCTCAGCAGGGATAGGTTTGCCTATCAGCAACTCCACTTTTTAGCATGTAACCATGAACAAATACCTGAAACCTTTGAAGACACTTGCTTCAAATATCGAACAGTAAGAAGAGCCTCTGGTGGCTGGGAAGATCTGATAGAATATACCCCATCTAAAAGGACACAGAGCACCCACGGACAGATGAATAAACAATGAGGTATAGTAGTCCTTCCCTTTACCCACAGCTTTGCTTTCCACCAGTTTCAGTTACCTGTGGTCGACTGAGGCCTGGAAGCAGATGCTCCTCCTTCTGACACCGTCAGAAGATCAACAGCAGGTCAGCTTAATGCTACGTCATAGTGCCTACGTCATTCCCCTCACTTCATCTCATCACGTGGGCATGTAATCATAGCATGTCATCACAAGAAGAAGGGTGGGTTCAGCACAATCAAATATTTTGAGAGAACGACAGAGACAGTCACATAACTTTCGTTAGAGTATACTGTGTAAGTGTCCTATTTTATTATCAGTTGTTATTAATGTCCTACTGTGCCTAATTTATAAATTAAACTTTACCATCGGTATGTAGGTATAGGAAAATATATTGTACATATAGGGGTCAGTACTATCCGCGGTTTCAGCCATCCACTGGGGCTCTTAGAACATATCTTCTGTGGATAAGCGGACTACTGTATATACATACAATGAAATATTATTCAGTCTTAAAAAGGAAAGAAATTCTGGCACATGCTGCAACATCAGTGCATCTCGAGGACCTTCTGCTAACTGAAATAAGCCAGATGCAAAAGGACAAATATTGCACGATTCCACTTATATAAAGTACCTAGAGTAATCAAAGTCATAGAGACAGAAAGTAGACACAAGGGTACCAGAGGCTGGGGGGGGAGGGAGGAACGGGGAATTCCTTCAATGGCTCTAGAGTTTCAGTTTTACAAGGCGACAAAATTCCCAGAGATTGACGGTGGGATCGATGTGTTGCACAACAGTGTGGGTGTATTTACTGTCCCTGAGGTGGATACTTCCAAATGGTGAAAATGGTGAATTTTATGTTATGTGTATTTTAACACATGCACAAAGTTAGAGAAACACCTGGCCCATGGTTAAGTGTCAGGTGAACAGGAGCTTCTAGAAGCTCTAACAGCTCTCGTACTCTGCTATCGCGCTGCCATTGATCACTTAACAGTGACCAATGAAATGAGGGCCAGGGGCTTCAAACGATGGACCTGAGACTATCCTCTCTGGCAAAGCAAGTTACCAGACCTCTCCACCAGACTGACTGAGGTGTGTCTGTCCAGAGGGGTTTTTATTGTTTAGAGACAGTTCAACAGCTTGCACCCTGATGTAGGATATGCTATCTAAGAACACAGAGGTCATGCCCACTAAAGGCAAGTTTTAAACTTTCTGGTGAATTTGAAAAGAATGTGGCTCCCATTGCTTGTGTTACTTGAGGTGAGATAGGCTTTTAAGGTAAGAAATCAAAGCCAGCACCAAGGCTCTGACCCACAAGGAATTATGACCAACACCATTCTATGATCTAGTGGCTGGCGCCTCCCTCTGCCATATAGAAACTCAAGTTTTCAAAGGCAATGCCATTGGCTGAGTCTAGGAGATGGCTCATGCTATAAAATAGAGTCCTGTAATTACCATTTAGTCATAGAATAGGACTAACAGATTTTAAGTCATCCATACTAATAAGCCAGACTAGGTTGCATGAAGAGACCAGGTCCCTGAGTAGAGTCTGGGTACCCTGCTTGGTGTGTCGGGAAAGTCATAAATCTGTGTTGCTCCTTGCAAAGGATGGTGATGAAAGGACTGGAAGGTGGTGGAAAACAGAGTGGAGGGAAGTGGGGAAAGTGTGTACGTGCAGCACTTAGGAAAGGTAGCCAAAACCTGCCTTCAGCAAAGCATCAACAGGGGTTGGATGGGGTATTCAGTGAAGTCCTTTATTCACATGAAGATGCTCAAAAATTTCACTACAGGGTACTATGGTTCTCTATAGAACAAGCAAAAACCGCAAAAGGCCTGAATTAGAGACATGATTGTTGTTGCCCCCCAGGAAACAACTCAACAAACAAAAATATTAAGAAGGGTCTGTTATAATGTTATTCATCTACGTATCATGTTTTTTGTTGAAAGGAACCCTTAGTGACTTTTTAATATTTAAATAAGAGTGTCAAGTAACAATTATTTCTTATTATAATTGTACCTACTACTTATGAACACTTACTCTGTGTACTTTCCCTACATTCTAACTCTCCTGACATTTAACATATGAAGGACCAAGGGTCAGAGATATTAAGGAACTTCTGCAAGGCCACAGTTACTAAGTGGCAGAGCTGGGTTTTCAACAGGTCTCTGGAGCCTGTGCAATTAATTATCTACTAGATCTGCCCTAGGTCTTTAGTGTGGAGTTAGGTCACTCTTTGGTATTTTCAAAAAAATACATGGTTAGAAGCTGAGCGGAAACATGGTTTTCCTCACCAGATTTAATTTCAGAGAGCAAAGACAGGGTCCTTTTGCTCTCTGCATCCATGCATCTAGTTCAGTACTTGAAACTAAGGAAATGTTGGAATCAATCCATTAATCAATGGACTCCACACAACTAAATTAAAAGATTGTTACAAGAAAATATTTACCAATACAGATCATGGACAGCCACCTCCATAACCAATCAATGAAAAAAGTCATAGTCTCTGCCTGGGAAGTATTTTTATGCTAGAAAAATATTTCCTATTAATGCCCTTGCTCAGGGACAAAGTGGTGTGACAGGTGGCAGTATGTGGGAAACCTGAAGGAGATGAAGCAACTGGGCAGGCAGGGAAGGCAGCAGCAGTAGCCCTGGGCCCAGCACAGTGCCTGGTACATGCAAGTCCTCAGCAAGCATGTAAGTGAACCGATCAGCCAGAGCACAATAGCAGGCCTGCCCTTGGAAAGACAGTAAGGGCACAGGAAGCAATGGGCCATCAAAGGGGACCCCATTCCTCCTGTAGGACCAGGGCATCCCCCTGGACACCCTTGAAGAGGTACAGTTTGGGTAAGAAGAACTACTCAGGTACTCACAGCTGCCCAGCCTACTCAGCTGATTCTCGGGTAGCAAAAGACAGTAAAGTTATATGCAATGTTTTTAGAAAATGTAGTAAGTTCTCAATTATTTAAGGGCTGGTCATTTCAAGTAATCCGTGGATTACTTGAGTTAATGTTGCTTTTTTTTTTTTCTTGCTTGGGTCATTTCATTGTTCTTTGGTCCTTCCACCATGACAGGAAAACAAAATTAAATTATATCAAAAACGCCAGAACACAGCAGCTACTTCGGGGTAGTTTTTGGCATATTGACCCCTCCCCAGTCTTACTCAGTAGTTCTGAATGGCTTATTACTGTTTTTATTTCATACATTTCAAGTTCCTCAAACTAACATAGAAGACAAGCATAGTTTCATTGCTTCTTGTACCAAACCACTCTTTTCGTTCGCTGTCCATTCTATCCCTGAAACAAGACTTGTGAGTAGATTTTATTTCTGGCATACTGGTGCATTCATTCATTCATCAACAAAATGGATACGGGCATGGAGAATAGAGCAGAAAGGGGTTCACACAAGGTCCTTCTCTCATGGAGCTGATTGGGAGAGAGCGAAATGAACTAACTAACCAACCAGCAAATCATAAAAGAAGCGATTTTTTATCAGATCATTTTCAAGTAGAGAATGAAAAAGGGATATGAGAGTAAGTCTCATCTCTAAGGATAAGACACTGAAGTTGAGATCTGAATGAAAAGAAACATCCAATCCTATCATGATCAAGAAGAAGAGTGCCTGCAGAAGAAAGAAGAGCTGGCTCAAGGCAGGAGGGGGGGAGGGAAAGAGAGAGAATGTGTGGCAGAAACATAATGGGTGAGAAGAATAGATGAGATAATATCTGACAGGTCAGCAGGGCATAAGCAGAGTAAGGAGCTCTGAACTTTATTCTAAGTATGTTGGGAAGTGATTGGAGGGCTTTAAATAAAGAATTGACATAATCATCCTATTTGCACTTTGTAAAAGTCTCTCTGGATGCTGTGAGGAGCATGGATTGTAGACAGCCCAATAGCAGAAGCAGGAGGACCAACTAGGAGACTATTACAAGCAAGAGATAATGGTGTCTTAATCTGAAATGAGAGTGGTAGAGATAGAGTGAAGAAGTCTGATCCAGGATTTTTTAAGACACAGATCTTACAGAACTTATATATAGATTATATGTTAAGGAGAGGAAAAGGAAGATGAATGTCTCCTGGATTTTTGACTTGAATAACTGAGTGGGTGGTAATGGTGTTTATGGAGATGTAGCAGGACAAACAGGCTTCCTGAGAGGGTACCAAAAGGTCTGCTTTACCCACATTAAGTTTGAGGAGAAGTTTCAACTTACATGGAAGTGTCCGGTGGACAATTAAATCTTTGAGCCTGGAGTTCCGAAGCACAGACAAGGCTAGAGGTAGGCAGTCAAAGGGTCACTGGCATTGACATGGGTGAATGAGACCACCTATGGAGAATATATAAATAAAAAATAGAAGGTGGCCGATTACGTACCTAAGGGGCACTTCAAGTTTAGATGAGGGAAAGGAGAACAGGACCCTGAGAAGAAGTAATCAGTAAGAAAGAGAAATGGAGATTATAGTGTCATGAAAGACAAAAGAATTTTGAAGAGGAAGTAATGGTCAACTTTGTCAAATGTTCTTGAGAGGTCAAGAATGATATGGAAAAAGATAACTATCGGGTTTGGCAGCAGGAAGGTCATTGTCACTTTGATGACAGCTTCTTAGTGGATTAACAGGCAGAGATGTCTGATTGGAAGCAGGCTGAGGAATCCATATGAGGTAGGGAGACAGTGATTATAGAAAAAAGAAGATTTTCTATAAAGGGGACAAAAGAAATAGTTGAAAAAAGACATAGGGCAGAGAGGAGACTGTTTTGTTTCAAGGAGAGGAGATATCTCTATATGACGATAGGAAAAATCTAGTAGGAAGAAAGCAATTCCTCATGTGGGGGTGAAGGCTCACTGTAGGTACAAAAAGTTTGGGGGGCAAGATGGGTTGGGACTCTGAGCACAGTGAAAAGTTTGGGCCCTTGCTAGGGGCAGAGATACTTCCACCTTTGCAAAAGGAGACAAGGCAGAGAGCATGAGTTACCATGGAATCAGGTTGGTACACCAGGAGGCATGAAGAAAGATGAGGATGGAGAGATCCTGCTTGCTCCTCAATGAAGCATGATGCACCATCATCATCTGAGACTGGCTCTGGAGGAAAGATGAAGGTGTGAAACAACCATTTAAGAGAGTGAAAAAGTGAATATCTACACTAGGAACACCAGTAGGATTAAATGTCCAATTGTGGTTTCTTTTATTGAATATAAAGGGAGAAGAGTCAGCCAGTCGTGTATTCTTCTCCAGCAGGGGCAGACTCGTGAACTGAGGTAAGCTAGGGTGAAGTCTTTCTCAGGAGAATATAGTAAAGGTAACAAAAATATTGAGAGCATTCCGAAGGAGGCCATTATAGTGATGGGGCATAACCTTTAAGTTGGTAAGGAGGTCGTAAGGTCATGAAAAGGGATGGATTGGAGGTCTGTCCTGAAGGACTTGAGGCACTCAAGAATTGCTAGAGTAGAAATGTGTGCATAAATAAAGGATAAAAAGTGGGATGCTTGGAGTCAAATATTTAAACTTAGAACATCCTCTCAGCAAGGAATGACTTACTCTATCACCTCTTCTTAGTGTCACCCCAGTTCTAAACCCTATGAGATTGAACTTGGTTACTCTGCTTACTTTCTGGATGCCCTTGGACAAGCCATGTAACATCTCTTGAGCTCTTATCCATAAAATAGAGCTGGTCAACCTTTCCTATTACTTTAAAGGTTAGAGATAACATACGTAAAGCGCTTACCACATGGCAGGTGCTCAATCTTGGCTGCCTGTTGGGCGTACCCATGGTTATTCTTACATCACCAATGGCAGCTTAAGAGCTCATAGAAGGGGAAAGAAACTTAGGCTGTGTCTAGTCCATTACTGACCCTTATCCCCCTACAGCCAATGCTACAATTCGTTCTCCTTTTTTTTTTTTTTAAAGATTTTATTCATTTATTTGACAGAGAGAGAGAGAGAACAAGTAGGCAGAGAGGCAGGCAGAGGGAGAGGGAGAAGCAGGCTTCCCGCCAAGCAGGGAGCCCGATGCGGGGCTCGATCCCAGGACCCCGGGATCATGACCTGAGCCGAAGGCAGCAGCTTAACCGACTGAGCCACCCAGGCGCTCCTACAATTCATTCTCTTGATTTAAATTTAGCCTGTACAGTTAGTTATCAAGAGGAATTAATAGTTATCCGTTCTATGTAATATTGCACATCTATTTTCAAATTTCCAAATAACTTAGAACCAAATGAGCCAAGAATAAATTATAAAGAAATTCCATAATTTTATGTTCTTATACTTAATCCCTTTTCTTCATTTCAAAAATGATCCTTTCTCTTTTCTCTTTAGCCAGAATTGCTGTTCTAATAAGGTGCAATGAATAAACTGGGTAGTATCAAAGATTTAACTTCTACTAAAGAAAAGCACTTTCACTCATACTGGTAGATTATGTAAGTAAAAAAAGAGAAACAAAACTTCATTTTATATATATATATAAACAAAATTCCCCCCAGGAGGAAAGAGGCAGCATTGAGTCAAAAGATTCTCAGAGACAAACTGAGTGAAAATAATACAAGAACAGAAGTGTGTGTGTCTTTTAAAGAACAAATTACATCTTGAAAACACATTAATAGTCAGTACTTATATACATTTATTAGGTTAATTAAATTAGGAAATCAAGATAGATTTCTTGTTTAGATTTTTAGGTGGAAAATTCCCTCCAGTTCTGTAGGGCAGTTAAAGTCCTCTCTTAACTTGTGGATTAGCTTAATCGGAAGATACCACTGAAGGAAATCATTACAATGGAACAACAGCGTGAGTGCAATTTGATATGTTAAGAGTTTTGGGTTTGTTGTTGTTGTTTTTTTAACTTTGTGACTGTAAAAAACCTTTTCGGGCATATGTTGATGGATATTTTAGATCCAAGTTGACTCCAGTAGTGAGCACTAAATGCCCCTTTCCTGTCTTTTCTCTTTGCCCCCTGCTGAGGATGCTAACAGGTGAAGATTCTGGAAAATGAAGTCTCTTTATGGTTGCAGAGCAGAGCACACAGTTCCGAACTACTTCTGCTCACCCAACTGGCCGGATCAACCCCCTGCAGAGTGAAAGTGTGACTTCCTTGAATGAGGGAGAAGTGCTACCTGATATCACTGGTGGATTGGAGTGAGGAATGGGGCCCAGACAAAGCTCGGTGACCAGTCCTAGAGTTTTTCCCATCAGTTTGAGTCTGGTGACAAGACCTTGAGGTCAGCCACTTGACCCCCAAAAAGAGTAACTAAGTATTTGTCTCTATTTCGAAACATTCAGAGATATCGAAAGGTGACAAGGAGGTGGGGGTAATCCGCCAATCCGTGGGGGCCCTGAACACTGTGCATTAGAAACCAGATTAGAGGGGCGCCTGGGTGGCTCAGTTGGTTAAGCGACTGCCTTCGGCTCAGGTCATGATCCTGGAGTCCCGGGATCGAGTCCCGCGTCGGGCTCCCTGCTCGGCAGGGAGTCTGCTTCTCCCTCTGACCCTCCTCCCTCTCACGCTCTCTGTCTCTCATTCTCTCTCTCTCAAATAAATAAATAAAATCTTTAAAAAAAAAAAAAAAAGAAACCAGATTAGAGGCGAAAATGCCAGTATGTTGAGTTCCCTTTCAAGGCTAAATATATTTATTAAGTGCTCATTTTGCAGAGCACCCTGTGCCGATATCATGAATTATACAAAGAGAAGTAAGGCACAGCGGCTCCATTAGTATAAGAGGGAGATCAACACAAATGGCAAACTGCAAAGGCCTTGTAGATTCTGGCAAGTGCTAGAAGTTTCCAGACAAATAGCTACGGGAGTGAAAGGTAGGAAAGGTTACTCACAGTTAGAGGAATGACAAAGGACTTCCTAGAAGGTGGATCATCTGAACTGGTCTTGGAAAATGGGCCATATTTTAATGAGGAGAGACAGAGGAGAAAGTGAATGGTGAAAATAAGTACACTGTGATGGGTAAGTGAAGGCTGTGTGCCCAGAGATCATGAATTCTCAAATTGGGCTGGACTGCATGCGAGTTACAGAGCTTTATAGTGGTATGTCGGCCTGGAATAGCAGTCCGGGACCAGATCATGTACGTCTTGTATGTCTCCTGAGCCAAGGAGATTGAGCTTTATTCTGATGGAATGGTTTTGGAGCAGAAGAGCAACATAACCAGGGCAATCATTAGGAGTACGACTCTGGCATCTGTGTGGAAAATAGAGACAGGCTTCCCAGAGATGACTGCTTTATCCGTATGAGAGAGGCCAAGCTAACAAGGGCAAACCCAAGGCACTGGTTTAGGAATGGCTTGAAAGCTATAGCATCAAGATACTTTAAATAGACAGGGTGGTAAAGGAAGAACAGTCACAATCAAATGTGCCTCTAGAACTATTGTGATTGACTTGTAGGACTGCGACAGCATTAATCAGGTTCGAAATACAGAAAGAGGCACAGGAATGAAAATGTCGGGCTGGGGACACAGAGAGACGAGTTTAGCCGTGGACCTGCAGCTTGCAGGCATTAATAGTACACGTGGGTGAAGGAACTCAGGAGATACACTGGGCTGAGGTGAGCTGAGAGCATCTACTAGACCAGCTACAGGCACAATGCTGAGAGAGAGAAAAGAGCTTCACAGATGCTTCACAGGGCAGAGGAAGAGGACCCAGCAAGGAGGACCGAAGAGGAATGGCAGAGTAAAGTTAGGAGAACAGGTGCCTGGCATGTGGGTGATACCCAATGACTAAAACAAACAAACAAACAAACAAACAATCCAGGATACTGCCCAGCCATAGAAATTTAAAAAGAAGAGTATTTTTTTTTTTAAGATTTTATTTATTTATTTGACAGAGAGAGACACAGCGAGAGAGGGAACACAAGCAGGGGGAGTGGGAGAAGGAGAAGCAGGCTTCCTGCGGAGCAGGGAGCCCGATGCCGGGCTCGATCCCAGGACCTTGCGATCATGACCTGAGCCGAAGGCAGACGCTTAACGACTGAGCCACCAAGGCGCCCCTAAAAAGAAGAGTATTTTAATAAAGGAGTGACTGCACATGTTAAAAGGGTGAATTTTATTGTATGTGAATATGTCTAAATAAAGCCAGTATTAACAAGGAATAAAGGGATAATCGACTGTGTAAGATGATATAGAGAAATTAAGTAGACTGAGGGCTGTGGAGTTGTCAGTTAAAGGTACAAATAACCTCTAAAAGAGCAATTCCTGGGGCACCTGGTGGCTTAGTCAGTTAAGCATCTGTCTCTGGCTCAGGTCATGATCTTGGGATCCTGGGATCGAGCGGGGAGCCTGCTTCTCCCTCTCCCTCTGCTGCTCCCCCTGCTTGTACTCTCTCTCTCTCTCTCTCTCTCTCTCTCTCTCTGTTAAATAAATAAATAAATACATACATACATACTTTAAAAAAGAGAGCAATTCCAGTAGAGAAGGAATGGCAGGAATCCAACTGTTGAAAGTAAAAAGGGGGTTGAAAAGTGGAAGGATCTAGTCTTGTACCTTTTAATAAGTTCAACAACTCTTAATCTTTTATCTTTAAAATAAAAACAATACATCGTTACTGTGAAGTATTTGGAAAATGTAGAGGGGCTTAAAAAAAGGACAAAATGAAAATCATCCAATTTTCTACCGTACTGGGATAACAATGGTTCGTGGTGTGATAGATTTATTTCAGTACATTTTTTCTGTGCTTATTATTTATAGACTTGAAATCATGAGAACCATTCTGTTTTATATCCATTTAAAACAAAATTCAATTTTTACCATCATATGGATGTGTCATCATTTTAAAATCATTCTCCTATGGCTAGACTTTGGTTTATCACCCCTTTATTTATTTTGTTATTTTCATTGTAATGAATATATTTATTCCTAAATTCTTATCCAATACCGTTTTACTATTTCCTTAGAATATATGCTTAAATGGGGAATTGCTCTGTCAAAATACATGGGCATTTTTATGACTCTTGCTGTATTATCAAATGGATTTTCAGAAAGATGGTACCAATTTACAATCCTTCAAGTGGGGATTCACTGCACGTTCTCCCCTACTGAGTATCATCATTTTCTTTTCACTCACTTTGCCTATTGGAGAGATAAAAACCGTATCTCACTGTTGGTTTAATTTGCCTATCTTAGCTCAAAGGGTTCTCAAATAAGATCCTCCTTCAAGACCTGTGATTTGTTTCTAAGCTTCCTGATTAAAAAGGCAACAGAGAGAAACAAATTGATGAAAAAAGATTATGAAAATGAACACAGACTGAAATTTAGTTCTATAAAACCAACCGAGGGACATATCAATTTGGACAAAGAGAAAGGAGCTCTTCATTTATGATAACCGGGTACCGCAGGGAAAGAATCTCTCTCCCATTCAGTTGCTATTAATCCTTCTGGTCGTTTTCTGAAGTCCCTGTTCTTCCCCAAGCAATCACAGGAGCTGGGGCAAAAGACTTGATGCACCAATTTTCTCGAATTCTTTATACACATCTCATTGACATGATCCAACATATTCGATTTCACTTAGGGTGGTGTATTTCAGAGAAACAAGCTAAAACTTTCTCCTAAGTATTTGTATTCAAGGTCTAATGATACTGGAATAAGAATGAAGCTGCCATTTCCTAAGAGCGAGGCACTGTGCCATGATTTACACACACTATTAACTCTAACACGTTATGGGGGAACCTATCAGACCCATTTCTCTGATGAGAAAATTGAGGCTCAGAGCCACTGTGTTGTGCCCTGAACCACACAGCTATGAAGCGATCTGAAACTCCAGTCCAGCTGCCTGGACTGTGCTCTCACGCAAATCCCCCTCCGATCTGGTATGTCATTTGACATTAACAATCTGGGAGACAAGTTAGTATCATTATCATCATTAACCTTACTTGAACTTCAAGAAAGGAAAATTATGGTAATATAGGGATTTCCCAGGATCTCAACAAAGTATCTTAAATACTGTAGTGGGCTAAAGTGTATCATTATGATGACAGCAGAGAAAAAAAACAACTTGAGTGTCTAAAGAAAACACTTCATGCATCCCTCTCTCTGACCTTTCCAACAATTCTTGCACTTCTCTCAGCCCTCTGATCAGTGGGGCTCCCCCTTTCCCACCATCTGGCATCGAGGTCACCCCATGTCCTTAATTCCTCACATAACTCAGATGCCTCGCCAGCAAGCACCCTTAATCACTGCATAGATCCCTTCCTCCATGATTCCCGTCTGACCAAGCTCAGGCTCCTCCATCACCCACCTCCTCTGTACCAGCGCCCTGGCAACTCAGCGTTACTAGAGAAAATGACAAGTCTTGCCAATTGATCTCACTTTACATTCATAACCAAAAATCTCCAATGGCCACTTAACATTGTCGAATTCTAAACAGACTGCCTTGGAATATCTGTTTTTCTCCCACTCCAAAATGGCTACTTTGCATCTCAAATACACAATGCTCTTCCCCACCTCTGGCTGAGGAGCCTGCCCTCTTCAGAGTGGAGAGTAAGGCAGCAATCCTCCAGGGACTGGCTCACTTCCCGCTCCCCCTGGTAACTGCCCATCTCTGTCACGCTGGATGAGTTAACCCTGCTCCCATCATGCAAGGCAAATCCTGCACGGTGCCCTTGATCCCAGCGTTTCCAAGGCTGGAGTTGTCTTGTGGTTCAGGGCTCCGTTCAAATGTTTCCCTCTCAGAGAACCTCCCTTCCCCACGCAAACTCAACACCCCCAGTCACTTTCCAGTGTTCCGTTGCAGCGCAGAGCTTCAGATGGGCCATGGAGAGCTGCACCGGCATCACCTGGGAATGTTACAGATGCAAATTCTTGGGCCCCACCCCAGACCCCAGAAATCTACCCAGGCCACTCTGGAGATGTGAGTGTGTGCTGGGGCCAGCTCCCACCCATGTTGGAGACCAGACTGTGAAATTCCTAGGAAATCTACCAGCTGATTGTTCAACACAACCACTGCTAAATATGAAACTATGTAAGCTTTCAAGTAGATGAACTGCATTTGGAATGGAAACAATAAATATTCGAAATTCACTGCTTCCTTTTACTATTAGCTCTGCCCTTGAGGTTATTTGCACCTAGTGCAGGTGTATGGCGGAAATGCTGTATGCTGGTGTGTTACAGTGCATCTCTTCTTGACTCGGCATTTAGTGGTGCCACGTGGGTAGCCTGAAATCAGCCACAGTGGGAGAACCTACGCTATGGGTATCAGACACCGCTACAAATCAAAGTCTTTTTTCCCAAAGAGCCAGCTGTTAAACATTTCTCAGTCGATCACAGGATGAGGCCCAACAATCTTCATCTGACCAAGCCTTCCGGGGGATTCTGATGCAGCCAGTGTTGGAGCAGGCTGGCTGAGAAGGCCTTTCCTGCCCATCTCCAATCCCCCCGGGCCCTCCCTCTACCATTACCCAGTCCAGTTCTCCCTCATCCACACGCACAATGCCTAAGTTTGGAGCTTGACTCACTTCAAATCTATCTCTGCTTCACACAACCTGACTTCACCCATAGAAGTAAGTTTCCCGTGCTTCTTATACTTTTCCTCTACAGGAAAACGTACGACTTTTCTGGGGACTCAGTGCAAATCCCTGCTTTATCTTATATTTATGTCCAAGATTCTATAAAAAGTCACTTTTTTCTAAGTGATTATTTGTAACCTCATCTCATTTTAGTGTTTACTTCTATTTTTAAAACATAATTAAACTAGAAGATGCTTTTTTTTCTCTCAAAGTAACACCTTCTTGAACTGTGTCATCCCTTCATTTAGAAGTGTGCTGCTGAATGCAGACCAGCAGATGGCAGCAGGGGCTCTTTGAAAGAAAGCCTGACGCGTTCAAAAGCATTTTGGCTAAGAAAGAACTTCAGTTGTTATTGCAAAGTCAAGCACATTTCCAAGTCATTTGCTGGTTCATCATATTCCTCACGTCAGCAAACTGCCTTTTAAAATGCAAGACAGTTTATGAAAAAAATAAAATAAAATGCGAGATAAATTATGTTCTATGGTTTCCTAAGGCGAGTAACAACCAAAAAAGCTATTCACTCTTTTTATGCAAATTGGTCCCTGTCAGACAGGAGTAGAGTTTCTGGCTATTCTGTGCTGCCAGGTTTCAAAATTTCAAATTCTTACAGATTCAGATCCAAATTGTTTTACTTCATTAACGTTTTTTAAGTTTTTTTAATGTTACCACTTCTACAACCAGTTTTCTTATTAATTCAGGACACAAGATCTGGAAATAAAGAGAACAGATTATAAGCCACAGAATCCCCACATTTTTAAACATGAAAAACTAGTGCATTTAGACTCTCTAGGTCCATACTACCATACAGCATCACCGAAAACCACGCAAGGCAAGTAAATTGAGTCTGATATTAAGAATGATGTAAAAGGGGCGCCTGGGTGGCTCAGTCGGTTGTGTCTGACTCTCAATTTTAGCTCAGGTAATGATCTCAGGGTCATGAGACTAAGCCCCACGTAGGGCTCCGCACTCAATGGGGAGTCTGCTTGAGATTCTCTCCCTCTCCCTCTCCTTCTGCCCCTCCTCCAGCTCACACACTCTCCCTTTCAAATAAATATTTTTTTTTAAGAATTATATTAAAAAACCTACTGTGTGCATAAGGTCTTTGCCTAATTAAGGAAAGCTAATCACAAGGAGTGGTTCTGCATCTACACAGCACTGGATGTTCAGAATCCATTAGGGATCTTGAGGTTCCAGGGCGGTCCAGCAATAGTAACTGTCCTGGCCTAAGGAGGTGATTGATTGCTGGGCAGTGCACGGACAAATAGTATCAGCACTGAAACAAGGCGGGGAAACTGCCCTTTTTATGACTTAATCTCAATGACTTCTGATCAAGATAATTTGGGAGCACATACGATGTGCTGATAGTAGGGAGAAACAAATACACAGCACAGTATTCACTGGACATCATTTCTGGTAGCACAGTACTAGGCACTGAGGATGCTAAGATGAACAATACGTCATCTCTGCCCCCAGGACCTCACAGACTACTGGGTCCTAAATTTAAGAGATCTTCAGGGAATTACAGAATTTCTTTCACAAGACTGTTTTGATAATTAGATGAGATCGTTTAAAGAAACGCACTTTTTTTATTTTCAAATAACTTTTAATCCCACAGCAAAAAACGTGATGATTATAAAATGTAAATTTTTTATTATGTTCAGTTAGCCACTGTATAGTACATCATTAATTTTTGATGTAGTGTTCAATGATTCATTAGTTGCGTGTAACACCCAGTGCTTATCACAACACGTGCCCTCCTTAATACCCATCACCGGGTTACCCCATCCCCCCACCCCCATCCCCTCTGAAACCCTCAGTTTGCTTCCCGGACTCCATAGTCACTTCTCTTGGTTCATCTCCCTCTCTGATTTCTCCCCCTTCAGATTTCCCTCCCTTCCCCTATGGTCCTCCGTGCTACTGCTTTGAATACCCACCATTTGCATCGACATGGACGGAACTGGAGGGGATCGTACTAAGTGAAGTAAGTCAAGCAGAGAAACGTACTTTAGGGGCACCTGGGTGGCTGAGTCCATTAAGCGTCTGCCTTCAGCTCAGGTCATGATCCAAGGGTCCTGGGATTAAGCCCCTTGTAGGGCTCCCTGCTCCGCGGGGAGCCTGCTTCTCCCTCTCCTTCTGCCTGCCGCTCCCCCTGCTTGTGTGCTCGCGCACGTGCTCTCTCTCTGTCAAATAAATAAATGAAATCTTTTATAAAAAAATAAAGAAACGCACTTTACAAACTAAGCACTGAACAAATGTCAGGGTGCCATTATTTTTGAGTAGATGAGTGACAAAATCAAATGTGTTTATGAAAGATTGATATGGCAATGACTTCAAAGACAGATTAAATGGGGAAGGTGACCTCTGGCAGAATGGCCATCTAGGAGTCCACGGGAATAATCCAGACAGCAGGTGACAGAGTATGAGCTGACTGGGGCAGTGGGCATGACTGAAGGAAAAGACAAATGAAAAATGGGGATGACTCTCTGTCTGACAGTAGTGCAATAAAGAGAAAAGAGACAAAAATGACTACAGTGTATTCCCTGAATGACTCGGGGGGGAAGAATTAAGTAGCAAAGTCAAGTGGGTGATATAATTTAGGGAAAAAAAATGTATGCTTTAACTCTGACATGTTGAGTTTGAGGTGACAGCAGAACATCAGAAAAATAGAACAGAAGGAAGTCTGGGGATGTCACAGCTCACAAACTCCTACTCAACCTTCAAGACCCACCTCCCATGACCTCTTGTCTGGGAAGCCTTTGTTTGATAGCCCTTGGAGATTTATTTAGTTCCCCATATTCCAAAAGTAGTTTTTAAAATACTCTAGCACCATCTTTTTGGGTTGGCTTTATCAGACTGGGTGTCTGTTACTTCAATTAGACTCCATTAGAACTGCTGAAAGCAGAGAAAGTCACCTGTTTTTTTTTTTTAAACTTTATTATGTTACGTTAAAAAGTCACCCATCTTTATATCCTCAGCACCAACACGGTACACTATTCAAGGTATGCAATAAATGTCTAGTGAACGATATACATAACTAACCGAGGGAAAAAAATCTAAATATCAAAATATAGGATTTGGAAGGCATCTGCTTAAAGGGGATATGAAGCTATTAATAGACACAATTCCCAAGTGTTAAAAACTATAGGCTCAAAATAGTGTCACTTAAGCCATGTCACCAAATCTGGACTTAATACCTAACTGCAGTTTCAACCACCCCGTCAGCCCCCACCCTCTATAATGTAGTCTTTACCTATCAGTCAGGAACTTTCAGCTCAGCAGTGGCGAGGATATTTGTCATATGGGCTCTCTCCATCCCCCAAGATGAGGTAATCTACCTTATAAGACCCCCTCTCCTTCCCCCTAAGGGAAGGTGACTGTACCTGAAACAATCTTTTTTTTTTGCTAATAATTTTCTTGCCTCACCCTCCTTCCTACAAAAACCTTCCATTTTGTACAGGTCCTTGGAGCTCCCCTCCCCTTGCTAAATGGGATGCTATCCACAAAATTGCTTAATAAAGACAGTCTGATCTTCCAGTCTACGTGGTTAGATTTCGTTTTTCAACAGGAGTAAGGGGAGAACCATGAGAGTCTATGGACTCCGAGAAACAAACTGAGGGTTCTAGAGGGGAGCGGGGTGGGGGGATGGGTTAGCCCAGTGATGGGTATTAAAGAGGGCACGTTCTGCATGGAGCACTGGGTGTTATACGCAAACAATGAATCATGGAACACTACATCAAAAACTAATGATGTAATGTATGGTGACTAACATAATAAAATTTTTTTAAAAAAGAATAGAAAGAAAAAGCAAGAGCTAAGGATAGGAAAATGGAGGCAGTCAAGAGAAGAAAGGAAGTGGAAGGAAAAGAAACTGATGGCCTCACAGAAAAAGGGTGCCATCACTCACAACGGAGGACATACTCCAGGCAGAGGCTTAAAATGCTACAGACATTTAGTGAATGAAGATAAAGAAAGAGCCATTGAGTTTCAAAGCCAAACTTATTTGAGAAAATTCCGGTTTAATTCACCAAGAACAAAAATAAGAACAATGAGGAAATGTACTTCATTGAGTGAGGAAGTCTAGGACAGGGAGGGCATCCCTACCTGCCATCATGCTACACAAACGCTGTGCAAAACCGCATCCAGGTGCGTGCCTATCTCAAGGCAGAGAAGTTGAAAATACCCAAAGGATTAAGAAGCTAATTTTATTTTATTTTTAAAGATTTTATTTATTTATTTGTGAGAGAGAGAGCGCGAGCACAAGCAGGGGGAACAGAGGCAGAGGGCGAAGCAGACTTCCTGCTGAGCTGAGAGCCTGATGTGGGGCTCGATCCCAGGACCCTGGGACCATGACCTGAGCCGAAGGCAGATGCTCAACCGACTGAGCCACCCAGGGGTCCCAAGAAGCTAATTTTAAAATGTGATAACAATAGGACCGTGAGCACAGGAGTCCTGATGAGGTACTGACAAGGAGGGGAAGAGGACAGAAAGCTCTCAAGGGCATTTTTCATAGGGAGTGATGACTGTGTTAAGATAACGAACTACTTGTTAAGTACGCGCATCACTTCAGGACACCGCTCACAAACTTGCCTCAGGCTGTCCTCCCCTGGTTTCCAGGCCACCGGATCAGGAGAACCTTCCTTCCTGGGGATCTCCAGATGTTTCGTTTGGGATATCCAGCACCCTCCGAAGGGGTGGGCCCACGCACGTGTGCTAGACCATCTGAATTCCTAATTTCATTCCAGAAGTCCCAGTATTTCTGGATAGCTCAAGTGAATTCCCGGAGTCAGCCTAGGAAGGGACTTTAAGAATAATTCAATCTGCCCTTCCCCTTTCCAAATGAGGAGAAGGTGGTCCCAGGAGGTCAAGTGGCTTATCTAGGGTCACCCTGTTCCTTATGGCAGACCGAACTGAAACTCTGGTTTCCAGAAGAAGCAGAAAAGAAAGGAAAAGAGACAGAGTGAGAGCTTCCTACCTACCGAACACCTGACCTTTTGGCTGCAGCTCTGGCCCAACCCTACTCCCTCCCTCATGCACTAGGGAGCCATGAGGTAAAAAAAGAAGACTGACCCTTCCTCTCAGGAATCCACGCACAGGGCTCTGCCTTCTTTGTAAATTTTCTACCCACTGTACAAACTGTGGGAGCCCCATTCGTTCATCGTTTTTACTGTGATTGAATTAACCTCTTTAAAATGTTACTGTCTTAAATAATTATGATTTTTGCCACTTCTTTGATTGATTTTTTGAGATTGGACTGAACTTGTATTTTCCAATCACTGAAGATGTAATTCAATTACACAGCATGAACTATGTCAAGTACTTACTGTGGTCCAGACACTCCTCTAAACAGTTTCTAGTCATTAACTCACTGTTTTCTATAATTCATTGAGGTGAGCACTCTTCTCTGTGAAGGGAGCTAAGGCACAAAAAGGTAATAATTCAAGATTATACAGCGAGTAAGTAGCCAAACTCTGGTTCCTGAGCCTGTGTGCTAACCACTCGGCCACACCATCCTAACAGCCCTGCTTCTGACTCTCTTGGAACCTGGATTCACCTCTTTTGCTCTCAGTCAACACTGATGAGTCCCAGACAATCACCAATAAAAAAAATAGCTCCCGCTTTCATGGACATACATAGAATTTGCTAGTACAATGCACCATCTGGTTACACATATCTTATTAGTTCATTTAATCCCAAACAATCCTGTGAGGTCGATGAAAATATTATCATCGCACGCACTGTACAGAGAACACAGGGAAGCTTCAGCAAGTTGCCAAAGGTTACACAGCGAGCAGACGGAAGAACCGGGTCTCACATCTGAGCAGCCGCGCTCTGGAGCCCTCCCTTCTTAACCACTACGGAGTCCCACCCCACAAGCAAAAAGCGTGAAACCAGCCAGGAAGTGGCCTGCCTTTGTCATGGAGTCAGTCTCTCAGTCCACCTCCAGTGCCTCCTTTCTGGCCCAAACTTGACACAAGATCCTGCCTGCCACCTTCCCCTGGAACGCCTTGCTTTTTTTTCCCTGAATGAATGGACCTCTCTAGATGGAATTCCTTAGCTTTGCGATGCCTGCCAAAGCCCCGGCTTACCTGACCTGAACCAGGGGCCACTAGAGCAGAGTCGTTCACGTGGAGGGCAGGCAGTGAGGTCCACAGACCCTGTCAGTCCTTGAGCTGCCACGGACTAGCTATGTGGCCTGGGCAAGGAGCCCCACTTCTGCAGAGTGGAGACAGAATGGAGTCACAACAGCACCTCCCACACAGGGCTGCTGGGAATCGGAGAGATCACGCGCCTCATGCAATTAGCTCATCGTCCTAGAGATTTCAGTGTCGTGGTTTAAAATCCATTCCTTCAATAAGACATACCGGGGGGGCTCGCGGATACTGTTGGAAGCACTGGGCAGGTGGCAGTGGACAAAGCAGCAGAGCCCTCACCCTCACGGAGCTGGTGTTCTTGTGGGGAGGACTGGCACAAGACCTGGGAGCTGGTGGCTACAAGACACATATCAAGTAATGCAATGGGCAATGAAAACGAAATGTCTACGGCCATGTCTGTGGCTCCCCGTCTTCAACTGGCTGGACATCAGCAGCACTTGCAAGATGACTGCCTCATCTGTCTGAAGTTATTTTTCTAGGGCAGAGGTTCTCAAACATTTTGGTCTCAGGGACCTGTTATGCTTTGAAAAATTATTGAGGATCCCAAACAGCGTTTGTTTGTTTGTTTGGGTTACATCAGTAGATATCTTCCACATTAAAAATTCAAACAGATAATTTTAAAACATGAGAATGCACAGAGCACCTCACGTTAGTTGTTGGAGTGATGGCACCATCATATATCATGTGGCCTCTAGAAAGTTCCACCGTGCACCTGTGAGGGAAGGAGAGTGAAAAGGGCAAAGATGTCTTAGTGTTGTGGTTACTTCGCAGACCTCTAAAAGGGTCTTGGCACCACCGGGGATCTTCAGACTATACTTTAACAACTGTTATTCTAGTGAAAACATATTTAGACTGACACCAGCTTTAAAGAAAAGATATTTATTTATTTTTGAAGATTTGAGAGAGAGAGAGAGAGAACGCAAGTGGGGAGAGAGGCAGAGGGAGAGAGAGAATCTTCAAGAAGACTCTCCTTCCCCACCGCCCCACCCACACCCCACAGCACAGAGACTGACACAGGGCTCGAACCCATGACCCTGAGATCATGACCTGAGCCGAAATCAAGAGTTGGATGATCCACTGACTGAGCCACCCAAGCGCTCCCCCTCAAAAAAAGATATTTAAATTTACTTCTCCATCTCTACTGATGTCTTCTTGCTTATTTTTCTAAAATCAGAAGCTGAAAATTTTAAATTACAATTTGAACTACATAAAGTACGAGGACCTACGATTCGTTTCTTGAGTTGCATATTTAAGTGCCTACTCACCTTAAAAAAAAAGAAACAAGCAAATATCAAAACCTTAATTCTTGATCTTCAGAAGCACAGCCATCCTTATGAAATAGAGTTTACTTCCCTAATAAAGATTATATATGAAACAGTTCTCAGTGGTTCACTTAGCAATAGTTTTAACTCTCAGAGTTGGTTCAGAGAGAAACTGATGACTTCTTTTAAAGGTGTGTCATACTCCTTCCCAAAGAAATTACATGATTATGTAATTGCTATTTTAAATGAATAAAATTCTTTTGTTTCTAGACATAGTTAAAATGGTTTCATAACTGCATTTCACTATACTTAAAGGTCCTTCTCTAAGTTTTATTTTCAGTATTCCTATAAATGTTTCTGAAGACAACAGGGGCTTTCTGCAACTGTAATCTTTTCATCCTCAAGCAGTTTTGAAAAAGACATCCAATTTTATTGCTTTCCGTACTGACCCATTTCATTAATGTATATGGGAAAACAGCACGCAGCTGAACACTCCATAGTATGTACCAGTCTTGAAGAAAAGGAACAGCTGGCTAATGCAAAGATGTAAAGGTAAATGAATGAAAAACAAAAATTCCTCCTCAATACAAAACCCACCTAGCATACTGGAATGGAAAAGAAAAACAAGCAGATCTGCAGGTCGCAGAGGAGGTACTTTTTATTGAGCAATTACTGCAAAACAGGCCATGTTCTATGCACTTTATACAAATTATTTACTTTAATCTTCACCCTTAGTTATTCTTACATTCATACTACAAATGAGGAAGCCAAAGCACAGAAATATTAAATCCCTTGCTCCAGGGCACAGTTAGGAAGTGGCAGGGGAAGGATTTGAACTATGGGAGACTTGTAACAAACACAGCAGAGGGTTTGAGTCTGCAAAACTTTTGTTACCACTTAGTAGCTACGTGACCTTGGGAAAGTGCCTTCACTCCCCTAAACAGAATGGTGATGACAACGCCCCTTCCATGTAGGATCGGTCACAGGGAGTAGATGGAAGGGGGGATCACCTCATTGAGGGGGATGAAGCGGGAGGACTATCATGGGATGGTTTCCTGAACCCCTAAAATAATTAAGACTGAATTTAGAAATCCTAAGAATAAGAAATCTTGATTAATGCTTACACATTATTTAAAGACTGGCTAAATGAACCATGTAAGCCAAAATCTCAGGGAAATTAAATAAATAATCACAAAAAATTATAGTCAATTCCTTTTGCAAAAACCACATTGTCCTTGATTACTATGTTCGTTTGATGTTCATTAAGAAATGCTACTGATTCCTCTCAGCAGCCCAGCTTAGTGGTTATGTGCGTAAGCTTTAGAGCCAGATTTTCTAGATCCCCATCCCTACTTGATCTTGGACTAGTTGCTGAACCTGTGCTTCAATTCCTCACTGGTAAGTCAGCATAAATAGTGGTACCTTCTGCATTGCATTGTTATTAAGGCTAAAGGAGTTCACATATATAAAATAACTAAAACAGTGCCAGGCACACAGTAAGAGCTCAATAAATATTAGCAATTATTTTTCATCAAATTGTTTCCTAAGGACTTGATGCATGTCAGGACTGGATAAGTATCTGTATTGAATAAATAAATGCTGACATATCTATCAGATGAATGTAACAACGCACATTCTAAATGCTTATTAACATCCTACTTCCTTAACCCAGCTCTCAGAGTCACATGACCTTCAAAGCAATATATCTGTACTGATATATGATCAACAATGGGCTCTGGTTTTTCAAGAGAAATAGGAGAAACCAATACATCTTTACTATCAAGAATGAGAGGAGATAAATTCATACAGTCAAGGTGTCACCTTTAAATGTAAATAACATAAATATTCAGAAAATAAAGGCAGATGACCTCAGCCTCAGAAACAGTGCCAGGCAATCAACTGAGTAAAAGCTTATAATAAAATATAAATTATACTTATAATGATTTTAAAAAGCAAACCACAGTGTGAGAAATAGGCAGAAACTATGATGACCTAAGATTATAAAAACCAGGGTCCGTTAGGGAACTGCACCTAAAGTATTCCATTCAATATAGGGGAACACAGGATACAAAATATGCACGAATAACAGAATTGCAGAAACACATCTAGGGGGTATACCTTGAACGTGCCATTTAAGAGGCAACTTATCACAACAGAGGCATCTGGTCTTGGACCAAAAGACACAGTTCAAGCCTGGATTATGCCACATCTCTGTGAATACCAGCATACCACATCTTCTAGCTCACATCTTTGCAGTAGGAGTCAAATGAAGTAACTCAGGTGACGTCCTTTGTAGGTGGCGGCCAACTCTTCAGAGTTGTCTTAATTATTATACTGAAGAAGGAAAAAATTATCTTTAGAGTAAGCAAAGTTTTAATTTCTGGAAGAAATAGATTGGTTCCATGTGAGATATCTCCATCCGTATAAGCAGCACTGGAGGGACTGATTTCTAAGTATACCTAAATATATAGAAATATAAAAATTTTGTATAGAAAATATTAAAAGTATCACACATTCATTTCCTCAACAAATGTGGACATCAGGCACTGTGCTAAGTGCTGGAAAATGTCAAGTAAGGCGTACATGTTTCTCTCACGGACCCTAGAGTTTCGTTAATCCTATAAATAGATGGATCATTCATGGTGAGATGAGCACTCTGAAGGAAAGAAACAACACATCATGAAAATGCATAACAGAGGAATTAATGAGGTCTGGGACTGGCACGGGAGGGGTAGGGATGAGGGTGCATATGGCAGATGCTGGCAGATGCAGCAGCACATGCAAAGGCCCTGGGGATATGACAACTCCTGAAAACTGGAAGAAGGCAGAGAGCCCAGGGGATGTGAGAATGTGAGGGAAAAGCTATGAGGTGGGTGGGCCTGGATGACCAGGCCAAGAATACTACAATTTAAAGGATCATTTCTTTATCGTCAAGGGAATGGGAAGACTTTGGTGAGTTATTACACACAATAAGACTTAAGATTTGAAACAGTAACAAGAACACAAAGACTCCATGTACAGAGTGAAATGGATTGAAGAGCAGCAAGAGGGAGCTAGTCAGAGATCAGGAAAGAGGTAACTCCAACAGTCCACATGGAAGATACTTGGACCAGGGATAAAAGAAAATGGTCAAATTGGACAGGACTTTAGGGGATAGAATCATCAGGATTGGTTGTTGATGGTGAGGGTGAGGGAGAGGAGAGTTGCTCATCTGAAGAACTGGGTGAAGGGACGTTCAGGTCAGGGATGCAGGGAAAAGTGGAAGGAAACGTGGTGAGCAGGAAAAGAACAAGAGTTTAATTTAGAACATGCTGAGTTTCAAGAGGAGCTATTGGCTACCTGGCTCAGGAAGGTGGTTTAGATCAGGGAAGAATTTTGGCAGTTACTAATTAGGGTGTAGGGGGCAATTAAAGGCTTGGAGGAAACTGTTCAGGAGAATAAAGTGAGAGACAAAAGGAATATATGCACTTACGTTTATAGTTAAATTGAATCCACCTAGTCTCCCTAATGTGGTTTAAAACTGAACTTCTCATGGGCAGTTTGTATTTGCAACCCCCTATCACCTACTTGGTGTGGTTTCCCTTTGATTTATTCTGACTGAGAAATAAAAGGTTGCATTCTTTAAAGAGATGAGCAATAGCAAATTCCCAGCACATTTGTATGAAATGGGAAACTACAGAGAAGGAAACTAAGGGAGGCTATTAGCTGTAGGGTCTAAGAGTTATTAAATATTGAGGGACGAGGGAAAAGAAAAAGTCATCTTCCCTGATACAGCCTTTAAAATACTTTTGTGTAGAGGGCTCCAGATGCCATCAATCAGGAAAATGATCTCTGGCAGAGAAGAATATGGCTGGTATAAATAATGAATGAATGATGGCAGAAACAGAATATGGAAGTGGGATGTGCTCCTGGAGGGATTTTTTTGCTGGAAAGTTCAAGCAACAGCTAAATGATTTTCTTCTCGTTAACTATCTTCCCAGAATCACATGTGTGTGTGTGTGTGTGTATCTCTATATCTATCTATATACATCTATGTATCTATATATACATCTGTATCTATCTACACATATCAATACATATATAATAGATACAGACATACACACACACACACACACACATATATACACACACATTTGTATTTTCCTGTTTGAATTTTAGACATCATGGCAGATCCTTATTTAAAAAGAAAAATGACTCACTTTTGAATGTTAATGAAAACCTCTAGAGAAAAAAAATAACATTATACCAAAGGTATTATTTAATACATATCAGCCCTCAATAAATTCACTCAGGGAAAAACAACCTTAAAAAGTCAACTCCTTGTCCTGGTTAGGACTCAACAACAGTGAAATGCTGGTGGTGATTCATGCGCCTTCATATTGCTCTCAAGTATTAGAAGAACTAGAAGTATTTGTTCCTAGGGACCAGCAAAGCGATTCATGTCATATTATTAAAATTGCTCTCGAATTCCACAAGAAGTGCACACATTACAGTCCTCACATAAGTAGAACAGCAGCAAGCCATTTATTTACTGGCCTCTTTTCATTTCAACCTGACAGTGATTTAAAAGTTGGAGATAAAAAGGGGAAAAAAGGCCCTAGAGTGTCCACTGATTCACCCAGCCCAATATTCTAGCCAACATTTAAAAGTGTCATTAGCACTGGAACGAATTCCTACTTTCACAGTATCAGAATAATTTTATGTAATTTCCAATTAAAATAGGAAAAAGAAAGCCCTGGAATTTTTTGAGTTTGCATCACAAGCTACCTCTGCATATTTATATAGCAAAATCATGGCAATTCTGTTCAAAATTAGATAGACAGAGGCCCAAACACAGAGACAAAAACGTTGGGACTGAAGTAGAAGGCTTATAGGAAATTCTCTCAGTTGCTCTTACTCCACTTCCCTACTAATGAATTATACACTGTTCTTCAAGACAGTTTAAAAGCTGTACTTAAAATTTTAACTACACTTTGTATCAGCTTAGGAAAGCTAATTCACCATAATAATGAATTTGTGTGTTAATTTCATCTTCTGATTCTACTTGTTTTATGTGCTTCATCAAAAGCCATCCATGTCTTTAAAAACAATGCTGCACAGGAAGCTTAAAAAGAACCAATTAGCAGCAAACTTGGCCAATGGGTTCATTAGCTCAACTAGTACCATAATTAGGCAACTGATAATGCACTGAAGGTATTAGCAATGCCAAAATCTTAAACTGTGATAATAAATAATTTAGTTGAGGAGGCTTGTTTAATTGTGTCATTTCACCACCATGCATGAGAAAGTGGGATATATATGTCATTCTGCTCTATTAAGAGTTAAAAAGTTAAGTTAGTATAAACCTGAGAACCAGTGTGTGCTCTCTGTAACATATTGAACAACATTATCCTCGGATTTTAAGTATACTTGTTATTTTACTTTTGAGGGGAAAAAAAAAAACCCAACCAACCTTGGCTCACCAATTAAGAAAGCCCTAAATTATGAGCATTCTCAAGGTGGCTTTGGTTAAGTAACTAACTTCTTCAACTCTATGTGTCATATAAATTTAGGTTAACAATAATAATCATCAGGGATGTAATATCAAATCTTAGTGTTCTTTTTTACAATGCTGAAAATTATGGTCATTTGTTACAGCAGCTACAGGGCACTAATACTGTAGGAAAACAAACAAATCTGATTTACAGAGCTTGCTCATTTCCATAGTGTAAATATTCCCATGGCCAATTTTAAGCTACGCTGTAAGATGCTGCTCACAATCTGCTAAGCCGGTAAGAACTCACTATCAACATACCACTGGGTATAACCATAAAATGGCACTAATAATATATACCTATAAAACCCTGATCCGAGACTTCCGTGTCATTCTCAGAGGGTCATGAATT
The DNA here is from genome assembly GCF_002201575.2 of Neomonachus schauinslandi. NCBI lineage: Eukaryota > Metazoa > Chordata > Mammalia > Carnivora > Phocidae > Neomonachus > Neomonachus schauinslandi. The sequence continues at coordinate 104,076,033 of NC_058410.1, read as the reverse complement.
TATCTTCAGTACTTTAAAATTTCCTTCACCTGGTGAATGTGCTGCTGATTAGCCATTTTCCCAACGCCACCTTTCTTCAAGCCCCATTCACACCACTTGCCTGACAAAGACAGCGGTTCTTCCTGGCACACCAAATATATGCCAAAATTATAAAAGTGCTGAGTCCCACCACATGAGGACTTGCTACCCATGATACCAGTGATACCAATCAATGATAACTCAACAAATTCTCTCAAAAATCTTCATTGGCCTGAATGCCACTATTTCTGGCATCCTGGGTGTGGGGCAGTCACGGCAGCAGCTAAATGGGAAGCTTCAGTGTCTCCTGTGGTCTGAGGAGACACACTCTTGTGCGATCTTCCAAAAGAGCTTTTTGGGAATGAAGGAAGAACCTCTCAGTGGGCTGCCTTGCAGGAGTCTCCATGTCACTAAGCCAATGACTCTCCAAAGGAGATTTATGAAGAGAAAACTTGAAAAATTTCAGCCTCCTCATTTGGAATGGAGGAAAGAAAAGAACTCAGAATGAGATGTCAACAATTGGATTGTAACTTTTTCTTCAAGCGCTGCTTCCAGAAACTCACCCCAGGAGATTCTTATCCAGTGATATGAGGTCCTAGAATTGGGATTAAGAAATGCCCAGGCAGTTCCTCTAATCTGTGGTTAGAAACTATCAACTAGACCAGTGTTTCACAAACCCGGGGTGATTCTGCCCCCCAGGGGACATTTGGCAAGGTCTGGGGACATCTTGGGCTGTCAAAGCTTGGTGGGTGGGGTGGCGGGAGATACTACCAGCATCTAGTGGGTAGAGAGGCCAGGGAACCTGTTCCAGTGAACATCCTACGATGCACAGGGCAGCCCCACACAAAGAATTATCAGTTCAGAATGTCAATAGTGACAAAATGGAGAAGCCCTGAACTAGATCAGGCCATGGCTCTATACCTGCCATATTACATCTATTCCTAGCAACAAAATCTCTGACAGTGAAATATGTTGTTGCAATGCATTATTTATTAATGATGAGATTTCTGTATAGATCAGAACATAAATCCTCACCCTTGTTTGTGCCAAGCAATAATCAGTATTACAGGAGTAACAACCTGTGCCAAAGGAAATTTTAAAAGTTAACATAAATGGCATGAACTATTGTTCTGTCTACCTCAACTGTATAGGATTCTCTAGAGAATTATTTTTTAAATCACTTCTTTAAGTATAACCAAGTCATTCATACAAATTTAAATCTTTTTTATAATGTTTCTCTTCCACAGAAATGCCACTTTTCATTCATCTATTTTGTTGTGTTTCCTGTACTATTTTCTTCAGAAAAATATGCTTGGATTAAGTGAAGAATCTTCCAAACAAAACTCTTAAAGTACTTAATGAATATGAAAAAAAAATCATATTCTGATTTTCTCATTTACCTTCTCTTTCTAATGTAAATGTTAATCCCTTCTAAAGTAATTGGGCCCACTTACATTGCCAATCGCAATTAACACATACTCGAAATTTGCTACAAGTAACGATGAGACACCAGCAAAGACAAGTATCTTGTATTCAGTAGACTTCTGTTTCCTGAAATCAAAATTTGAAATGACTGTAATTACTCATAAAGAAGGCTTGGTTGACCAAGCCAGTTTTCTTTGGAAACTGATGAAACGATAGACCAAATGGGAAGAAAATCATGAAGGCAAAACTCACTTGTCTTTTCAAGAAACTTCTAAGGACATTGTTCGGACTGTAACATAAAGTCCAACATGCATCAGGCTTCTCACTGAAGTATATAAATGCAATAGCCAAATGACTATAGCTAGCCTTTTTAACTTGACATTCAACATAAAAGAAAAGGAAGCTTTCTAGTAGGTGTTAGGAGAACGACAATTCAGGATTGGCAATTTACTGGTGCCATAAAGGCACGTATGGCTGTTCAAGGCACTGTATGTAGGACAGATAGCAAATGAGCTTTCCTCTGGGCTCGTTCTTGGGAATAAACTGGTATTTGTTCAGATTCCAAAAGAAAGTCATCTCATTTACCCCTGATCTTGATTTAGAAGTTCTGGGGGCAGAGGTAATGGACAAGGGCAGGCCGACCAGTGCACTGCTTCTTGTTGAGTTAGGCAACAACCATAAGACAAGGAAAACAAAAAAAGTCCTATGAGGTTTTTTCCTTTTTTCTTTTTTTTTTTTTAAGATTTATTTATTTATTTGAGAGAGAGAGAGAGAGAGAATGGGCAGGGGGGAGTGACAGAAGGAGAAGAAGAGGCAGACTCCCTGCTGAGCAGGGAGCCCGACGCAGGGCTCGATCCCAGGACCCTGAGATCATGACCTGAGCCGAAGGCAGATGCTTAACTGAATGAGCCACCCAGGCGCCCCGAGTCCTGTGAGTTTTAAATGATGCCAAATGCAAAAGATCAGACGAATGGGCAGAAATTATTATTACTAGCCAACATTTGCAGTTACTGTGATCAAGGCATCATGGATTATGTCACTTACATCTTCACAACCACCCTATGAGGTAAATACTCTTACTTGATGCTTTACAGGTGAAGACGCTGAGGTTTGGAAAGGTTCAATAAACTGCCCATGGTCACACAAGTGACAAGCAGTGGGACTGGGTTTTAGACCAGGCTAAAAGGTGCTAGAGCCCCTCTCTCTTAATCACTGTGCTACACCATTTCTCTAGAGACAGGGTGGCCCATGTGGGGAGGGTTTTGAGATCTGAGATAACAAAAGAAGAACCGACCCTGTGGATGGCTCAAAACAAAGCTGTCTTCCCAGCAAGTCCATCACACCAACACTGGTGCTTTCAGCCATACACAGACACCGATCTCGTGATTGCCCTTCTGTCACCTCCAGACACAAAAGGTATACTATCCTATGATATTAGACAGCTGGCTCATTTTATTCCAAGCAGTTGCTTCCCTTTATGCTTCAGTTAGAATAGCATTTGGCTATGCTCACAAGCCGTCAGTACTCCTATGGGCTTAAAAGTGCCACATAAAATAAATTGATCATATTCGGGCATATGCTCTGAATAGGCAATGGGAAAACCAGCCTCTATATTGACCCACAGAGTTCCATTTCTAAGCTTGCTCAGGCCCTTTCACTGCCCTGTCATCAAGTTCTAATACGGTTTACAATGTACGTGCTTATTTAGTTTAACAGCCTCTAATAACATTTGTTTTGGCTGCTTTTAGTTGATCCTGCACAAATGCCAACAGTAGCACCCTCTACCCTGCCCCAAATGTGAGGAATCTAGAGTTGCTTAATAAAACACAAGGCATGGAAATGCGTCTTGAAATGTTTCAAAACAGGTAAAGTCACTGACTAAAGAATTCGCAAACCAAAATGGGCACCGAGTAAAAACGAGAAGGAGCCAGCCCTTCAGGGAGGAAGACTTTTTATTTTGTTGTTCCTGGTGTTGTTTGCAACAATATGTAAGTCTGACAAAGGGCTGAAAAAATCCAAGTGACAGCTCCTGACAAAGTCATCATGTTGACTGCGGAAAACCTAAAAATGCAGAATGTTTGGGAGGCAAAATTCTAAAGAGTGTGCCCTGAATCTGGCAATTAAGAAAGCATTCCATTCCAACTTGGAGTGGTGACAGGATCTTGACTGAGGTGACTTTCTGTAGAGTCCAGACACAAGGGCTATTCTTAGAACAACCAAAAAAAGCATGGAGCTGCCTAAAAATAATGATGACTCAACACCTAGAGGCTTCAATGATGTAATGTTGTCAAAGAACACCCTCTCTCTTCACAGGTTGCAGCTTTTAAAAGAAGCAAGCTCACAGCTCACCTTCTGAGGAAAGCAAAAATGTCACACACTGAAGGAGAAAATTAGGACACGTGGGTCACATATAGAATGTTCCATCCACGCGACGCAACTCATGGTGGCCTGGTTCGCTTCCTGAGGAAGCCCCTGCCAGAGTCAGAGTCCGTTCTTTCCCTCTGCCACCCACACGCATCCGTTGTCCTTTCAGAGCAGGGCCTATGAGACAGGACAACAGTGCTGATTACACAAGAGGCAGGCTGAAAAATCTGTCCTCAGGACACCGCAGTCAGCACACTGCACTGCAAAGGATGGGTCCATTTGGGTCCAGACGGTTGTACAGGGGCAAGGTAGGGGCTCCGAACAAAAAACAAAAACATATTCCAGAGGCTTCTCCCTCCCCTCTTAGGTGTGCCCCTCCCCTGTGCTCCTATATATGTTGCATCCATCTCCATCTCTCACTTCACCCGACTTGTGCTATCATTACCAGACCCCAGGAAACGTAACGCTTCATGAGGGCTCGCACCTCATTCATTTTTATACTCTCAGTTGCCAAGAGCAATGTTTGGGACATGGTAGATATTCAATAATCGTTTAAAATTTGATGGTTGGATTGAGTAGACTGATGAATGATGTAGGAAAGATGTTAGGGTTCGAAGCTGATGGACAAGAAAGAATTCTTGAGACGTCTTTGGTGTAAAAAGGTAGTTTTGTGAAAGCACGGGGACAGGACCCGTGGTCAGAAGGAGCTGCACTGGGGTCATGAGGAGTGGCCCATTCTCCACCTTCAAGTTGGGAGGTGGTTAGGGATAGCGGCATAAGCCTCCCAGGTATTTTGGAAACAAGGTTTCCAGGATCCTGAGGGGGCTAGCTATTTTTAGGAAAATGTCATTTATTATTGTGTAGGAAACCCTCAGTCATGAGACCCTTCAAATGTACATTGGTGGGTCATATGCTTGGAGGATGATTGCCAACATGTATCTTGGGGGTGGAGGGCTGAGATAAAGGAAGCTTCCAAAGGATTTTTTTTTTTAAAGATTTTATTTATTTGACAGAGAGAGACACAGCGAGAGAGGGAACACAAGCAGGGCGAGTGGGAGAGGGAGAAGCAGGCTTCCCGCCAAGCAGGGAGCCCAATGTGGGGCTCGATCCCAGGACCCTGGGATCATGACCCGAGCTGAAGGCAGACGCTTAACGACTGAGCCACCCAGGCGCCCCCCCCCAAAGGAATTTTTATATGTTAACGTAGACTTAGAGGATCCTGGGGGTTGGGCTAAGATTGTCTTTTGCCCTTAGCAAAGTATTAACATCGAGGCAGCTGAGTTCCTAGAGGAATGTCACTCTGCCTGTTTCAAGGACTTGTCAATAGGCTGTAAGTAGTAAAGAAATTTAACCGTTTTTCTTCTGCCTTTGTTTCTCAATTAATGCAGTACTCTCTCCTTGCCACCATACTAATGACTCACTGCCCTTCCCTGGGTATGTAGATTGTACATCTTAGGATTTATCTTAAGTATATCTTAGGATATAGTATCTTCTAGGGATGGGAATTCTTGATCAGAAAATAATCTTCAAAGATATAAATGTAGTAGTGATCTGAAGGGGCACCTGCACCCCAGTGTTTACAGCAGCAATGTCTACAACAGCCAAACTATGGAAAGAGATGAGATGTCCATTGACATGAATGAATAAAGAAGATGTGGTTCATATATGCAATGGAACATTACTCAGCCGTCAGAAAGGATGAATACTTACCACTTACATCGACATGGATGGAACTGGAGGGGATTATGCTGACTGAAATAAGGCAATCGGAGAAAGACAATTATCATATGGTTTCACTCATATGTGGAATATAAGAAACAGCACAGAGGATCATAGGGGAAGGGAGGGAAAACTGATGGGAAGTCATCGGAGAGGGAGACAAACCATGAGAGACTCTTAACTATAGGAAACAAACTGAGGGTTACTGGAGGGGACATGGGTGGGGGGATGGGGTAACTGGGTGATGGGCGTTAAGGAGGGCACGTGATGTGATGAGCACTGAGTGTTATATGCAACTGATGGATTACTGAACTCTTTATATCTGAAACTAATAGGTTGGCTATTGAATTTTTTAAAAAAATGAAAAAAATAATCTTCAAGTCCAAAAGACTATAGAGCACTGTAGGAGATACTTGGGAACACGATGTTTCCCACACCACAGAGCCAATGTACTTGTTCTTAAGGCTTGCTCTGTTCAGCAAGAAACAAAGCCAGAGACAGGGGTTTGAAAGTCAAGGCTGGGGGCATTATAAATAGATACAATTAAAAAAAACAACAACAACTGCATCCTATTCAATACACTAGGTCTTACATGTAAGACTGTTTCTTTTTCAAAAAGGTGACCTTGTTGCAACAATGCTTTCATTGTGTATTTCTGGAATTCCCCAAAGTCAGGTCCCAATCACCAAAAGAAAACCATTCCTATTATTTTGTAGCGATTTTTCATTATGGTATATTGCTTTTAAATAAAAATTATTTTACTAGGGTTGGTTACCCCCCTGAATCACCATACACGGCTCTAAGTTTGTTTCCACAACTTCAAACCCACCCTAAATATGAAGGCTTTGCAACTCACTCAAAACACTGCAAAGCATGCTATCAGGGATGCCCAAAGAGGAGTCCTTTTGAAAGAGACCGTAGTTGCTTAGATATGTAAACTCAGAGAAGTTCCTTTAGGGAAAAGACAACCCCAATGGAGCTGAGAGCCCACTTGTCAACAGGAAGCAGGGCGAGGGCAGGGCCAGGAAACCAAATGTAAACTCACCTTCCCCCCTCTTTCTAAATCATGATGACCGCCCCCCCTGACTCCCACATTTAGAGCAGGAGTAGGGGTAGGAAGCAAATTTAATGAAAGCTAGTTATTGGTGCCAAATTTCTCACATTGAAGGCTCGTTCCTCTGAAAATTTTGAAAGAAACTATTTGAAGTGCTAAACTCCTTTCTTCTTCTATGCTCCTCGCAAAACCTCGAACTTCATCCACATAGCAATAAAGTTAAAATGCACTTCTGGTCCAACTCTTACGACTGGAGAGAATGTAGTACCAAGGAGGAATATAATCTACTTGAAGGAAAGAATATAATTCTCAAGGATCAGGCATTGAAGCCAGAGCACCTCCCCATGAAATAATTTGGCTCTAGGTGTTTAGGAGTCAAAACTAGACTGATAACGTTAGAAGCTCAAACTTAAATACACATATCCTCAAGTGGCTTATATGTGTGTTTTTGTGTTCGTTTATATGTGTTCGTTTTCTCACCAATTAAATATCAGAATAACAGTCAGATTTAAGAGTCAAGCTGAAGTTATGTGACCAGGTGCTTTTCTAAACACATGAAGCCCACATGTGCAGTGGGAGGTGTTGTTAACTGTGATTGCCACGTAACATTTTTTTCCTTGAAGATATGTTAAAACCATTCTTCCAAACAATATGAATTACAGCAAAAAAATGTGTATATATTATTCTAAAAATATATACTCTACTAATTTAGGTGATTTGTTTTTCTCTATTCATAGTGGCATTTAAAACGTCTGCAAAATATAACCTTAGTGACTCCTGGGCCAGTCTCCTTATATATTTAAAGACACAATAGTTAAAGTTCTCATGAAGATATGAGCAAAGTTTGATGAGATAATTCAGAAAATGTTCTTGCATTATACCTATGCATGATGAGGTTACTCCAAAAGAAACAGAATATCAAGATCACTAAGAATAAATACAGTAGCCATGATTGAGTATTAATTTTTAATTTGAACTTCCTGGAAGCTAAGAAAAGAAAACATGGAGGTTACATAATCTTCCTAGAGAGAAAAATACCAGTTCCCCCAAGTAAACAAAGTTTTCTCAGTACTATGCTCTGAAAGAAACAACACATGAACCTTATTTGGGGAACCCTGAACAACATGTATCCTAGAACAAACACAGAAACAGTTTTCATGTGGCAAAGGCTGAAATTAAACTTTCTTGAAACCCAAGGCTTTCCTAGCAAAGCATAACTTCATTAGGATTCTACAAAGAGTGGCTAAATCCAGCCTTTCTTCCTACCTCCACAGGACATGGGCCATCTGGGCTTTCCTTCCTGGAACCAGGGACAGAGAGTCACAGGCTGGGTAGTGAGGAGGGGGATGAAAGAGAATGGGGAAGGGAACCAATGTTTACCAAGAAGACCTAGCGTTTTACCACCTCCTCTTACCCATTTCACCTCATTTCACCACATAACAAACCTATAAAGAAGGTATGGTCAACCCCATTTTATAAAAGAGAGAACGGAGATTCAGAGAAGTTAAGTTGGCCAAGATCACCTAACTAGTATGCAGTAGAGGCAGGATCTAGATCCAAAGTCCTCACACAGGGTGTAAGTGTGTTAAGTGCCCACGTTATATCCAGGACCTCGGGGGAGGTTACAGGATGCAGAAGAATCATGATCTTGCTCTATTGCCCTCAAGACACTTACAATCATCCAGCTGGAATGTAAGACCAGACCATCATATGAGGCAATGTATTCTATGCATAAATAATAGACTAAATGACCTGGAGTTAGTAATAGCTGCAAATATGGGGGGAAATTGCAGGCTTTGAACAAAGTACAAGATATGATATTTCAACATGTTTGATGAAAAATCTTACCCATGTCATGTATCTGACCGATGGGTCTCCACCTCAAAACACGATGGAAGATTATGGTGTTTATAGTTCAAACAATGGTTATGTTGTATAATAAAACATCCCCAGCAAAACATATTACCAAAACATCACCAGAAATTGATCAAACTTAAAAAAAAAAATAAACTACGCAGGTTCTGTTTCTATATATCCATTCTTCTTAAAAGGCAGGAGAGTATGGTTGAACACTGTATGCAAAATTATAAATGGGTAGGTAATTATAAATGAGTAGATAACAGTGAAGTATGAGCAATGCACTAATAACCCCACTCTCATACAGCAAAGATCATACGATATTAATGCGATCGGCTCTCAGCTCATCCATATCACACTGATCTCATCCATGGAGCTAAATGTCAGGCCTGCTGTGAAGGATACCTGGGTGTTGCTTTAAAGTTCACGTCCACTCTGGTTATCTCTGAACAGGTCCAGAATTTCAGACCACTGACCTAAGAACAGAATCAAAGAAGTCCATAAAGGTAGGGTGAAGCCAATGCCATTTTTAGCTGGTGGAAGCAAGGAAAAATAATAATAAAGCCCCTTCCCCTGCTCTTCCCTGGGGCTCCAGCTCTGAAACTGCCTCTTAAAAAAAGAAAGTTCTTAGGCAACACAACTCAACAGTTATCCTCAAATTTATACATCCTTTTAAATTTGAAGTAACTGAAAATTGTCCACTATGACTAGGGCCACTGGGATGGTTGTGTGTTGTGTGCACTTTTCAGGGGCTCCTGGCCTGGGAAGAAAGTAGAGAATGAAACCGAGCCTGCCCTCCACTTGTGAAGCCACTCACAACTGCTCAGGGCTGCATCCACCCCTTCAGCTCAGGGAAAAGGGCACCATTTTTTCAAATTCACCCATCTTGGCCCAGGCAGTATGTCCTAAGATTGCTTCTGCCCACAGGGGCACCTGCTCATCATTCACAGTGTCACTGTATAAGCTAGCCGCAGCTCTGATGGAAACCATCTGAAATGGTTTCCAAGTACCTTCATTTTTCCAAGAAGGGAAAAAAGCTTCCTGTCCCTCTTTAATATTATCCTGGACTAATTGGAACATGGCAGCCATTTTTCCCAGGTGCCATCAAGAATATATGCTCACCTGCTTTTTGGCACAGAAACCAAATACTCTCAACTCTGTATGCATCAGGCTTAATTCTTTCCACTGCCTCAATTATTTTCAGGTAGTTAAGTGGGGCATTTAGAGTGGCTTGTCAGACGCTCGAGCCTCAGGGGGTCACTCAGTGCTGTGGAGAAGCAAGGCACTAAATATGCCTCTGGAATATTTCAGTCACTTTAGGAAAGGTAAGGTTCCGGGTAATGTCCTACAGCAGCTTTCCAATCTGCCCCATGCTGGGCCGCTCATCTGGCAGGTGCCCCCAAGTGATTAATGGTGACTAATTATGGTTCCCAGTCATCGTCCAGAGAAAAGACAAAACGGGAATAACTTAACTGAATACAATGATACTCACTGTCTTTTTTACAATTTAGATCTTCTTTAAAGCAACAAACCTATTTGTAAATGTCACTTTCACCTAACAAGGATGAATAGCACAAGAAAAACAGTGAAACTTGCAGGTATTCCTTAAATACGCGGTAGCTAATTTAACTGTTAACTGCTTTAGTATTTAAAACAAATGCTCAGTTATCATTTTCCCACCCTTAGGTCACTATAGACTACTTCATTTTTTATTTTTTCAACGTATCTTCAGCGACGCTTAAACTACAATAAATCATCTTCTTGTTTATCCTTTGCTACACATTTACAACTGAACTGATTTGGACTCAACCAACGCATTTACGTTTACCTTGAGTCTTGCTATTAAATTACCTGAGTTCTCTGCCTTATATTCTTTTACTTGAATGTTCATGCTGGTGGATGGCCAAATTTATTTCTAGAACCTGTTTTCCATAGTAGAGTTTAGAAATGGTGAGGTATGGTGGGTAATGAACTAGAATTAAAGGTCAAGAGGACTTGTGCTTACTGTATCTAAGTTACACTCAAGAATAAACCCCCAACTCCCAGTGGTTTAAAGCAACAAAGGCTTTTTTTTTTTTCTTGTCATGTTACATGTTCCTCATGGGTTGGCCAGGACTCCGCTCTGTGTCATCACTCTCCTCACCCCACAACCCAAACTGCCTGAGCAGGCACCACCTGGCACAATGCCAGTTGCCCCAGCAGCGTGAAAAGAACATTCTTCAGGGTCAAACATTCGTAATTAAATGCTTGACCTGGAAGTGATGGGTCACTTCTGCTTACACATTGGGCAGAACCAGGCAGAGGGGTCCAGGGAAGACAACTCTGATACAGGCTCAGGAGGTAGAGAAGCAGAAAGACACCACCCTTATTGGGTTGTCGTGACAATTAAAGGCTTTACTGTTTGTAAAGCATCTGGAAGAGCACCTGGCACCTTGCTATATGCTACATAAGTATTTGCTGCTATTATTGCTGATTATTATTATTATTAAACTGAATAAATTCATCATTTTGGAGGCCATTATCAAGTCAGGCTTCTCCTTACTGAATTGCATTTGACTAAATGTTTCATGGTGGTTGTTTCCCTGTTCTCCTTTACCTACTAGTGAATGCCAATATCCCATTGAGCAAACCCTCACCTATCTTTAGAAAAGATGCAGGGCAGCCCCCAGGATATCCCTCCAGCCTCACCTGTCTCAAGATGAGTCTCTGTAGTCCAGCTGGATCCAGAAAGGCAAACCCAGGGGAGCATGCCAAAGGGAAATGAACCCTAGTAGCTTTTAGGTGTTGCATGCTGTGAAGACCCCAGTTCTAAATGTGCTTCCTACAAAAATATTTATGTTTCAAGCTGTAGCATGCAAACAGCAATCTGCATTTATTGGTTGCAGATGCCAATTTCCTCCAGCTCCAGTTCTCTTCTGTGTTATATAAACAAATCTCAACCATCTGGACCACAACAAGCCACTCTGAAGTATGTGCTCACTCCTTGCAAAAAGCATCAAATCAAAATATAATCTCACAGAATTCTGCCTAACAGAAAATTGGAGTGAACAATTTTCACAAAGCAGTTTTTAAAATGTTCTTTAGGTGTCAGAATAGGATAAACAGGATAGCAAAAAGGAACTTATCAGAATATTTATTACTTTGATAAACAGAAACAAGCATAATAAGATCATATCCTGTGGTGTTACCTATATTAATAGTCCCATTTAGTGGCTTCCAAATTAGTTCAAAAAGGAGAAGAGCTCAGAAAAATCATCTCAGACAGGTGGGAAGACAGAGAAGAGATTGGTGCAAGACTCATTCATGATAGTCAGAAAGCAAAAGCTTAAATTCCTACCCAGCTAAGGAAGTTAAAAATGTATGCTTTATAATAACTGCAAGAAACAATCTAAACTATAGTCCATCAATATCAAGAAACAATGAACCAGAAGTAGACTGTGCCAAGAAAGAAAGGACTCTGCCCTAACAAGTTCTATATGTTGCCAGCTACCCACCTGGACCTCTGCAATGAATACTAAGCATCATTTCCAATGCCTTATCCCCCTGGTATAACTTCAGGCTGCTAAGTGCATCTTCCCAAGGCCAAATATTTTAGAACATCACCATGGCCATCTTTGTCCACGGGCAAATGCAGGAGTGCTAGAAATGCTTCTTGTTCCTTTTCCCTCCACCTAAAAATATCTCTTCACCAACTTAGCATGGTGCCTAAAATGTCCACCCTTTGGGAAAGATAATGATCATCAGACTTTGTGAGTTAGATTCATGAACTTTGAACATTGTGGAAAGAATTTCCTGAGAGATTGGCATACAAAACAAATGAGTTTTGTTAAGATACTGAAAAACAATGGAGGAAAAAGGAAGATTATAAAGGTCTAGAACTTAGAGAAAGATGTTGCAGGGAAAATGAGGGGTCCCAAGCTCCCCAAATACATTTTTCCAGTGTCCCATGATCATGCCTCCTTGCTATTGTCAACTCATTTGGTATCTGATCATCTTGCTTTGTCATCCTTAACCATATATATATATAGTTAGTACATAGAGTTGAATCAAAACTGAATCTAGATCAGATTATTTGATATCCCATAGACTTTCCTCAAACGGGAGCCATAAAATCACTCAGGGTAGAAGACTTTCTATCTCATTTAATAAGTCTAATTATGTAGACATTGGCCAATTATAAAATTCACCTCCTTGGCTATAAAAATGTGGTCTAAATAATTTGAAACTGGCTCCGTTGAACTACATCTTGTTGATTTCAACTCAATATTTTATCGAGGTCATTTTAAAACCAAATACTTTGGTCAAGCTGCAATGTACCAACTTTGTATACAAATTAAATGAGAGTATTCTGTAATCCATGATTCAATCACAGATCAGAGTATCAGAATAGATGCGGGAACTCTCCCCAAGCTTCTGTCTTCCTATATAACCAATCCTGGTTCAGTAGATCAGTCATGCTTGAGCAGCACTCCAGAATGGGATAAGCTCTCCCTAGGTCTTACTGTTTCAATCTACCAGGAAGTATTTAATCAGGAAAGAATCAAAATCCTCTTTTGGCCTCTAAGGAAAATCCTTCTAATTGTTGATTAATTTAGATAAACAGATGATAGAATGAGAAAACACAGAATCTTATTTCATAGTTAATGTCAGGCAGATTTCAGGGGGGAAATTACTGACTCTGAATAAATTATAATCTGTGTTATAAACTGGTTATAATCCAAGAGCAAAATTCTCAGTTTCTTTCAAAGAGATCATGTGCCATTTTCTTACTCCAAATAGTCAAGGGATCACAACACCGGAGGTTCTAATCACATCTAAGGCCTTGGACTTCAAGCTATTTTTAGCCTATCATTTTAATGTTCAACTCCAAAGTAATATCAATATAAAATTATCTTTATAATTCCTAATCCTCCAGGCTATCAGAATTGCTTACAAAACCAATAAAATGCAGGTTAAAAAAAAAAAAAAAAGACTTCCAGTAATCGTTTTCAGGCAAAGGAGTTTGGAACGTTCAGCAATTGGCAAAATCAGCCCAAGTTTGTGAAATGGCAATCATAAATCCTACTCTTACATCTCACACAGAGGCATATACTTTAGGTTAGGAAAAAAGGCCCTTCCCCCCAAAAGATGTTGCCCATGTTTTATAATATACTATAATAGTGGGTGTTTGCAATTAGAAATCCACCTCCACAGGGAAGGTTTGATCTATTCAGAGACCCCACTAAAAAGGTCAGAGAAATCTAAAATAATGCATTTAAAAAGATCTCCCAGCAGAATATTTAACTCTGATTTCCAAGAATACCTACATTGAATCAAGTTTGTTTCTTAAAATGAGAAACTTCATTTTCTGGAAAATACTTGTACACAGACAACCTCATTGCCCAATCATTTCAAATCAACAACTTTTCCTCAAATTCTTACCACACACTTAACAATTCCACCCTGTGTGGTGTCACTGAGCAAAGCAAGACTCAGATGACCGGCCAACTTACCTTTCTAATAACACCTGTGGGACTCAGCTCACAGCTATGTTTGGAACATTCACCAAACTGCAGGAGGGGTAGGGGTACAAGAGAGCTTGCGCCATTTTGAGAAAGGCAAATCATGGTTTTGGCAGAATAGGAAAAAATAAAACTTTTTTAAACAAGATCTGCTTCCTAGCCCAAGGCGTATCTCCTGCAATCGCTATTCCTAATACCACTTGCTCTGTTAGATAGGCCAGTGAGTCTCTGAGGATGAGATCTATCTAATTCAACATCCACAACCTTGTCACAGTTAGTTGATAACAGAATAGGTTTTTCTCCTCCTGCTATGCATGCCAAGAATAGAGCCAACCACACATTTTCCAAAACTTCAAAACATCAATCACAAATAAGCCGTGGAAATATTTTGGGATAATGCCACATCTCCCCATGATTTTGGAGCAAAAAAGGCTCATTACCTTGCTCTCTTCTCCTTCAAACACTGACTGGTGAACGTTGCACGCAAACAATGAGTTGGGGAGGTCGTTGAAGTCAGTGATTGCTTGAAAGGCTTCCTCTGCAAAACACTGAGTTACAGCCCAGTCTCTGTCTATGCAGCAGAGCAAGAAAAGTCCTCCATCCTCTGGGATGTGCCCCTGCTGCCCCAGGCTCCTCATTCCAATGAAGTAAGATTCTCCCCTCATTCCTGAGGACACAAAGACGGACATGTGTTAGAGTAGACATTGATTCCTTCACACTTGGTTCTAAGGCCACAGTTCTGGAGTGTGTGGGGCAGCGCAGGGGAGTGTGATTAGAAGCAGAGACTATGAGAAGGGGGAAGACCCAGAAGTTCACATTACCCCCTTGATCTCTGAGTCACTATTTCCCAACCAGCTCTGCCTCCAGGCAACAATCCAGTCAGCTCTACGGTCAAAAAACCCCACTTAACCAAGATATGAATTGGAGGCTGGGGGCTCTAGCTCAGCTGCCCAGCATTTGCTAGATATGGGACCCGGGAAAGTTATATGAGCCTTTGCTTCCTTATGAAAATCAAACAGACTCAGGAAAGGCTTTGACGAGTTAGAGAATGAATTATATACCACTCCCACCACCACTACTACTAATGCCTGTCCTTTATCGAGTTCCAGGGACTGTTCCAAATGATCAACATGCATCAACTAACCTATTAAATTTTCACAATAGTCTGTGAGATTGGTACCAATGTTATCCCCATTTTACAGACGGAAAAACTGAAGAACAAAGCAAGGAAGTAACTTTTACTATGTCAATGATAAAATGGCAGGACCAGAATTCAAATCCAGAGAGTTTGGCACCAGAGCTCACTTCCCTGGACCACAGAAATGAAACAGGACAAAATCAGTACAAGTCTGTATTTCAGGAAGTACAATCTACTTCATCACCACCCGAATCCTCATTGTGGTAACTCTAATAGTTAATGGTTTATCCATAATGAAGACACACACACACACACACACCCCTGCCTTCTGCCTGGCATGATTACTCTAAGTAATTTGTGAATCCTGGATTTTGAAAATAAGTACTATCTTGGCTAATCCACAGTATATAGATACAGATTCCCTTTCCTCATTGCCCCCATCACAGAACTTTCTAGTATTCATCTTACCTAGCTGTATTCATTCTATTATTTCTTCACTCCAACATTTCAAAATTCTACCCAGCTGCAGCCAGTTGGAGAGTTTTATCATTTTTTGATACTGACACATTGCAATAGATTTTATCAGTCTCCCCACATACTTTGAGGACAGTATCTACATTTTTCTTTTGTATCTATTTTCATGCCTGTCATGCTCAGTAATTAGAAGCCCTGAAGGTGAGATAATTTGTCCATGGGTACACAAGTGAGACCAACAGACACCTCTAATGTGGCCGCTGGGTCATCTTCAGTAAGTTCCATTTCCCCAGTCCCAGCATTGCCGAGTACAGGACAGATGGGTGGGTGCCACAGAATATCTCTCTGCCCTCATGACATTTGTTAGACCCAAATTCTGATCCCCAGACAAGTAGGGGTTCCCGTGTATATCTCTCTTGAACTCTGAATATATCATTCAGGTGATGAGGTTATGTTTTTCTGTTTCTATTTTTCCTAGAAACAAAGCCCAAGTGGGAACCTGGTAAGCATCACTTGATGGTAATATAAATAATGCATTTCATATAAAATCTTGGGTCTGGTTGGGACAGGAGCCAAAAATTTAAAAATCTGAGGTAATAACTCTAAAAGCAGATCATTGTAATTGTGGTAAATAAAAATGTTATTCCACATAAAATATAATAGAACCATTCCTGTATTTTAAAGTTCTTAAAATTCCAATTAATACATTTGCTATATTTAAATCAACAAAGTATTTATTTGATTTGATTTTTAAATTTTTTTAAAGATTTTATTTATTTATTTGACAGAGAGAGAGAGAGAGCACAAGCAGGGGGAGCTGCAGGCAGAGGGAGAAGCAGCCTCCCCGCAGAGCAGGGAGCCCAATCCAGGGCTCGATCCCAGGACCCTGGGATCATGACCTGAGCCGATAGCAGACGCTTAACCAACTAAGCCACCCAGGTGTCCCAAAGTATTTATTTTAAATAAAAATATAGTACAGCTTTCAAACTTTGTTTTATTCTGTAATTAATCCAAAATATATGAATATTTGTAATTACAAATATTTGAATGCAATACTTGTATTTGTTTTCCTTCATATTCATATTTATACTGTTGTTTCAAATATTTACTGTAATATGCATAATAACCATCATTTATTATTAGAGTACTAATTACTTTAATAGTAAGAATAATTACTATGAGCATTAAAATAGTATAATTTTCATCAATGGATTATAGGAAACCTCTTTTTTTTTTTTAAGATTTTATTTATTTATTTGAGAGAGAAAGAATGAGACAGAGAGCATGAGAGTGGGGAGGGTCAGGGGGAGAAGCAGACTCCCCGCAGAACAGGGAGCCTGATGCGCGACTCGATCCCAGAACTCCAGGATCATGACCTGAGCCTGAGCCGAAGGCAGTCGCTTAACCAACTGAGCCAACCAGGAGCCCCTATAGGAAACCTCTTAATAATGAAGTCAGAATCATCCAGTAGCATGAAGTATAGCTATTATGTGTCAATACTGATTTTATTTTTAACCCTGTCCCTCTTATTTAAAAATTTTAAATTAATCAAAACTGATCCCAAAATGTTCCTAAATGTTTTCCGAGAATGTTTCAATTACTCTTTTTCCGAAGGAAATAAAAATCCATTGCTGAACTAATTAATTAAATAGATGGAATATTAAGCCTTACTCGGGGCTCATTTTAATCTACTCAAATAGCCTTAACTTCTGTTCTAAGCTGTAACAATACGATTATCTTCAAGAGACTTTATTTTAAGCTCATTACTTGCAGTAAAGATTTAAAAGGTGGATGCATTTTTGGCAAACAACCTATTCTACTTATATGGAGAAATATTTTAGAAGTCAGAGCTTTGTACAAAGGAACCCTGATTTCTCTTTCCAGTCCCATTACTGAGTCAGCTCGTAATCTGAAGAAGTCAATCGATCATTCGATGACTCAGTTTATCTTTATAAAAGGAGAACAAAAACATCTCTCTGCCTCCCTTCCTCTGCAGAGGAGGAAGAGGTGGGGCAATGAAAGAGAAATGGAAGAACTGATCAACATCAGCATTAACCAGTACATAAAAGGATAAGTAATATAAAATGCTGTAAAAACACGACATTATGATAATCTCAGAGCAAGATTATTATGCTTTGGTATTACCACTAACCTTTAGCAAACGCAAGCAAAGAGAAAGAAAAGGAAGCTCTGAAGACCAAAAGAACTCCTAAAAAGAAATGTAAAGGTCCTATAGAGCCCCAAAGAACTAGTTTATCTTTTTAAATTCATTTCAAAACTCTGAACTGTTGTAAAACAACTTTGAAGCAACCGTTGCCTTTACATGTATGATTCTTACTTCTAAGTCTGAGGTTGGTCATCCGAAAGAGAAGAGCTGCCTTCAGCTCAAGAGGCACCTCTTCTGGGAAGGTTTCCCAACCTCCCCCTTGGCCCGTGAACATGGCCTCCTTCCTCTGCCCGCCCTGAGCACCCTGCACAGCCTTCTCCCATGGATCATCCTGCACTGTGCTTACTGCTTTACTAGTCTAGGTGTCTCTTGAGAAGAGAGACTGACCTGTCTTCATGGGTGTATCTTCAGCCTGGTTCATATAGAAAGGCCTCAAAATGATGTTTGACGGAATTAATGAATTATGTAAAAAGGAGTCATGTTCAAAAAATAACAGACAAGCAAATGAGTTATAGTAGTCAACTTAAAATATATACATGAATGATACTTACTTCAAATGTATCCACTAATACCGAAAACAACCTACTCACTTCGATGTTAAGGTTAGATTTATAAAATGGAATTTTATAAATGGAAGATAGCAAGAACCACTCAAAGGATTCCTCTAGCTAAAATGAAAAATCTGCAGTGTGTAATTAAAATAACATTTATGTTTTTTAATTATACAAGTTCACTGAAGAAAAGAACTGAAAAATTCAGAAAGGTATTTTAAAAAGAAAATAAAAGCAAACCATAATCCTACTATCTGGAGAAAATTGTACTAATGTTTTGGTATATTTAGTTCTAGTGCTTTTTCACACATATAATTTCTGAAAAAAATTGGGATCCTGCTGTTTCGTATCCCAATTCTTTCTCGAAACATTGATAAAATCAAGAGCAGTTCCCTGTACCATTATACATTCTTTGAAAACACTAATTTTAATAGACACATAGTATCCCAGTATATGGATCTGTCATAATTTATTTAACCATTCTTCTGTTATTTGATATTTAGAAAGCATAAATTTCCATCATCATGTGCATCTGGTAAAGGAAAACCATTATTCACTATTAAAATATAAAGGGTCCCCTGGAAGAACCTCAAAACTTCTTCACATGCAGAGAAGACACATCTTTATGAGATGCTGGAAGGGGCCCCACAGGGACACTTAGGCTCCACTCCTTCTCAATGTTGCGTGCCTTCTGGACTGTGGTCTTCACATCAGCAAAATGGAGAAAGAACATGACTTTGTCTATCTTATGGTCAAGTATGACCGTCAAATGAGATGAAGCACATGAATGTCTTTTGAAGCCTCCAAAATAATATGTGAATTAAAGCTATTTATTACTCCTTCTCGGCTCATCCAGAGCAAGGCAATAGCAGAGGAACCTGGCCCTATGGAGGTGGTTGCCATCCCTACTGTTAAGTGTGTGAACACGTGAATGTCCATGAGGGTTAAGCCCATATCATTAAAATGAGAAACGAATAGAGCTGCTGCTCCAATATTTGGCAGGAGTGTGGCTGGTGACTGCAGTAGGAGGGAATGATGACTGTAACACAAAAGGGAGCAATTAAAATAGAAAACAAACAATCCTGTCCCTCCCAAACACCACTAACAACACATAATGGTTATAACCCTACAAAGTTAGTAGCAATGAGAATATAAATGCTTGAATTTGACTCATTTTAATGAAGGAGGAAGCTTGAAGACAGGAAGATTTTTCAACTATTTCACTATTTTGCTATAATGTGAAAATGATTTTATCCAAGATCCTCAGATAACCTTATAGCACTTATTAATTAAACATTAAGACTTGAAGATGGTACAGCTCCTACTATGAAGACTAGTCACCTGAAACTTAAAGATGCCTATAGTATCAAAGAATTAGCAAATGAATAAATGTTTATTGCACAGATAAGGGAATAAATTCTCCCTCAATAAACAAGAATAATGAATTGCTGGGTTTCTACACAAGGATTTAAGCTTTCCAAAACCCCTACTTTTCATTCCCTGCAAACATTTATTTGGTACACTTAAACCCAGGAGAAGGGACTTCATAGAGGCATCTGATTCTGTTGGATATCATTATTGTCACAGTGTTATCAATATGCATGAGATTCAGATTTCTGAATTCAGAATTCTAAAAAAATTCCACCTTTCGGGGAATAGGGTATATCTCATGCAAATGGGAAGCCATGCATTTGCTCATAGGGTTTCTGATCTAGAAAGTCTTGGGGTGCTGGGCTCCCTGCTCAGCGGGGAGCCTGCTTCTCCCTCTCCCTCTGCCCCTCCCCTTACTTGCGCTCTCTCTCTCTCTCTAAAAAATAAATAAAATCTTTAAAAAAAAAAGAAAGTCTTATATAAGTCTGGATATAAAAGGAGGGGTAATTACAAATAATCCCATGAGAACAGCAGAGAGCCATGGCAAACAAAACAAAACAAAAAAATATAAAAACAAAAACCAGATTGTAAACCTCCATGGAGATACTCATATTTATACTAGCTTCACTACCAAGTAAAATCATCCCATTAATAGTGTGAGGTGTGTCCTATAAAAAGGCTAACACCACCTTGGAAGGCCTAGGGTGGTAGTAATCTCATCTTGAGTCCCCTCAACATGGAGAGAACATCACGGTCAATTCTGAGTACCACTCACTACAGAAAAACTAGAAGTCTTTCTAAGGACATTATTTAGGCTTATCCAGGGGCCAAAAGTCATGTCATCTGAAAAACAGGGGCATGGGAAGACATAGCCTAGGAAAGCAGAGGAAGGGAGTCTTGAGTGAAGTCATAGTTGCCTTCAACTTCTGAAAGAGGAAATAGAATTTTTGTATATGGTGCTAAGAAAGAAGTCAAACCAAGGAGAAAGAATACAGTTTAATGAAAGGTGCCATGGATCTTTCAACAATTCAGGTTGAAACAGAAATGTCCTGCCTCATGTCTTAGTGAGCAACTTATATCGGTGACAGCCACTGAGTAAGCTCCACAGAGCAGGTGACAAACATCCAGCGGAATGGTCCCAAAGAGAATCCAAGGACTAGGGGGCTGGCTGGCTGGCATTTCTGTTATGGTCTCTTCTCACCCGGAGAGTTTTATCTTTCCATGTTTAGAAAAAAATACACAAAAGAGGTTACTATTTCTCTCTGGGTTTAACGATGCTCAAGAAAGGGAGATTTATAACCTTTAAACAAAAGCTTTCTCCAGTGTTGAAATCTTTAATTTGATACTCATATCTGCCTATAGTTTTCATTTTCCAGGTTACTCAAACCAGAAAGTAAGAATTTTTTAAACAGTAAATAATGATCCACAAAGGGGGGGAAATGAGCTAGACTTAAAAAAAAGCAACTTACACTGGGTTTCTTTTTCCTTAGACAAAAGAATGTTAAAGATTTAACTTGTCTGCTTTTTAAATGAAGAACAGGAATGTAAGACTTTTTGCAATAAGAGCAATAAACAGGAAAAAAAAATACCTCAATTCCATGCTATGGCCATCTAAGCAGGATAAATAAGGAAAGAGGATAGATGGAAATGATTAATGAATAATTCATTTTGACTTTAAGTTCAATTTTGACTGAAATACAAGTCAAGGGATTATGGGAGGTTTGTTGGTTTGGAGGAACTTAAATATGACAATGCCAAATTGACTAGTAAGGATAACAACTAAGAATGCAATGTTGCATTAATAGAGAAGAAATGTCTACAGCTATTTTTTTTTTTTAAGTTGAATATAAGGTTAAATGAATCCAGTTCAAACTTTCAAAGAATAGAAAACTCTTAAGTTTTACAGTGTTTAAAATCCCTTTGGCTCTAAAATTGATCCTTTAGTGATAGCTGGGACAAAGAAGAAAACTTTTATATGAACAACAATAATCATTTTAAATTAAATCATATCCTCAGCTATCATTTTTGGTCTGGCCTAATGGGTAGGTCTTTTTGATGCCCTTTTGGTATTTTAATATCTAGACCTTCTTAGGGATACACCAGGCCTTTTGATCATTTTTGTCCATCTTAAAGGGAGACTGAAGTATAATATTAGTAACAACAAACCATCCGAGCCATCCTGACATACAAAGGAGAGACATGATATTCTTAGGCTCTGCTCCGTAGAAACCCATTAGAGCTCTTTCTGAAATATAATGGGACCTATTTAATTCGGTGGCAGAATTTTCACACCTGCTGAGTTGCGTGAACTTCATGCTATTCTTGATACCATTTGGGATCAGTCCTGAAAGAATCAGGAACATACAGTTTTCCACTCATGGTTTTCAAAGGAAATTATCCATATTCCTCAGTCATGGCTCCTTTTAGGACACCTTCTGGCACCACTGTTCTACCTTAAGGTCCCACAGGGAAATAATTCAATTAATTCAGTTTCCCAAGGAAGCAGCTTCTCAGGAATTTTGATGAAATTGGGGAGGAGGAGGAGTCATTTCCATCATCTCCTTTTGTACTGGAATCTATAGAAGTGATGGGTCTACAAACCCATCATCGACCAGAATAATGTGCATGCAGGGTTTTAATGCCCACAGTCTCCCAGGAGGATGGGCAAATCCTGAACATTCTTCCAATGGGCAAAATAAAAAGGGAAAGAAGAATCTCAAATTTACTCAGGGTCAGATGGAACAAGCAGATAGGGCATTTGTATTCTACTCCCACAATACTAACTGACATCATCAAGAAAACACGTTTCAAATAGACTTGTTGCAAGAGAAGAGGCAAGTAGAGAAAACACCATCTTTTATGAAACGTGGGACGACTGAGGAGGTTGTTCTTCACGACAGGAAAATCTATTTCTACAAAGAATGACCCGCAATGAACCCCAAATTTATTAAATAAAATAAGCAATAATTAGAACATACCATCCAAAAGAGAAGAGCTTTGGTCATTGTATTAGTCAAGGTCCCGGTAGGAAACAGATGGCATACTCAAACTGGATCATTTGAAAAGAGTTTAATAATGCAGCTGTTTGCAGAAGTGTGGGCAGGGGATAAGGAAACCACAAAAGATATTTCAAAACCCTGGGCTAGCACTATCCCTAGACCTCAAGAGGTGGGAAGAGGGGAGGGGGTTTTTCAGAATGGGGACACACCAGGGGCTTCAAGCAGAAGACCCCTGACAGACCTTTGGTTGAGGGGTATAGCAATCCACGGTGGCACCACAAAGAGGGAACTAGAGGAATAAATATCCCCATCTTGCGCTCTTTCTGTGACCTGCTGGCACCTTCCATTGGCCAGACCCAATCGCAAGCCAGAGGGCAAGGGAACTCTAATGTGGAGCCTACGGCTCAGCCACTGGGAGCACAGTACACAACAGGAAGAGATGGAGAGAGAGGTTCCTGGATTCAAGTGAAGAGATCAAGCACAGTCTTTATAACTGGATAGTAATCTAAACATTTCAGAGAACTTGATTTAAGTATTTAAACCTGAGCCATTTGTAAATGGCAGCTCAAATCAGCCTGTATAACATCGCCACAGATTCACCATTTCTTACTGCGTGTTTTTTTAAGAACAGGAAGAATGAAAGGGGAATGAGCAACCATGAGTGTGCACCATTGTGGACTCTGTATTCTTGAGCCCAGGGTGGAGGCACAAGACCATCCTTTCATTATTGCTATCAGAAGCAGTTTAAAGAAAGCCCCAAGCCTCTGGATGAGACTAGCAATTATATGCAAAATAACTTTTCACAGGAGGGTAACACTTCAAAAGTGAGCAGCAAAGCAGGTGAAGGTTGCTATGGTAGCTAAAGTCAGATTTATCCTGTCATCTTTCACCTTCTGCTTTCAGAGCACTGGGGAGAAACACAGTGAAAAGGATCTAGAGCACAGAGGGAGAGATGGGGCACCCCACCTCTGAGAAAATCCAGCCAAAAAGGGTCAGAGTTGTTCAGACCTTCCAAGAAAGAAAGTAAAGGCAGACTGGAAGGCTGCTCGGAGGGGGAGGGGGAGGGTTAGAAAGCTGCTCAGAACTCATTAGGAGGCCAAGGAGGCAGGTAGCACTCTCTCTGATAAGATTAGCAGAGGATGATCTGCTTGATTGTAAGCTCTTTTTAATGCAATAGGGCAAAGAATGAGGAAGAGAGAGAAGTAGCCTTATTTCGGAGCCCTGAATACAATATGCTACTTTTTTCCCTCAAATACAGCTAAAAGACCATGTCACTTCCACATTAAAAATCTTCCGTAACTCCCTAAGATCTATCAAATTCAGTAAAAACCGTTCTTCGGCCCAGCAAACCAGGACCCCTACAAGAAGATGACGGTCTTCCTGTCCAAATGTACCTACTCTCTCACTAGGGCCGAGAAGGAAAATTCTTCCTAGTCTTGGCCCCAAGTTCTGGCTCTCTCAGTAATGACAACAACAGCATCAAGCAATTATTGACCGCTCCTTTCGTATGACATTGACAGATGGCTGGGTGGCCCTGACCAACTTCCTTGAGCTTTCCTCACTTCTCAGCTTTGCTCCTGCCAGCCCCCAGCCCCTCCTAGCAACACGCCACTCACCCTGAAGTCATTTCTGGGGCCACTGCCTTCAGACCCCACTCTGAGCCGCACTGCACTGAGATGAGATCATCCCTGGCTGACCCCATTGTCACATGTTTGTCCCACCTCTCAAGACACGTCGTTTTGCTGCTCCTTGTGCTTTTCTTAATCTGCACCCCCCCCCCCCGCCCTCACCAGTGTTGAGGGCAGGGGCTGTGGCTGGGTCTTCCCCACCTGGATAACCCCAGTAGCTGCTAAACAGGACCCTATCCTTGGAAGGTCGCCTTTCTTGAATTGAATGGAGTTCAAGTTCTGAATGTGATTCTCAGCTTCCCAACATACTAGCTGCCTGACCTTGGAAAGTTACTTAATTTCTCTGTGTTCAATTTCCTTACCCATAAAGTAGCATTAAGAAGAAAACCAAGGGGGCGCCTGGGTGGCTCAGTTGGTTAAGCGACTGCCTTCGGCTCGGGTCATGATCCTGGAATCCCTGGATCGAGTCCCGCATCGGGCTCCCCGCTCGGCAGGGAGTCTGCTTCTCCCTCTGACCCTCCCCCCTCTCATGTACTCACTCTCTCTCATTCTCTCTCTCAAATAAATAAATAAAATCTTTAAAAAAAAGAAGAAGAAGAAAACCAAGGGCCTGAACTGGCATCCCTTATGGCAAGGCCAAGTCACCAAACGTGGGCTTAATACTAAGCTAATTGTAGTTTCAACCTCCCCCCCCACATGAGGTCTTAACCAGTTAGTCAGGAATTTTCTGATCAGCAGCAATGGAAACCTGTCACATGGGCCCTCTCCATTCCCCCCCCACCACCACCACCAAAGGAAGATATGGCCATCCACTTGATAAGACCCTCCTGCCTTCCAGGAAGGGGAAGGTGATCTTGCCTGAAACAAGCCTATCTTTCCTGTGGCTGATAACTTTCTTGTCCCACCCTCCATGTTGTATAACTCTTCGCAGCTCCCCTCTACTTGTTGGATGGGATACTGCCCAATTCATGAATCACTTAATAAAGCCAATTAGATCTTCAAATTACTTAGGTGAATTTTTCTTCTTTAACAGTAGGGAACAGGACTGGTCTGAGGATTTCATAGCTAACACAAATAAAGCATTTAGAACAATGACTAGGACACACTGTGAGTGCTCAATAAATGTTAACAATTTTTAGTATTGGCCATCTTAGTCCTCAACAGAGCAATTCTGTAACTGTCTCTCACATGACATCTTCTTCTCGTTCCTGGAGTCATCAGTCACAGCAAGGCACAGAGTATAGAGGAAAGTGAAGTGTGGGCTTTGGAGTTGGTCTTTCAGGTCTGAATCCTGGCACTGCTACTTTCTAGCTGTGTGACCTCGGACATGTTACTGAGCAGTACAGAGACCATAAGGGCACCAACTTCATAGGGTTATTATATGGATTAAATACACCCTTCCTCCACTCCCAAATGCCCAAATTTTTGGTGAGCATTCCATTTTTCAGGTCTTCAGAAGAGTTTGTGCTTCTATGGTAAGAAATGCAAGAACTCAGAAGTCAGACAAACCCAGATTCAAATCCCAGCTCTCCATCCATTGCTGACTGGTGGTGGTGGCTGCGCTCTAGGGTCTAGGTCTGAATCCTCCTTCCACAGCCATTTTACTTGATGATTTTAGGCAAGTTAGTTTCACTCACAAAGCCTCAGTTTCCAGAGTTATAAATCAGGACTATTGAGAGTTTCTTTTTTTTTTTTCATTGTTTTTTTTAATTATAGTAAGTGCACTCTGTAATCCCCAACCCCTACTTCCCCCATCCTCCCATCCACCTCCCCTCTGGTGACCATCAGTTTGTTCTCTATAGTTAAGAGTCTGTTTCTTGGTTTGTCTCTCTCTTTGGGGCGGGGAGGAGGGGGATGGCGGGGGAGGGGAAGAGGCTATTGAGAGGTTCAAGTGAGATCATCCTGGTGAAGAATTTAGGCCAGAGGCAGCAGCTATAATCACTCAGGAAACGCTAGCCTTTGCTAGGACCACTGGCTTGCACTTGTTAATCGTATGGTTGGTTGCACCTTTGACTACTTACGTGTTCTCAGATAATTGCTTACTCTCCAAGGAAGGCGTATTTTGGGTTAGGCCCAGGGTCTCACGTGACTTTAAGAGCAAGAATTAGGACTTTGCTTTCTCAGCCTGTGTATTTAGCTTGCTAATACATGTTCCCTGCTTCAGACTTAAAAGTGTCACTTGCCATTCTCTTTCCCTTCGGCACACTTCTCCAACTTAGCTAAAAATGCCACAGTGCTCAACCAGGCTCCAGGGTGCTTCACAGAAAAGTTCTCCCCCCTGCTAGAGGCCCCCCAACACCAGCCATGCATCTTCCACCCTGGGAGGGCTGCCCAGCGCCTCCCCTCCGCTTGCCTCTCTGCACATGCGTTGTTATTTACAACATTTGGCAAACGGAACCCATTTATTGACATTGTTACATCTCTTCCCATATGTTGAGCATTCTTGCTTCTTCCTGTAATGGCTGGCACCCAGCAGGGCTCCTGATCTTCTGTGCTGGCAAGACTAATGGAATATAACACCCCAGCCTCCACCCACTCAGAGCTATCACTATTCTCCCATTCATTCTGTCCCTCTCCCCCACCACCAACCTCTCTCTCCTAATAGATGTCCCAGAGCTTTGTTCACCTTTGATTACCACTTTCTCAACTGAGTGACTTCCTGAGTCTCAGATTTCCATTGTCTCCTGCTGTGTTAAATCCAAGTTGTGTGTTCCCACCCTCTCTTTCCTTATCATTCATTGCTGGCACATTTACCAGTTCACTCTTGATCTGAAAGTAAGTCATAGCCCTGATGGCTTCGGTTCACTTTTTAAAATCCTTCCCTTTTTATATTTTTTGGCTGAAAATGTTCATTCTTTCTCCCCTCTCCCTCTTTCAAACTTACAAGCACAGTATCTATTAGGTTCCTACAGGAGCAAATGCTGATTGGACTTCCGCGTTGCACCCTAGAGCATCTCTTCTCCTTTCTAGGAGCAGCTGCCTGCCCTCAGTCTGTTCAACCAAGGGCCCCAACTGGAGAAGCCAACACAGGCTGACCTGTGTCCTCCACATTGTCAGAAACTCACAAGTCAGGAGGATCCAAAATTAGTCCCCCACTTCTGGTGCCATGTGTTGTTTACAAGACAGAGCTGACCCAGATTCTAGCTTAGGAAAAAACCAAACCAAAACCTTCATTAAAGTCCTTTGGGCCTGCTGCAAGTGGGACCATTTATTTTGAGGGGCCAATTCACCCCATCTCTCACTCTGCCAGCCACAGATCAGGGGCCGGGCTCATGGAGGATAGAGGATAGAACCTGCGTTGGCAGTAAGGTTTCTGGGGGAGACCAACAGAAGGTTTGGGGAGAGAGACTGAGTCAGTGGAAGACACAGGTAGTGGATTAATCACTTTATATATATACCTTCTAAGAACTGGTGGCCACCTTTGCTCTACATTTTAAGGCCTCTACGTGGCCCGATGCCAAAGGCCATGCTTGAAATGAAGTAGGAACTAACTGGAATTCAAATAAAAACTTAAAAGTACAAAAAGAAAAAAAAGAAATGAAGTGGGAGGAGGATGTAAATCATCTCTCTACTTCTCCAAAAGAGCAGATGGAAACCCTTGTACCTTTAATGAGCAGAAATCATCATGGCAGACACCATGATAATCAAATGGCAGCTTCACCACTGTGGCCTGCAGACTCCTGCCCAGTACAACTAGAACAGTCTGAGGGGCGTGCCAAGCATTCCAGCACGGCATTGGAAGCCTCTTTACATTAGGGGAGAACGCTAGGGTCCCTTCAACTTCCTGCTCTTCTAGCGAATCCCAGCATCACTCCACATGTTTAACTGGAAAACAGCCAACAAAACTGAAGCTTCTCATTAAGATGTCAAAGCTTCTTATTAAGATGGTCAAAGACCCCACCGGATCCCTAAAGCCTAACTTAGTACAGGGGGAGTAGGAAAGATGAGTGACATTATTTTAGGCTAGTGTAGCTTTTTGAGAAGCCATTGCTGTTTGTCTCTTTTTATAGCTACCTAATAGTTCTGCCTTTTGGGTGACAGCGTCTGTCACAGAGCAGATGCCCAAAAATATTTGTTTCACCAACCCAGACAATTCTTCATTTTCCTTCTCTCCACCAGTTCCTGTACTTTCTCATCTCCTCCATTTCTCAACACTTCTTAAAACTGGGTTTTCTCTTCTTCCAAACAGACCCTTGGTAGTCTTTTCACTTATAATGTACAATTACTTCAAATGCTAGACATAAAACACTAAAAATGTACTCAGTGGGGGACACCTGGGTGGCTCAGTCGGTTAAGCGACGGACTGTTGATTTTGGCTCAGGTCATGATCTCAGGGGCATGGGATTGGGGCGTGGAGGGCTCCGTGCTGGGTGTGGAGCCTGCTTGAGATTCTCTCTCCCTCTCCCTCTGTCCCTCCCCCACGGCTTGTGCCCACATGTGTGTGCTCTCTCTCTCCCTCAAAATAAAATAAAAATAAAAGTAAAATAAACATGTACTCAGTGTATGGGTATTTAAAAAAGGACATGGGAAGTACATCACATGAGGGGAAAAAAAAAAAGTGTAATGACCCACTTAAAGATGGTTTGGCCTTGACATGGACATGGGGGAGAATGAAGTCTGTCTGCAACTTGCTTAGCTCAGTCTTTGTTCCCCTCCCTCCTGGTGCTGTGACCCTCCACACCATCAGACACAGATACCCTTCAGAGGACTCCTCCAGTCTCCTAAAACCTGGGTAGCGTGATTAGTATAGGCCACTTGTTCTTTCATATATTTTATGGAGAGATGTCAGGACTCTGTCTCTGAGAAAGAAGGAAGTGGGTGAGCCATGTTGGTATCTAGAAGAAGGACCGATCAGGTAAAGAGGCCAGCAGGGAAGGGGAAAAAGGCCCACAGCCAGAGGAGCTTGGTGTGTTTGGGGAACAGCTGGGAGGCTTCTGTAGCTGAAGTACGGTGAGGAAGGGCGGGTGGTGGGAAATGCATCCAGAGGGAAAGCAGGAGGCCAGGACACGTACTCCTCTTGGTAGTACAAGGCCTTGGAGAGGACTTGACTTTTTACTCCAAGGATTTTGAATAAAGGAGTTCATGAACTGACTTATGTTTTAAAATAATTTCTCTGGCCACTCTTTGGAGAGTAGACCAAGAGAGCAAGGACAGAAGGAGAGGACCAATTAGGAATCTACTGCTAGGAATTCAGGAAGGAGATAATGGTGGTAGGCACCAGAGAGGTAGCAACTGAAATAGCGAGAGGCAATAGGATTCCAGATAGTTTTTATCTATCTGGAAGCATTTGCTGATGGACTGGATATGGAGCAGGGGAAGATTCTAGGATAATGCCACAGTGTTGTTGACCTGAGCACCTAGAAGCACCTAGAAGCTGCCATTTACAAAGATGGAGAAGACTATGGAAGTTCATATTGGGACATTTAAGGAGAAGATTCCTATCATTCATCTCAGTGATGAGCAGTTAATGCTGAGTCTAGAGTTTAGCGGGGAGGGGGATAACACAGACGATACGTAAAGCCATGGGACTGGACAAGGGAGTTCAGACAGAGTGGAAGTCCAAGGTCTGAGTCCTGGAACATACCAGCATCTTATAGGAATCACGATGGTAGCATCTCCTGGATGTGTTGTAACAATCTGATGAGATAATACATGTAAAGCACTTAAAATACTGCTGAGAACCTCCTTCAACCATCAACAATCATGCATACACACTTTTCCCCACCGGCCAGCCCCTACCTCTCCTAGAGCACCAATCCCAAGTCCCTTGGCCCTGAACCTGGTAGAATTCCTCTTCATGTTGCATAGTAAAGAGGGGGGTGAGTAAAAAGGAAATCTTGTTGTCCCCAGGGAGGCTACAGAGGAAAAAAACTCTCTTGCTTGGATTCCAACACGGAATTCTGAACATTTTCCTGCAGCAACATAGACAGTTTCTAAGATCTCTCAAACCAAAAAGCTGGTACTTTATATCAAGTACATCATGCATATAACAGCCTTTTGGGCTAGCCAGACTGGGGGACCTGGTCATAATTTCTGACATTTCTTCGAGAAAATACTTTTCAAATTCCAAACAACCCAACAGAAACCTCTATTTTAAAAGGGGGCAGATGCCTCCTAACATAAAAGCACCACATAAATTCTAAAAGTGGATATATGGGCACCTTCTTTGAACAGCAACATTCTGTAACCTATGGCTATATTTTAGATACCCAACGGCAACTAACAAAGTCCAGAGATAGTCCCTTTGTAGCTCCTGTCTTAGTTTATCTTCAACTCTCCTCACTCCATCCCCAGTACTCACCCAGGCAACAAATAGGCCACGGAAAATTTTTAACTCCAAGATAAATTCTCGGTCATGCTGTATTTCTCCATCATAGCCCTAATCTTGCTGTACTGGAACTGTTTAATTGCCTTCTTTCCAACGAAGTCTGCAAACGCTGGGCTGTATCTGTGATACCTAGTTGGGAATCACTAGAATTTCTGGAATGAATGGGGAAATCAAAACTTAACCTTGGTGTTAGCCCACTCCAAGACACATAAGCCTCCTTGAAAGAAGGAATCCAGAGGACTCTTCCAAAGGAATTAAGCCAATCAATCTGAGAAGGAAGGTACGGGAGGAGCATTCTTCTGAAGTAGTAAGATAGGGGTATTTATTTCCAGAGTAGAACTACTAGGTGTGGCCTTTAGCAGCCCACAGAGAAGGAAAGCATTCACAGGACTAGCATCGGGGCTGCCTGAGTATCAAGCTTCAAGTCTGTAGTTTTTGCTTAAATGACAATGTGCTTTCCCTAGGCTTCACAGGTCTGAACAATTAGGAGTCGTGCTTTAGGACAATTTGAGTAGTTACATGCATGCATGCTTTTCTGTTGCTATAAACCATATTTAAATGTACATATACATTTATGTCTTCTCCCATTAATTTGGAAACTCCTAAAATATACCCATGCTTTCTTCTCCTTTCTTCTGCTATATGCAATGTCTTATGGTACAGTTTGATTCACCAAGATCAATTACGACCCTACTCTATAGCTTCTCAATAGCAAGGATTATGTTACACACACACACACACACACACACACTCTGTCTTATATCTCAATACCCAGCATACAATAGGCAGTCAATCAATGTCTCATGTACTGAATTAACTGGCTGCCTGTGCTATTTTTTTCTTCTCTTTATTCTTTTTTTTTAAGATTTTATTTATTCATTTGACAGAGCGCGCGTGCCACTCACGAGAGAGAGAGAGACAGAGAGACAGAGAGGGAATAAGAAGGGGAAGCAGCAGGCAGAGGTAGGGAGAAGCAGGCTCCCGGCTGAGCAGGGAGCCCTATGTGGGGCTCCATCCCAGGACCCTGGAATCATGACCTGAGCCAAAGGCAGACACCCAACCTACTGAGCCACCCAGGCACCCCTCTCTTTATTCTATTTAATGATCTCTTTATTCTATTTAATTATAAACTATAATTTATAAGTCACCAGTAAAATCTCAGAATTCTAATGGTCTGGACTTGTACATGTCACCACCAGGAACCTAGAGTAATCACAGGGGAATACCATGCCTGTCAGTGACAGCGCTTGTGCAATGGAGGCTCAGCCAGTGTCTGGCCTGAGCAGTATTTTTACAGATGAAACCACATGTTATCTAAAACTAAAGTGGGATTTTTTTTTTCACCTGATAACTGTCAGATCAATCACTGAAATATTTTTACAGTAGATAATGAAAGACTGCTGGTTACATTCAGGTCTGAATAATTTATTTAAGATATCCACGGGGAGTAAACCATTTTCTTCTGTAACTCCATCTTTATGAGCACAGTTTACATAACTCCTCGTGAAAAGAATGAGAGCGAATTTAGAAAGCGGAGATACTATTTTAACTTTTGGCTATTACATACAACCTCATATATGCCCCCTTTAAGATTTTGTATTGAGAACCTACTGTGTGCAAAGGGCTCTTAGATGATTTGGAGTTGGACAGAAAGACCCACTGCTGAGCAGGTGGTAAAGGAGAGGCACCGTGATTCCAGAGGGAAACCCAGACCCAGGGTGGAGGGAGCGATGAGGATGAGGTGAGTACAGAAGAGAGGAATAGGCAGTGCTCTGCAGATTCAAAGGAGGCAGGGATCCAGGTGGAGAGGAGAATCCAAAAATGATTTAGAAGCAGGCAGTATTGGGGAATAGAGAGTGAGGAGGCAGCAGACATCTAGGGAAAGGGCAGGGGAAGGAGAGTGGGAAGAGGGGGAGAACACTCTAGGCTGAAGGAAAATCTTGAGCAAATGCATGGAAGAGGGAGAGTTCCACAAATATTCAGAAAATTATAGGAGTTTAAACTCAGGCATGGGAGAGAAGTAGGAGTGAGGCCATCCTGTCATGTACATTTCAGACATAAAATCTGCATCTTGCTGATTGGTAAAAGCCAGGGCTGGGGAATGTTGCTGAAGCAGCAGAGTGCTATCATCAGATACTCATTTTAACACAATTCCCAAGAACTCAGGTAAGGGTGAGAGGCGTATATGGTTGGAAGTGGCCCTAAGCAGCTATCAATAGGATTCTGCAAGAAGTGTTTGGGACTAAATTGTGCCCCCTCTTCTCCAAATTCATATGTTAAGCCCTAGACCCCACTTTCGCTGTATTTGGAGATGGGGCCTTTGGGAGGTGATTAAGGTTAAAAGAAGTCAGAAGGGTGGGGCCCTAATCTGATAGGATTCCTGGCTTTATGAGAAGAGGAAGAGCGCACACCCCACCCCCCAACCCCGCACAGTGCACACACAAAGAAGGGATCAAACGAGGACACAAGAAGGCAGCTGTCTGCAAGTCAGGAAGAGAGTCTGCATCAGGCACCCAATTGACACCTTGGCCTTGGACTTCTCAGCCTCCAGCATGCTGAGAGAAATAAACTTCTCTTGTTTAAGGCACTCAGACTATGGTATTTTGTTATGGCAGCCCACTCAGACTAATACAAATTTAGGGACTAAGAATTGGGGTGCTGCTGTAACGAATAACTAAAACCATGAAAGTGGCTTTGGAACTGGGTACTGATCGAAGGCTGGAAGAGTTCTGAGGTGCATGCTAGGAAAGGCGTGATTGCCAAGAAGGGGACGCTTGGTAGAAATGCGGATGTTAAAGGCGATTTCGGTGATAGCTCAGAAAGAGAAGAGTACAGCTATAAAGAAAGCTTCCACCTTTGTAGAGAATATAAACCATCATGAATGGAATAAACATGCTTTATCCTTCAAGAAAAGGGAAGAAAGACCCCCAAGATGATTTAGAGATCATAGGGCTCCCACTCCCACCTCTGCCCCAAGTAGGAAGAGCTGCTTCCTACTTGGCTTAAGAGGGCTTGGCCTGGGCACAGAGCCACATAGGGGAGGCCCTCCCGGACAGGTGAGGGGGTGGCACCCCATGGGGCCAAAGGGACAGGGCCATCCCAGAGTCATGGGGGTGGCTCTGCCACCCCAGTGGGCCTGTAGGGCAGAACCAAAGAGGATCACTCTTGAGCCTCAAGATCTCATGGAGTTTGCCTTGTTAGGTTTTAGACTTGCTTGGAACCCATCACCTCTCACTTTCTTCTGGTTTCTCCCTTTTGAGATGGGAATATTTAACATATGCCTGTATCACCATTGTATTCTGGACACACACAACGTGTCTGATTTCACAGGTTCGTAGCTGGTGAGGAATTCCGCCTCAGGATGATCTGAGGTCCAGTCTCACCCATATCTGATTCGGATGAGACTTCCGATTTTAGACTCTAGAGTTGACGCTGGAATGGGTTAAGCCTTTGGGGGTAGTGGAGTGGAGTGAATGTATTTTGCATGTGAGGGGAACATGAATTTTGGGGACCAGGAGCAGATTGCCATGGACTGAATTGTGTCCCCCCCCCCGTTCATATATTGAAGCCTAACTCCCAATATGTGACTATATTTGTAGAAGGCTCTTTAAAAGAAAATTAAAGTTAACGGAGGTCATAAGGATGAGGCCCTAATCTGATAGGACTGGTAACTTTATAAGAAGAGGAAGAGAAAGATTTCTCTCTCTCTCTTTCTCTCCACACAGCCACAAAAAAGAGGTCATGGGAGGATACAGTGAGAAGGCAGCTGTCTGCACACCAGGAAGAGAGCTCTCACCAAGAACAGAACCAGCCAGCACCTTAATCTTGGACTTCTCAGCCTCCAAAGCTGTGAGAAATAAATTTCTATTGTTTAAGCCACTCAGTCTATGGTATTTTGTTTTGGCAGCCTGAGCGGACTAATACAGGAAGCGATGGTAGGTTTGAAAAGTAAGAAATGGGTGGAGATGGATAAGGTGGGAAATCAGGAAACCTTTTTTTAAAAAACCTCACAGAAGCAAAGGGAATGGGTTTTAGGAAGGGAAGAATGGTCAATGGCATTCATGCTACATACAAGGGGAAGCTAAAGACTAAGAAGTAACCTTGGTTTCCAGATTCCGGGTTCCATGACCTTTGAAAGGTCAGCTACAAAAAAGAGGAACAAAAGATAAATTGTACAAGATAAAGGAGTGAGTAGCTGGGAAGCAGTAAAAGGTATAGAATTTTCTTCCCAGATATGATATGCCAAAGTCCCACTGTATCCTTAGGAGAAAGTCAAGGCTTGTTTTTCTCTAGGTGAACATATCTGTCTTATGGTTTGAATGCTTTTTTTTTTTTTTTTTTTTTTTGGTAAAGCAGTTCTTTCAGGCACTGGTGGGGATTTCCAAGGATTTGTTTAGGTGTTTTGTTCAATTGCTGACAAATACCAGATTAAAATGACTTTCCTGTTTCTCTGCATAAGGATGTCCCAGAAGCTTTGGAAATGTATCCTCTTGGTCCAGGTAAATACCTGAAAATCCTTTATTTTCACTGAAGCTGATGTTAAAGCAATTTTCAAAAAATCCCCAGAAAGCCCTGACATACGTCGGTGTTGTTCAGGGTTGAGTAACATCAAAACCTGCCTAAGAATACTGTGCCATTCTTGACTTGAGCATTTCCTCCTTGGCCTTGGCATCATTAACCCGCAACCAGTTTAGATGGAAAAAGTTCTTTTATCTCGGCTCCAGTCCACATTCTAACAGGAAGAGGCCCCATCTGACCATGGAAAGAACACAGTTTGGGCCCTCAGCAGCTAGTACATGTCTTAGAGGGAGGTCAATAACCACCTGGTAATAACTGGTCACCTGGAAATCAGGTTGGGGGTGAGGTCATTCTGCACATGACCGAGGACCCTCTTCTTAGGAGTCTATGGCTATTAGTTAAGGAGAAACCCTGTTAAGAGTTGCATGTTACCTTCTACTAATTCTACAGGAGCAAGCATGGACAGGATCATAGAAGCATCTCTTGGCCATTTTTTGAACAAACAAACAAAACTCATTTGAGCATACTTCTGACAGTTTAAAAGTCATTTTCTGGCCAGGCTAACTCCTTGACAGTAAATACCAGTGGCTTATTTTTAACTGCTGGCAGGCAGTGAATTGTTAAGTCCATGGAGGTTGGGTGGGGGTGCTTTTTTTTTAAAGGAGATGAGAGCAGGTTGCTATTCCTACCTTATTTCTCCAGGTCAATCTACTTGAAGGGAAGTTAAGGATGATTTTCAAGGCTTCACTTCTCTTCAAACAGGCAAAACAACTGGAATTCAGTCTTTACTTATTTCAATTTAATATTTAGTTTGCTATAATCACCTATCTCCCTCCACTCTGGTTAGTTTCTGAATTATGCAAAAAGAGTTGTTGAAATGCTATACTCTCCAGTGTCTGAGGATAGCTGCTATTTCTGCTTTGGTGCAGAGCAGGATGGCTCTTTGATTCCACGAGCCAACACTGGGGGGTCAAGAGTTATGTTTATTCATTCAACAAACAAATATTGAGGGTCTACCAGGCTCCTGATGAACAAAACAAAGCAAAATGAACAACCAAGATCTGTGCTGTCAAAGCTTTCAGAGTCAAGTGGGGATGTCATCAGTCACCAAAAGGGGTCTTCTTTCTCTTTTACCTTTTCAGTGTTAGTCTAACAGGTGTGCTCATGGACTCCTTTTTAAAATTTGAAATGAAAGAAAAAATATGCAGATGGGCAAGGTGACACCATGAAGGAGTCAGGACTAGATAATGAGGAAGCACTGATGGGTGATGCTGAAAATACTAATGTTTTTCATCTGTCATCCCCAAACCTATCTGATCCTCCACACAGCCTTATGAGATCACAGGGCAGATATTACAATTCTCATTGTATAGAGTAGAAAATGAGTGGTTAAATGACTTGCCCAATGTCTCACAGCTAGAATAGCAGAATCGGGACTAGAATGAAGATCTCCTGAATCTTAATATAATGAGAAAAAAATTAAATATATATATTTCATGCATGGCCATGTACATGGCATGCAACTAAAATAAATGACCCATAAAGCTTATGAAAGATTTCTTTTGATGATTAGGTAGAAAACAACACAGTGAATACCAGTAGTAACATAATTACAATGCTATTAACAGTCACCTAATCAATCCAAAACTTTCCAATAATATTTCATGAGGGCTTCTAATACGCAAGGCACTCACGCATAGTAGACACAATGGTGAGTCATAACACACGGAAGCAACCCTCATAGGTTGTAAGGTTCCTGGAGGCGGCCAGGTCCTTTGGCTTGAGCTCCCTACCTTACCTTGGTTCTGCACTCAATACATCTGTATTGAGTGATGGGTGCAGGCCTCTGTGTCACTGAAGTCATGAAAGTAGTAAACAGGAAGAAAGCAAATGAAAGCCTTGGCTACAGTTAGCGCTCAGTAGCATCTCTCCTTCCACAGAGTCCTCCTTTCTCCCCTCTACAACTCTAGAACTTAATGTTGCAAGAACTCTACGGATTCCTAATAGCTTACTTACTAGCATAAGAAGTCAAAAATGGGGATGCAGGGGCAAAGATTCTGATCCTTTTTAGGATAAAATTACTGGTGAGCTCTTTCAGGCTCAATTCCTAAAAATAGTAAAATTGAGTCCATGACATTTTGTGTAATTTTGTATAAAAGCGAGTGTCAAATAGTGTTAAAACCACAGATGCTGGAACACCACTGCTTGGCTTTGAATCTCAGCCGAGCCACTGGTCAGCTGTGTGACTTTGGGGAAATTAGTTAACTTCCTTAGGCCTCATTTTCTTCATCTGTCCAAAATGGATAGAGATACTGTAATGATCAAAGTCATGTTACAGGTAAAAGTCTTAACCCCTTGCACATAATAAAAGCTAGACAGGTGTTACCTAGTGGTATAACTAGTATCTACTGAAAAGAGATGCCAGGCATAAAAATAAGGTAAAGTTAATGATTCCTACAAAATCAGTACTATCCTTTTCTCCCCAAGGTCATTTGAAGACTTGGCTGGGATTTAGGATCCATCCATCTTGCCATCTTTACAATGAAAGTACCCTTGCAGAAGGCAGTAGAGTTAAAAATAACGTTGAAAGGAATGGCCACAGCTCCTACCATTTAATGGCTAACTCTAAACACATGGAAATATTTGCTGAGCTTTTCGTTCAAGCTCTTCCCAATGACGTCCTGGAAAGCTACTGAATACCTTTATCATTAGAGATGACCAAAGTAAGAATTTCCATAGCCCCTGCCTAAGAAGAGCCCTGCATTTCAAGGTGAGCGTTTTAAAAAAAAAAATAATAACAGATGGCCATTCTCATTAATGAAATGCAGGTTCTAAGGACACTATAATAATCTGTTGCAAAGACCCGAGAATATATAAAGGATGAAAGAGTTGGCAGGGGGGCGCCTGGGTGGCTCAGTCGCTAAGCGTCTGCCTTCGGCTCAGGTCATGATCCCAGGGTCCTGGGATCGAGCCCCGCATCAGGCTCCCTGCTCCGCGGGAAGCCTGCTTCTCCCTCTCCCACTCCCCTGCTTGTGTTCCTGCTCTCGCTGTCTCTCTCTCTGTCAAATAAATAAATCTTTAAAAAAAAAAAAAAAAAGAAAGAGTTGGCAGGAACTTTGGTTGTGAATTTGTCCAACCCCTTAATGGTATAAACTAGAAATCCGAGGCCAAAGTGGGTAAGGGAAGGCCCCATTTCTCGTGGGGAAATCACAGCCCACCCAGGACAAAAGCCCAGCTCTTCTGATTTCCCTGCTCTGCACCTCGCAGCGTTCTCTCTGTACCACGCAGGCTGTCAGGACAGTACTAGATGGTGGTAATAGTAGTCACATATACCGATTGGGCACTTCAAGGTGTTTGACGCTTTTCTACACATTTTACTAAAGTAGGGAAATCTTATTAAAATTTTACATAAGAGAAGGCCAATAAATTGAATGCAGAAACAAACAAACAAAAATGCCCTCTCTTCTAAAGGCTCTCCAAAGCTCCCCAAGGTCGGCATTGCTCTCATGCCAGGTGTTTCCCAGCTTTGCAGACCTCAGCCCACAAGCCGCGCGGCTTGCCCACATGCTGCAAAACCGACCTCTCCTCTCTCGGCATCACAACTCGCTGGCGTCTGTTCCGGGGCTCCAAAAATCTTACCAGGGATTCATCGGAAGCAATACTAAAGAGCTAAGGATAAACACACTGTCCCATGTTCCCTCCTCTCTGAGTGTCTGCATTTAACAGGGCTTTCCTTTTCTTTACCCAAAAAAGCAACGAATGTAGTAATTTTGGACAGAATGAAAGACCTTTCAAACCTTTTGAATCAAGCCTTTTAAATCTCAATACACTGTCATTATCTCCTCTGCTTACGTGGGGTTGGTACTACTTCTTAGCTGGCATTCACAAATCTTCATGGCGGTGCTGAGAAAGTGATCATAAACCGTGGGTGATGGGCACACACCACTGTCAGTTATGGGAGTCAGGACAAAGAGTAACAAAGAATATAACGGCACCTCGATTGATAGGGCTGGTCAGAGGAGAACCACAGCAAGGGAGAATTTCTTCTAAGGTCAGACCTTAACCTTCCCAGATACGGTTGACAGGTTGAAAGGAAATGTCAATGCCTCACCCCTAAAGGCCAGACCCTTGGTGGGTGGAGGAGCATTGTTTTGGAAGTTTTCACCATGGAATGCAGAGGAATTCAGTTTGCTCAGATCTGAAAAATGTACAGACCGCTTTTTTTTTAGGAAAAGAAATATATACTGCCTCTGTCCCAATTTTGACTTAAACCATTCTTATTGTGACAATATTTAAATACGTCCAAACAGAAAACTAAGTTCTTAGGTTTCAATTCCTCTGAAACCATCACACTCCAACTAAATATTCTAACCAAATACAAAGGAAAATTTTTTTTATTTTCTTTTTTTTAAAGATTTTATTTATTTGACAGACAGAGAGAGACAGCGAGAGAGGGAACACAAGCAGGGGCAGTGGGAGAGGGAGAAGCAGGCTTCCCGCTGAGCAGGGAGCCCGATGCGGGGCTCGATCCCAGGACCCTGGGATCATGACCTGAGCCGAAGGCAGACGCTTAACGACTGAGCCACCCAGGTGCCCCTTTTTTATTTTTTAAATTTTTATTTATTTATTTATTTTAAAGATTTTATTTATTGACACAGAGAGAGACACAGCGAGAGAGGGAACACAAGCAGGGGGAGTGGGAGAGGGAGAAGCAGGCTTCCCGCCGAGCAGGGAGCCAGATGCGGGGCTCGATCCCAGAACCCTGGGATCATGACCTGAGCCCAAGGCAGACGCTTAACAAGGAAAATTTTTTTTAAAAATCCAATTCAAATGAACAACATTGATGTGATATTCAGGTGATGCTGTTTTGCTAAAATAACCCTCCACTCTCACTGTGACTCATACTAAGAACAGCAACATGGATGTTCTGGAGTTCTGAATGCTTCCACCACCCACCTTGAAGTAGGCCTCTCCTCCCTCATTTTGCAGGACATTCCCCGCAAAACTAACTAGTGCTCCACACCATCACATGCCTTCATGGGTGGCAAATGACAGAAGCCCACCAGTCCATTCCTATAAGCCCATGGCAACGAAAGTAGTATTTGCACCAACGTGACTGGACATAAAAACATAAATTCAGGCACCAAAATCACATGGCACCATTATTCATTAATAGATGGTCATCTGGATGACCCAGAATAGGCTAATATCCTTTTGGATTATCAGTGAGGTAAAAAAGCCCTCAAAATTTAAATGTCCCCATGCATCAGTCCTATGCCCCTCGCCCAGGAATGCCTCCACGGGCCTCACTGTGACCGGAGTGATGGGCAGCAGAGGCCGAGGGGCCCCTGGTGAAGCCTGGCGCCACCACGTGTTTACCTGCAAGCCTTAGGCAAGGTACTCCACTTCCCCGAGCCTCAGTCCCCGCATCTAAATGAACAGGGATAAAAATAGAGCCTAGCTCAGCGGGCTGTGAAGAGACAACATGTGTGGTAACATGTGGAAAGTGCTTAGCCCGATGCCTGCTGCTTAACAGGGACTCAATAGCCACAATTATTTCTGTTTAGTCACACATCCCAGCCTCACCGAAAAAAAAAGGGGAGGGGGGAAAACACACTGTCTTGCCACAACAGAAGCATTTCAAAATAATTTGAGTTTGAGACAGAAGCCTTTAGGATGTCTGCCTGCGGGAGGTCCAGACACCCCACGGGCCATCCCTGGGCTGCGGAATGGAAGAGGGACGCGACAGCAGACCCCTTTCTGAGACGAGGCCTTTTGACACACCAAGTAAAAGCAGACACACTTATCTTTGGAGTTCCTTATTTTTACAGTTAGCAATTATGTGAGGAGAACAAAGGCTTTCAAGATACTGGAAGGTGGTGGGATCATTATTCTTGTGCTTCCGAATTATTTAGGATGGATTTAATGACCAGTTCATTTTACCACTGACTGAGTGCCCCCGAAGGGCGGCGGTGGTGAGGAGTACAGTGGGGGTCACAGCACCAAGGAGGAGAGGCAGCTCACCCTCAGGGCACTTAGTGTCCAGAGGAGGTGTAGGTAAACAAGTAAGCTTCAAATCTACTGGACCCTAACCTCACTAAAGACAAGGACTCCGCCCTACTGGCTTTCATACCCCAGTGGCTAACACAGACCTGATGCATAATAGGTGTGAGTGAATGAATGAATGAATGAATGAATGAATGAATATATGAGTGAATGAGATATAAAGATTAGCCCATGTATGTGCCATAAATACAGGTTCAAAAAAAAAAAAAAAAAGAGTGGCTCTTTAGAGGGCTCAGGGCTTGGGGAAATCTAGAAAAGAGGGAACTTGAAGGAAGACCAGAATTTTAAGAAGCAGAAACAGGAGAATGTCCACCTATAATTTTATACCGTTTGCAATGTGCTCTAAATTAGTTCTCATTAGTAAAACGGTTCTTATCCTAATTATTACTATGTGTAGCCTTTCTATAATATTCTATATCCGCAAATTGTACTTAACTGCTTCTTAGTTTGTTATTTATTATAAGGGCTTTTGATTTATTTATAAACAACTTAGTGGTTCATTATTTATTAGAATAGGAAACTGAACAAATAATATCTGGTCTCTAGCAGCCCTGTCTCAATGATTATTATTGGTCTCCTGGGGTTCACTAATAAGTAGCCATAAAAAAGTCAATTTGTAATTAGGAAAGGAATGTGCATATTTGGCAGCGTTCACACTGACATGATTGACAGCAGACAAGACTGACAGAAGCTCTGCAACATACGAGGAATAACCTCATAATGGTATTCGTATATTAAAAATAAGCCACCACCAATCCTAGGATAAGAAAAGAGGTATATGAATGGCTTAAGCAATGAGCAGGATACTATAAAGACTGCATACAAGTATCTTAAGGGGCACCTGGGTGGCTCAGTAGGTTAACTGTCTGCCTTCTGCTCCGGTCATGATCCCGGGGTCCAGCCCAGGGTTGGGCTCCCTGCTCAGCGGGGAGTCTGCTTCTCCCTCTCCCTCTGCCCCTCCCCACTGCTCATTCCCTCTCTCCCTCTCTCTCTCTCTCTCAAATAAATAAATAAAATCTTAAAAAAAAAAAACCAAATATCTCAATAGTAGGAACCCAAAAGCAAAAAGAGACATAATTTTGGAAAATCACTAAAAGGACTGGCCTGATCAAAAAAGAATAATTAAAACTGAATAAAAAAACATCTGGCAAGGAAAACAACTGTCTCAGGGAGGATCTGTCGCCAAACTAGATAATGACCCATTTCTACTAGATGTTCTTAAATTGAGATGATCTCAAATGACTACAAGTTTCTCTTTTTTTTACATTAAAAAAATATCCTTTAAGGGCACCTGGGTGGCTCAGTTGGTTAAGTGACTGCCTTCAGCTCAGGTCATGATCCTGGAGTTCCGGGATCAAGTCCTGCATCGGGCTCCCTGCTCAGCAGGGAGTCTGCTTCTCTCTCTGACCCTCCCCCCCCCCATGCTCTCTCTCTCTCTCTCTCTCTCATTCTCTCTCAAATAAATAAAATCTTTAAAAAAAATATCCTTTAGCTAAGTGTTTATATTCTACTGTCAGAACATCACTTTTTTTTTTTTTTTTTTTTTTGCAGGAAGAAGATTATCTGTAACTTTACTTGTTTATCCAGTCTTTTGGAAGGAAGAAGTATTATTTTAGCTTTTCAAAGCCTTAGGATCACTGAGATGAGGGGCCCTGAGAAGAAAAATGGGGGTGACAGATTCTAAAAGGAAAGTCTCCGAACAAAGTCAGAGGGAGGACTCTGTCATGATCTAGAATCAGCCTTCTAGAAATAGAATAACTCAAAGAGAGCTCATGGTCAATGGGAGGTGGGGCAGAATGGGTGCTACTGGGATCTCCTGGGAAATCCACCACATCAGGCTGGCAGAAACACTGGGAACAGCCCCCAAACACCAGTTAGTGAATGTCTCTAATCTTTATTATTCTTTGGATCTTCTTTCCTTAATGATATGTCCTTGAAATTTACACTGTCATAAAAATACCTAGGATTGGTTTTCATGAATATCCATTAACCTACTTCTGATTTTGTTCAGATAAAATAACCTTCTCAATAGTATCACACCTTGGCTTGAGTTGTAAGACAATAGCCAGGTAGGGCTGTGAGAGTATCGTGACAGCTGGGCTAAGAGGAAGAGGTTCTTTTCTCTCTCTCTTTTTTTTTTAAGATTTTATTTATTTATTTGTCAGAGAGAGCACACACAAGCAGGGGGAGTGGCAGGCAGAGGGAGAAGCAGACTCCCCGCTTAGCGAGGAGCCCGATGTGGGGCTCGATCCCAGGACCCCGGGATCATGACCTGAGCCGAAGGCAGCCGCTTAACAACTGAGCCAGTCAGGCGTCCTGTGAGGAAGAGGTTCTATTCAAGGTGAGAAGAAACACTGAAGGCCTGGTATACAACTGGGCCTTCTCACCAAGACAAGAGACTTTGCAAAAAGTAGAGTCCTACTTAAATGTGAGATTTTTAAAAAGCAATTTTAAAGAATAAAACTAGAAGCCTCATGAGGAGCCACTACATTTGGAGATTTCCACATTCGGAGACGCTGAAGGCCATTTCAGGAATAACAGGGTCATCCCTATAGCACCTGCCTTGCAGCCTCCCGGGAGCTGCTTAGATTAATAAAAAGCAGCATGAAAAAAGCAGAGCACCACACAGGCAAAATCACACATCTGGGTTTTCCCACAGGACCACTGTGGACTGTCCCATGTCCCATGTAAGCTATTAATAATGTCACTAATATACAATTGAGCCTATGTAGAGCCAGGCTAAATTTCTTAATGTCCTCAGTTTCTGGTTTAATGGTCTGAACAGTTTTCACACAGCCTGAAGGAAGTCTTGAATCGGAGTAACTTGCATCTAGGGGAGGCGAGGCGAGCTGTCCAGGTTTACCATTTATCTCACCTCTACCAGGAGACAACCTTTCCAAATCAGTCCACACACAGGTAGGGGGGGGCCGTGCCAACCTCCCTGGCCCTCCAGAAGGACACCAGCCCTCCCAGTGTAGTTGCAGACCAGAATGAGGAATCCCCTCTCCCCACCCATGATATCCCAGGAGGCAGAACCCAAACCAACATCCAAGATGTGAGCCAAGAATCCCCTTGGGGTCTCCATGAACTGTGGCACTTAGATGCAAGGTCAGAAGGTACACCTTGAATATCTGACCGAGCAAGTATTTCAATACAGAGCTTCACCCAAATGTCACCTTGTCAAATTTTGAGGTTTAATGCTAAACAACAGCTGTGTGTGGCACAGAAATCACCGAGAGACAGAAAAATAAGAAAATAAAGGATACCAAATAAACACATTTACGATAGATCAGTTGCTGAATATCTTGGCTCACCAAAATTTAATCTTTTTATAAATGGCTGTCCATACATCATAAAAGATCAAATGAATATCATTAATGCAACACAGCAGGAAAAAATTAACATTCATGAATTAATACTTTGCTTTCACTTGTCTTGTCAAAGCTGGGACTTTGCTCTTGAGCATACAAATTTTTGCCTGAACTACCATTAATTTATCTGAATTTACCATCCTCTATTTCAAAATTCATATGATACCTATAATCAAATAAATAATTTCTTTCTGGACAAATTATTAAACCTCAAGAGATAACGTATAAATTGGACTTTGATTTGTCCTGGTGAGACCCCATTACTAGACTTTTATCTTTAATGGCTACAGAAGTCAAAATAAAAAATAAATTATATTCATTTAGCCTGTCTTGCAGAAAATTTCATGGGGGAAAATGATACAAGTTGGCTGTT
Source organism: Neomonachus schauinslandi (assembly GCF_002201575.2). Classification (NCBI taxonomy): domain Eukaryota; kingdom Metazoa; phylum Chordata; class Mammalia; order Carnivora; family Phocidae; genus Neomonachus; species Neomonachus schauinslandi. The sequence continues at coordinate 104,031,111 of NC_058410.1, read as the reverse complement.
TATCTCAATAAATTGGTCAATATAGCCAACATGGTTGATGATAGCCTAATAGTGAATGCAGAGACTTTTGGTGAAAGACTAATCTGATAAATCACCAAGTTAAAATTCTAGAATGATAACCATTTAAGTGATTTCAAGAAGATTCCAATGGAAAAGCCTAGTTATTTATACAAAATAGTTTACTCTGCATCGTGTTCCATTTCCTGGAAGGTGAAAAAGACATGCTTGTCTGAAGCTTGCCCCAAAGGCCCTGCCAACAGTGGAAGGGAACCAGTCAAACCCAACTCAAGCAAATAAGGATGCAAACCTGCTGTGCCTATTTTTCAGGATTTAAAGGCAAACTGAACCAGTTCTCCCTTAAGCAGAGGTTGCTTATTCTACTTAGTTTAAGTCAGCTTTAGTAACTCAAGAGGCTGCAATGACAGTTGCCAGGGTTCCAGCCCCACAACGGCCCAGAGCATCATATGCCAAGCCCCTGGTAACAGAACCACAGGGAGAAAAGTGAATCCACTATCGTCAACTCTCCTACAAACCCTCATGCATGTAAAATCTACCAGATCCCTCCACCCACACATTCTCAACTCCCACAAAAAAAGCCCAACCTCCCTGAAGTAATTGTTAAGCAGGCACATTTCCAGAGTAAAGGTTATCTCTGGAAAGCACTAGTACCAACCATCCCTCACTTCCACCAAAAAAGTGCCTGTAAGCAGGACAGAGGTGAGACCTACATTTTAATGCACTGCTTGTGGGACTGTTAACTGCTACAACCTCCTGGAAAAACAATTAAATGCAAAGTCAACACGCATAGAAAGCCTTAAGAAGGTCCATCTATTTGAGTTAAAGTAATTTGATAATTTGGTTAATTGGGAATCATCTAAATGCTCAACAATAGGGGGGAAGGTAAATGAATTTGGTAAAATCATATAAGGGAATGCTATGGAGATACTGAAAACAATGTTCACAAAGATTATCGACTTTACATGAAAAGTTATTTAAAACATTTGGTGAAATGCACAGAATGCAAAATTCTATACACAGTACGATCCCAATTCTACGTTGGAAATGCATATAAAAAGCCTGAAAGGACATACAACAAAATGTTAGTAGTAATTATCATTTGCTCATAGTAATACATGTGATTTTAATTTTCTCTTTTTATACTCTTCTGTTTTAATTTTATAGGAAGCACCTATGTCCAAGAAAAAGAAACCATTAAAAAATCAGGCCAGAGGGTCTCTAGTCTTCCTGCCAAGGAGACAGACCTCAGCAGACACTGGGGGAATATTTCTAGCCTTCCTGAGCAGACTCCATGTCCCACCTGTCTCTCGCACTTAAGCCCTGGTGATGATTTCTTATACTCCACATCAGGCCTATGCCTTTCTCGACCTTGGCTTTGACTTTCAGCCTTCTCTGTTTATACTAAAACACCCCTCTGGCAGTTATCTCTTGTCTGTAAATCTTGTTCTCCAACCCCCTTCACCAGCAGGACCCACTTCTACAGCCTGGTCAGCCTCCTCTTGGCCCAGTCTGGTCAAGTCTTAGTATAGACAACAAGTTACCCTTGAAAAAAACAGGCATCACAAACAAACTAACCAAT
>NC_058410.1:103740676-104029504 GCF_002201575.2 Neomonachus schauinslandi | reverse complement strand
CTGAGCACAGTGTCTGGAACAAGGGCAGCATTCAACAAATACCAGCTCCTATAACTGTTAGGTCAATGAGAAGCTCAAGGTTACATAGCTGGGAAGTGACAGCGCCAGGATGAGAATGCAGGCCTTTTCATGCCAAGTCCACACTTTTTCTACTTTGTCCCCATCACCGTAAGAGGAGTATTAGGGCATGGCTCGTGCCCTCAAAGAACTTGTAGTATTTTGTAGGAGGCCTATCTCAAGTACATGTAACAACAAAGCAGCTATTCCCACAAAGAGCTAAGGCAACTGGAATAAAAACTAGGATATAGCTCTCAAATCATACAATTCTTTGTTCCAACAGCAACTGTTAACTGTTACGCTATCTTCTTATGCACACATTCCAAAGTGTAGGAAACCCAAGTTTCATCCCCGTGTCAAAGTGAGTTGTGTAGAGGGAAATCAGATATGAAAATAAGTCCCTTTCCCATACCAATAATAGAAAATCTTTTCTGTGGGCATTCTGAACTTCAGGAAGTTTGAGCTATTTTTGGAAACTTTTCTCTAGCTTCCAGAAAGTACCATTCATGATGGTACACTTTAAGAGACTTGAAAAACAGCTTTGGTTGAGTTCAAGGCTGCTTCTTAAAAAAAGCTTCAACTCGATTAATTAACTTACAACATGTGACACCTGGCGGCTGACAACACAAAGACAGGGAACATGTTAAAGGCAAAGGCAACATGCACACAAACAGAGTAGGAAGTTAATAAGAAAACTCTGTCGACATTTATTTGATGCCATAGTAATAATCCCATAATAATGGGATCCAGGATTGCCAACCCTAGGCATACTATTTCTTTAATGGTAATCTTGGCCTGTTTATGATATGACAAAAGGAGAGCCTAAAACTTTGTGTTATGGAACGTTGAAGCTTCTTTACATGGAAGAATTTACTTTTCATGTAAAGTCGACAATCTTTGTGAACACTGTTTTCAGTATCTGCATAGCATTCCCTTGTATGATTTTACCATGACTTTCAGCCTTCTCTGTTTATACTAAAACACCCCTCCGGCAGTTACCTCTTGTCTGTAAATCTTGTTCTCCAACCCCCTTCACCAGCAGGACCCGCTTCTACAGCCTGGTCAGCCTCCTCTTGGCCCAGTCTGGTCAAGTCTTAGTATAGACAAGTTACCCTTGAAAAAAACAGGCATCACAAACAAACTAACCAATAAACAGGGCCAGGAAATACAGGTTTCGTAATGCATTCTATAAAAGCATTTTATACACAGTGGCCCTCCCTCCCCAACTACCCCAGGCCCAACTATAACTGATCTCTTGGGAGGTCCCCACCGTGGCAATCATCCTTAGCATCCATGCAGGGCTTTGCATTTTTCAGTGCACATTCACAGACTCACAGCATTTCATCCTCATGATTCTGTAAGGTGGGAAGATCAAGTATTTTTTTCCTAATTTTGTACAGCTAAGGAAACTGCGATTCAGAGAATGGGCTCTGAGTGGCTTGTTCCCACGCCCCCCCCCCCCCATCCTCAGGGTGTGCCCATCTGTAAATAGTGATGATAACACCCGCATGGTGGAGTTGTTGTAAGGATTAAATGAGATAACATATGCAGGGTGCTGAGCACAGTGTCTGGAACAAGGGCAGCATTCAACAAATACCAGCTTTTTTTATTTTTTGGTAAAATACCAAATTTTGCATTCTGTGCATTTCACCAAACGTTTTAAATAACTTTTCATGTAAAGTCGACAATCTTTGTGAACACTGTTTTCAGTATCTGCATAGCATTCCCTTGTATGATTTTACCATGACTTTCAGCCTTCTCTGTTTATACTAAAACACCCCTCCGGCAGTTACCTCTTGTCTGTAAGTCTTGTTCTCCAACCCCCTTCACCAGCAGGACCCGCTTCTACAGCCTGGTCAGCCTCCTCCTGGCCCAGTCTGGTCAAGTCCTTCTTTATATCTACTAATGGATACTTTGAGATTCACATCTTGGAAGGTTTTTAATGTGCCATGTGTTTTTATATTCTCAATATCTACTACTTTCTAAGAGAAATGATGCTCATTAAGGGGTGGCCCTGAGCCAAACTATGAAGTAGAAGAAGGCTTTCTTAAGAAACGCTCTACCTCCTTTTGTCTGTTCTGCTGGGAATGAGGGGTTAGGACTCCCACTGGCTGAGCCCCTCCAATGAGGCACTCGGGTATGCAGTGCCTACTTTGTTATCTTTGTCACTCCTTACTGCAGCCGTGCAACATGCACATGAGGAAACTAAGTCCCATAGAAGTTGAGTGACCCATCTAAGATAAAGAAACTGATCAGTGACTATGGAACGGTCTTCCACATAGGTGCTCATTCAGGTTTCCCCTCACTGAACTGGGCTCCCCCAACATCAGACACCCCTGTGTTAGTTAGTACCTGCACTATAGACTAGTTCACATCACACAGTTAAGGACAGGCCATCATTTGAGTTAGTCTTCTTCATTTTTTAAATTTTGTAAGATTGATTTATTTATTTTGGGGGGGGGTGCGAGCGGGGTTGGGGCAAAGAGAAAGGGAGAGAGCCTCAAGCAGGCTCCGTGCCCGGCACTGTTGGTGGAAATTGGTATGGAGGTTCCTCAAAACATTAAAAATAGAATCATATGATTCAGGAATTCCACTACTGGGTATTTACCCAAAGAAAACAAAAACACTAATTCAAAAAGATATATGCACCCCTATGTTTACTGCATCATTACTGACAATAGCCAAGATAGGGAAGCAGCCCAAGTGTCCATCCATAGATGAAATGATAAAGAAGAGGTGGTATATATATACAATGGAGTATTACTCCGCCATAAAAAAAAAAAATGAGATCGTGCCATTTGCAACAACATGGATGCATCTAAAGGGTATTATGCTAAGTGAAATATGTCAGTCAGAGAAAGAGAAATACCATATGATTTCACTCCTATGTGGAATTTAAGAAAAAACAAAACAAATAAAAAGACAAAAATCAGACTCTTAAATATAGAGAACAAACATGGTTGCCAGAGGGGTGGGGGGGTGGGGGGATGGGTGAAATAGATAAAGGGGATTAAGAGTACACTTATCCATGAGCACTGAGTAATGTATAGAACCACTGAATCATTATACTGTTAAGAAGGAGAAGAAAAAGAAGAGGCAGTGGTAACAGTAGTAGTCGTATTCCTGTTCTAAAAGTGAGCAGGCACCTGGGTGGCTTAGTCAGTTGGGCATCTGACTCTGGATTTCAGCTCAGGTCGTGATCTCAGGGTGGTGAGATTGAGCCCCTTGATGGGGTCTACGCCGAGTGTGGAATGTGCTTAAGATTCCCTCTCCAGGGGCGCCTGGGTGGCTCAGTTGGTTGAGCGACTGCCTTCAGCTCAGGTCATGATCCTGGAGTCCCGGGGTCGAGTCCCGCATCGGGCTCCCTGCTCGGCAGGGAGTCTGCTTCTCCCTCTGACCCTCCCCCCTCTCATGTGCTCTCTCATTCTCTCTGTCTCAAATAAATAAATAAAATCTTTAAAAAAAAAAAAAAGATTCCCTCTCCATCCACCCCTTCCCCCCTCGCACTCTCTCCCTCTCTCTCTCTCTCAAAAAAAAATTAAAATAAGAATAAACTAAAAGTTACCAGGCAGGCATGATTTTAACCTAAATCAGTGGCTCTAATGTACAATTTGAGACATGGTGGCAGGACTTCAAAATGTCAAGACTCTAGAGATCATCTAGTCAAGCTCTTCTCCCATTAATGTACAGATTTAAAACAACTAACGCCTAAGAAGGGCTGTGATTTGGCAGAGGTCACACAACAAATCAGGTGTAGAGCCCAGACGCGAGCCAGGCCTCCTGACTCAGGGCTGTTCTCTTTTACAGCATTAGCCACAAATATTCAAACATAGGGTAAAAAACACATTCCAGACTCATAGGACTTATTCCAATGGTATTAATTCACACTGATGATTCAGAGTGCTGGTCAGGCCTCTTATTGTGTGGCCTAGATAAGGTACTCTCTCTTTGCCTTGGGTTTCTTATCAATTATGAGAATAACAATAGCGTCTGCCTCATTCGGTTATTGTGTGGGTCAAATGTGATAATTCATGGAGCTCTAACTTCTTTGTGCTCAGCATAAACAATGAATGAATGTTATATTATTATCATTAAAATTATTTTTACTGTTACTACTAGTCTAGTTCAGATAATTGACAGCTCATACTTTCACCTTTGGGGAAGTAGGTAGAAACAACTTCCTGCTATCAAATTCATCTCCATCTTCTCTAAAGGCAGGCCTAACAGTCTCAGGAATGAAGGTGAGATGAGTAGAAGGTTAGCACCAGAAATAAAGAAATTACCTTTGAAAATAAAATTGCCTACGGAGCATTTTCATTTGATGTTGAAAGTCAAAATCCCCATCTTTCTCAAACCTACTTTCTCATTAACTTCCCCTTTCCCTCAGTTTTATTGATATATAATTAATATATAATATTATATTTATTTTAGGTGTATATCATAATGATTTGGTGTTTGTATATATTGCAAAGTGACTGCCACAATAAGTTCAGTAAACATCCAGCACCTCACATAGTTACACATTTTTTTCCTTATGATGACAACTTTTAAGATCTACTCTCTAGGCAACTTTCAAATATACAGTACAGGATTATTAACTATAACCACCATGCTATATATTACATCCCCAGGGCTTATTTATAACTGGAAGTTTGTACCTTTTGACCCCCTTCTCCGATTTTGTCCACCTCCCATCCCCCACTCTCTGGCAATCACAAATCTCTTCCCTGTATCTATGAGCTTGGTTTCTTTAAATTCCACATATAAATGAGATCATGCAGTACTTATCTTTCTCTGTCTGACTTATTCATTTAGTATAATGCCCTCAAGGTCCATCCATGTTGTTGCAAATGACAGGATTTTCTTCTTCTTATGGCTGATTAATATTCTATTCTATTCTATTCTATTCTATTCTATTCTATATATATCCATTCATTCATCTGTGGACACTGGGGTTGCTTCCATCTCTTGGCTATTGTAAATAATGCTGCAGTGAAGATGCGGTGCAGATATTTTCTCAAGATAGTGATTTTGTTTCCTCCTGATAAATTTCCATAAGTGGGGTTGCTGGATCATGTAATAGTTCTACTTTTAATTCATTTAGGAACTTCCATGCTGTTCTCCATAATGGCCACACCAATTTATATTCCCACCAACAGTGCACAGGGATTCCCTTTTTCCCACACACCTGCTAACACTTACCTCTTGTTTTTTTGTTTTGTTTTTTGTTTTGTTTTGGTAATAGTCATTCTAATAGGTGTCAGGTGATATCTCATTGTGGTTTTGATTTCCACTTCCCTGATGGTTAGTCATGTTGAGCACTTCTCTACGTACTTATTGGCCATGTGTCTGTGTTCTTTGAAAAAAAAAAAAATGTGTGTATTCAGATCCTCTGTCCATTTTTTAATTGGATTGTTTAGGGGTTTTTTTTTGCTATTGAGTTATATGTGTTCTTTATATACTTTGGATATTAACCCTTTTCAGATAAATGATTTACAAATAGTTTATCCTACTCCATGGGTTGCCTTTTCATTTTGTTAATGGTTTTCTTTGTTTTGAAGAAGTTTTAGTTTGATGTAGTCCCATTTATTTTTGCTTTTGTTTTCACTGCTTTTGTTGACAAATCCAAGAAATCATTGCCAAGACCAATGTAAAGGACATTACCCCCCATGTTCTCTTATAGAAATTTCATGGCTTCAAATCTTACATTCAAGACTTTCATCCATTTTGAATTAATTTTTGTGTATGGTATAAGACAGTGGTCCAGTTTTATTCTTTTGCATATGGCTGTCCAGTTTTCCCAACACCATTATTGAAGAAACTATCCTTTCCTCATTGTATATTCTTGGCTCCCTTGTCATAAAATAATTAACCATATATTTGTGGGTTTATTTTGGAGATCTCTTTTCTGTTCCACTGATTTATGTATTTGTTTTTATGCCATGTTGTTTTGGTTACCATAATTTTGTAACATAGTTTAAAATCAGAAAGTGTGATGCCTCCTGCTTGTTCTTCTTTCTTGAGATTGTTTTGACTATTTGGGGTCTTTGTGGTTCCATACAAATTTTAGGATTGTTTGTTCTATTTCTGTGAAAAAGCATTGGTATTTTAATAGGGATTGCACTGAATCTGTAGATTGCTTTGAGTAGTATGGACATTCTAACAATAGTAATTCTTCCAACCCATGAGCATGGAATATCTCTCCATTTATTTGTGTCTTCTTCAATTTCTTTCATCAATGTCATAGTTTTCAGTGTACAAGTCTTTCATCTCCTTGGACAAATTTATTCCTAGGTATTTTATTCTTGTTGATTTAATTATAAATGGGATTGTTTCTTTACTTTCCCTTTCTGATAGTTCATTATTAGTGTATAGAAATGCAACTTATTTTTGTATATTGATTTTATATTCTGCAACTTTACTGAATTTGTTTATTAGTTCTAACAGTTTTTTAGTGGAGTCTTCAGAGTTTTATATATATATGTATATATATATATATGTCATCTGCAAATAGACAGTTTCACTTCTTCCTTGCTTATTTGGTGCCTTTCAATTTATTTATTTTTCTGGCCTAATTGCTCTGTGTTTAAGACTTCCAGAACTATGTGGCAAGAATGAGCATCCTTGTTTTGTTCCTGATCTTAGAGGAAACGATTTCAGTTAAAATTCCCCATCTTTCTCAAACCTAATCTTTCTCACTTAATTCCTAACTCAGTTAAAAATCTGACCATCCATCTAGACATCAACTCCTTACACACACTTACCCACTTGGTGACCTAGTGCCTCTGATTTTCCCTCTGAAATGGCTCTCTGAGGATCTCTCTTCTCTTTCTCTATTCTACCTGGTTCAGGCACAACTAATTTTATCTATTTATTTATTTTTGCTTGGATCACTCCAGTGGTCTAAAATCTCAGCTCCTGGGTGCCTGGGTGGCTCAGTTGGTTAAGCGACTGCCTCCGGCTCAGGTCATGATCCTGGAGTCCTTGGATCTAGTCCCGCATCGGGCTCCCTGCTCAGCAGGGAATCTGCTTCTCCCTCTGACCCTCCCCCCTCTCATGTGCTCTCTCTCATTCTCTCTCTCTCAAATAAATAAATAAAATCTATTAAAAAATAAAAAATAAAATAAAATCTCAGCTCCTTCCCCTTTTGCAACACCACCTACTTATCACCTCCAAAGTCACTTGTGCAAAATGCAAATTAGATCAAATCATTTCTCTCATAAAGGCTGTATAATTTCTCCTCTTCAGCAGAGTATATTCACATCCCAGGCTCATTGAAACATCCCCCCACAACTCTCCTGCCACCCCCTCACTTCAGAGCACCCAGATGTTCTTTCAACACAAACTTTACTCCCATGTGGAACACCTACCTAGCCCCTTCTCTAGAAAATTGCAATTGTCTACTGGAATGTAGTCCAAACATGAACTTTTCTGCAAGCTCTTTCAGATTCCCTCCACCCTTCTTCTCTGGGCTTCCAATGAACTTGTTCCTATCTCCACTAACCATTCACCACACTGATCACTACCACTCATTTTCTTATCCTTCTTTTCTGCTAGATTGATTCCTGAAAGGCATGGGCCTCATTCTTTTATCCACTGTCACAGGACCTACATTACACACAGTACATGCATGACAAAGAATTGCTGAATAAACCAAGTGGATGGTACCCAAAGTAAAAGGAATAAAAAAAAATGAGACCTCAGTGACTATCAAAGCTGATCTCAATTAAAGCTCATTTCTGTAATATATATAACTAACTGCAAACGATTATGTAAGTACTTTTCAAAAGAGTGTGATACGAACTTGCAAATGGCAAATCTCTCAAGTTCCCACTTAGGCTTCTTAAATGTTCATCAATGGAGAGAGAGCACCACATCCTCCCAGATTTAGTTGGGTTCTGCAGGGCCTGCACACACCAGACATTCTGAAAGCTCCTGCAATCCTGTAGCTTTATTTGAGGACACTTTTCCCCTCACAAAATTCTGTGGACTGGACTCGGGTAGTATGTGCTCAATAAATGCTGATTTGATTTGCAGTGGATTTGAAAGCAAAGTGCAACTCACATTGTAGACTAATTCAATGCAATGACTGATTGTACTTAAGATAATATTACTAAGGCTAAAGAAAATCAATGGCTAGACTGAAAAGCAGCCAAATGCTCACTCCCCTGCCTTGTTCCACAGTCAATGCTGACCTGCTTCTTGATCCTTTCCAGCTTCTGAGATTTTCTGACTTCACTGTTTCCCCAGAATGGAGGGGGCCAGTTAGCAAGTGTTGCCCTGTACTTGTGATATATTTGCCCTGTGTTTTGATGTTGATGTAATATGTGAGAAAGTTGAGTGGCATTTTTTAAAATGTCCTACTTTTTCTAAAGCCTACCCTCTGTGTGCCAGGTTAAGTGGGATTCTAGCTGAAGTAAGGAAGAAGTATGGACTGGAACGTTGTAGCATTTTTTTCACCTTCATTTGTGGGACTGTATGTTAAAGGGAGCCCAGAAACTTTTGTTTTTACTAAAAAAAAAAAAAAAAAAGCTCGAGCAGCGAACTCTAAATTAGATGTCCATTGAACACTTGAAACATGCACTCCGCTATAATTCATTCTGGGATAAGAAAAAGACAGTGCCTTGGAGAATAAATCATTAACTAAAAGTCAAACCGAGACACCCTGGAAACCAGTGAGGCCAGGCAGCCGGGATTTGCCTGTTCCCTCTGGTGACTTCTAGAGCGAAGCATCCCACAGGCAGACAAACTCGGCACACTGCACTCCCTTCTATTTCACTTTTCAAACTTGAAGTTATTTTTAGATGACCCATGCCCGCTAATCCCAGGCAGGACAATTCCCAGCCCGCTGCGCCTCAAAGTACCTTCCTCGTCCCCGGCACTTCTTTGTAAGCACCGGGAAAGGAGTTTCTCCGTTTTCTTCCTTTTTTCTCAGAGTGTAGTCCACCTGCCCTTTCCCTCTCTCCAGACCTCAGTCCCGGGGGCCACAGGCGTCATCCTCGCTGTTCTACTTATGCACCTGCTGCTACTGGAAAGGCGAACTCTTGGGCCACCAGGAATGGGGCAGGGGCTCTCTGAGACCCGCGCCCTCTAGAGGGGGGTCAAGGCAGACCTCTGTCCCCCATCCCCACCCCCGAGGCGGCCGCGGGGGCTGACAGCTGGAGCAGACCACCCTCCGCCCCTCCGCCGCTGCCTCCCCCCTGCCCGGCCCCAGAACCCCGCCGCGCTCGCCCGCCCCCTGCCGCGTCCTCCGGCACGGCCGGGGCGCAGCGCGCAGCCCCGACAGGACAGGGCGCAGGGGCGAGCGGGCCAGCGCGGTTACATAACCGACCTGCTGGGCGTCCGCGATGCGCCGGCAGAGGCTGAGGCGGCGGCTCGGGCGTCCGCGGGGCCGGAGACTGCGGGCGCGGCGCTGTCTGCTCACCTGCCCGCCGGTGCGAGCGCGTGGGGGCGGGCGCGGTGCCCGCGGGCCTGGGCGTGGGGCCGTGCGCGGCGCGCCCCGCCTCCCGGTCTCGAGGTCCGTGTGTCCCCGGCTCTCGGCCTCCCGCCCGCTCCTCCCCGCAACCTCGGCCGCCGTCAGCCGGGACAAAGCGGCTCCGGGGAGGGGCCGAGCCGGCGGCTCTCGCAGGAGCCAGCGGAGATGGGCGCGCCCCCAGCTCCGACTCATCGGGCCAACCTCCAATCAGACCCCAGGAAACCGAAAGCCCCTGTGTGGCCTCCTCTCCTCCCCTCCCCCCCCTGACCCGGCGCCCTTCCCGAGCCCGCACCCGCTCCGCTCTCCGGGCTCCCACCCTGCCCTCAGCCTCCCCCCGCCACACCCCGCTTTCCCCTCGGAGTGCCCAGGAAGCGGAGAAGCCCATCTGGACCCCTAGCGCAGATGCCAGTCCTCAGGAGTCCCGGCCCCAGCGGGGAGGGGCTCCCCGGAGTTACCGCCGGGTGGGGGGCCTCCTGGGGGGTCGGAGTGGGCAGGGATTGTGAAGCTAGGGATGACTGGGCAGCGACAGCCCAGAAGAAACTGGCGGAGAAGCAAACTGTGGGTGGGGAGTACTGGAAGAGAGACTTTTCTTACACGCAGACTGAGCCCCCGACTCCGGTCGGGAAAGGTCGGGAAGCCCCTGGACCGCCCTCGGGGCGTCTGCGCGGGGTGGGTGTGGCGCCCTCTGGCTGGAGACCTGCGTCCGCCCCGCCCACGCGCTGAAGGTGCCCTGCACGGGCTCCTCGGCTTTGCCAGGATTCGCAGCCACCTGACCTGGGGACAGAGGGCTTCAAGGACTCCTATTGTGTGAGAGCCGGTGACAAGTGGGAGGCTGCTATCCTACAGTAAACGGTTGAATGTGAAGCAGATTCTAGGCTAGATCTATTTGCTCAACAAACTTACGGTCTGCTTTACAAAATAAAGCAATTCAGAGCCTGAGGAAGCCTGTGGCTCATGGGTGACAAGGGCTGATGGCAGGAGAAAGTCAATAGTGTACACGACCAGAATAGGGAAAGTGGGGAAAGTTGAAGGAAGAAGGGCCGGGTGGGGGTGGGAGTGCGGACCAACTCAAAGAGGGAATAAATAATATTTAAATCACTCTTGTGTTCTGCTTTCTCATTGCTATATAAATAGGCCTCTTTCCTTTTGCTTTTTATGCCTTTCTGTTTCCTGATAACAATACTAAAATTGAATTGAAGCCGTGGATAAGTTTCACAATTATTCTTCCCTCACCCACACACCACCTTGTGTTTTCCAAGGCTGATGTAAAATTTCATCTTAAACAAAACCAAGAAACAACAAAAACAAAAAGGTAAACCTTAGCTCTTCGCTCTGATTAATCTGCACTAATATAAATAAAGACAGAATTTCAGAGTTGAAAATGGCCTTAGACTCCTACTCTTCCAAACTTCTGGGTGCATAAATTCATAAATATTCACTGATTTAGATGAATTACAATTTTGAATAGAATTCTCTGGTTCCTGGGGCGCCTGGGTGGCTCAGTCAGTTAAGCAAAGGACTCTTGGATTTCCTCTCAGGTCATGATCTCAGGCTCCTGGGATGGAGCCCTGTGTGGGCTTCAAGCTCAACCGGGAGTCTGCTTCTCTCCCACTCTCTCTGCCCCTCCTCAGCCCCCCTTCATGTGCTCTCTCTCTCTCTCTCTCTCTAAAATGGATGAATGAATCTTTAAAAGAAGAAGAAGAAAAAAAGAATCAGCTGAAAAGGCATTCATATACTGAGCCCAATCTTGCCTTCCTGGGATTTTCACTCACTGGTTCCAGTTCACTTTTTGAAGCCATGGAGACAGAGTCCAACTCCTTTTCCAACTGACTGTGTTTCAAATATGTAAAGATAGTCATCATGTCTCACTCACTCCAAGACCCCCCTGTAAAACATCCTTAATCCTTTAGACAAAATCTCACTTGCAGTAAGTAATTCCTAGAATCATCACCAACCTGAAGACTTTGATCTTAATAGCATCTATTTTGTAAATATATATTTACAAAGAAAATTTTCTGGTGATGAAAGTAATATGTTTATTGCAGAAACTCTGAAAAATGTAAGATTCAATGTGAAGATTAATTAATACATGTAACATTCAATTTATCTGAGCTATTATAAAAAGTGAACATGGTCATTTTCCTCCCACTGAGATACAGTATTCTTTTTGTTTGTTTGTTTCAAATTTTTATTTAAATTCTAGTTAGTTAACATATTGGTTTCAAGAGTAGAATTGAGTGGTTCATCACTTATATACAATACTCAGTGCTCATCACAAAAGCCCTCCTTAATATGCATCAGCCATCTAGCCCCTCCCCCACCACCCCCCTCCATCAACCCCCAGTTTGTTCTCTATCCTAAAGAGTCTTTTATGGTTTGTTTCCCTATCTCTCTCTTTTTTCCCCCTCCCATATGTTCATCTGTTCTGTTTCTTAAATTCCACATATGAATGAAATCATATGGTATTTGTCTTTCTTGGACTGACTTATTTCACATAGCTTAATACACTCTAGCTCCATCCATATCGTTGCAAATGGCAAGATTTCATTCTTTTTGATGGCTGAGTAATAGTCCATTGATTATATACACCACATCTTCTTTATCCATTCATCAGTTGATGGACACTTGGGCTCTTTCCATAGTTTGACTATTGTTGATAATGCTACTATAGATCGGGTGCATGTATACCTTTGAAGTTGTATTTCTGTATCCTTTGGATAAATACCTAGTAGTGCAATTGCTAGGTCATAGGGTAGTTCTATTTTTAACTTTCTGAGACAGCTCCATACTGTTTTCCAGAGTGGCTGCGCCAGTTTGCATTCCCACCAACAGTGCAAGAGGGTATTCTTATTTTTTGATAGACTTTGTTTTTTAAAGGTTAAGGTTCATCACAAATTGAGTGGAAGTTATGGATATATCCCATATACTCGGTGCACCCACAAAGTCATAGCCTCCCTCATTACCAATATCCTCCACCAAATTGGTACATTTTTTACAATTGATGAACTTCCTCTGACACATCAGTTTCAACCATATAGTTGATACTATAGTTTAAATTAGGGTTCACTTTTGGTGTTGTACATTCTTTGAGTTTTTCATATGCTTATTTGCCAACTATATATATTCTTTGGTGAGATGTCTGTTCAGATTTTTTGCCCATTTCTTAATTGGGTTGTTCACTTTCTTGTTGTTCTTATTGTTTCTTGTTGTCATTGTTTTAAAAATTCTCTTATAGTTTGAATAACAGTTATTTATCAGATATGTATTTTGTAAATAATTTCTCCAACTCTGTGACTGGACTTCTCATCCTCTTAACAATGTCTTTTACAGAAAAAAAGTTTTTAATTTTATTGAGTTCCAGCTCATCAATGATTTATTTCATGGATTGTGCCTTTAGTGTTTTATCTAAAAAGTCTTCATAATACCCAAAGTTATCTGGATTTTGTCCAATTTTATCTCCTAGAAGTTTTATATTTTGTAGCATTTTATATTTAGGTATATAATACATTTTGAGTTAATTTTTTTGAAGGATGTAAGGTCTGTGTCTGTGTGTATAACATATTTTTTTCACATGTGGATGTCCAGTTGTTCCAGCACTATTTCTTGAAAAGACTATCTTTTCTCCATTGTATTGCTTTTTCTCCTTTGTCAAACACCAGTTATATTTATGTGGCTCTATTTAGGGACTCTCTATTCTGTTCTATTGATCTATTGATCTATTCTTTCAAGAATATCACACTCTCTTAATCACTGTAGATTTATAGTAAGTCTTGAAGTCTGGTTGAATCAGTCCTCTGATTTTGTTCTTCTTTAATATTGTGTTGGCTATTCTGGATCTTTTGCCTCTCCATATACACTTTTGAATCAGTTTGTCAATACCTACAAAATAATTTGCCAGAATTTTGACTGAGAGTGCATTGAATCTGTAGGTCAACTTGGGAAGAACTGACATCTTGACCACATTGAGTCTTCTTATCCATGAACATGGACTATCTCTCCATTTGTCTAGTTTTTCTTGGATTTCTTTTATCAGAGTTATGTAGCTTTACCCATATATGTCATATATATATGACTATATATATATATATATATATATAGTTAAATTTATACCTAAATATTTCACTGGAGGACACTGATGTAAGTGGTATTGTGTTTTTAATTTCACATTCCATTCATTCATTGTTGGTATATGGTCTAGAGACTTTACATGGGAGGAAACAAAAGAACACACATATTCCCTTAAAGAAATAAAGTCAAGATGATGGACTATGATTCTAATAGCTCAAGGAATCTCTGGTGTCAATGTCCTCCAGTCAAAGACCACCATAAACATACCTATTGTTAAACAAGCTGAACTTATGCTCACTGTAATAAAGGAGAATGTACTCCATGGAGATAATGTGGCATGGCATTAAGACAACATTAGAAGACTTACCATAGGATTTAGACTTCTCTTAAGTGATTTTGGAGAGGGTTTGAGGAAGCAATGCTTTGCTCTACATTGGATGCTCTTAGAAAGGAGGAATACTAATTTGCTTGCATAAATATTAAAAAATCTTATCTATAAGGCAGGAGAAATGAAGTAAGTCTACAGCTATACTTGGCAAAGGAAAGACTTTCATATTAGCCAGGATAGTGGAATGTTTGATCATTTTTTTCTAGTTTGGATACATTTTTGTTTCTGTTTATATGTGGTTGCAGAAGCTCTTGCTTTTGTCTTGATGCCTCATGGTCCTAGGATATTTTGAGAAACTGTTTGTATTCAAGAGGATAACACCAAGGCCAAGCTGATCATGCCTGACAGATCATAGCTGTTCAGGCCACTTTTCTCTTTCTCACTAGTGACATGTCATCACTGTGACAGATAAACTCTCCCTCACCTTGGCAATCTCATGTAACTTACCAGCCCATCAATAATCCCTAATAATAATCAATAATACCTACTACCTAATGTCCACCACGGTTTTTACAAGTAAAAAATAAACAAAAGTAATATGTGTACAAAATCACAGGGATTTTGAAAGAGAAATGAATAAGCATAAGTCTCCCAAGACAACTAGAGAAAAACAAAAGATTGGGCTGTGTGATGGGCAATGAAAGAAAGAAAAGTTCTGTGAGTATAGGAACGGTGCAGGAAGATGCTATAGAGAGGTCAGGACTTGGGTTAGTCTTCAAAATGAATTGACTTTGGAGAAGAAAATAAGGCAGTGGACCTTTCAAGAGCCACACTAACCCTGTAGAGGATGATCTGTGGCCTTGTTAACTTTACTATAACATGGGGGAGACGGGGAGGGGAGGAGCAGCCAGGACAAGATTCACCTTTAGGGCTGGACAAGCATGGAGATGGAGAATAGATGGAGGCAGAGGGAGAGGAAATTCTTCTAACACTGGGCCAAACCCAGTCCAAAAGACTCACTGTGATCCTCAAATAATACCATAGAAGACAAAAATAACTGTCTAAGCACATTGTTGTCATCAAGAAGTCTCCCATAGAAACACTGGCTCATCTTGACAAACAAAAAGCTTGGAGAAAGGACAAGAGAGAGACTCCATTACTAAGATCCTAAGGTGGGAAATGGTTCTTGGATACCAAGAGGCTCAGGAGGCTCTAAGGAGAGCTTGATTGTATCATTGAGGCTGGAGCTCCTTACAACATCCCTCTCGCCTAAAGTTTGTATCAATTCTAGAGCCCAGCATGCAGCTGAATTGCAATAAGGGTATAAGAAGTGAAGGACTGAAAATACTGGGGCCCAGGGCAGGTCTGAAGTTTTCATCTCAATTCTGCTATTTACTAGCTGGATGTCTTTGAATAAATAAATTACTGCTCTAAACCTCAGTTTTCTCATCTGTGAAGTCAGGATCATGGTAACCATACTATACATTGTTGTGAAAATTATACTAAAATGTTTATAAAGCATTTGACCCAATGTCTGGCCTCAGTAAAATTTAGCCATCATAGCCATCATCATTACCATCACCGTATCATCATCATCAACACTATCATCTGTTTCATTATTGGCTGCATCACCATCATCAAAAAGAGGAGAATGCTCTAAGATAGAGGTCCTCAAATTATGGCTTCCAGGCCAAACCAGCCCCAACATGCCTTTGTAAATGAAGTTCTATTGGAACACAGCCACACTCATTCATTTATGTATTGTCTATGGCTGTTTCTCCTACAAAGGCAGTTGAGTAGTTGCGATAGAGACTTCAAGACCGGCAAAGCTGAAAATACTTGCTATCTCCTCCTCTACAAAAAAAAAAAAAAAAAAAAAAAAAGTTAGCCGACTTCTACTCTATAGCAAGAAAAGAAATCAAATGACTATGGCTGTGTTGGCAGCTGTAAGGACTTCCATGTGAAAAAAGCACAGAGGTAGTACAGAAAGTAGTAAGAAAAGTTGAACAGGTAAGTTGAGGCACACATTTGTTTTAAATAGTCTTAAAAATTAAGAATTAAAATTGTATGCCATATTCCAGTCATCTCAGATCAATGGAACTAATTCTCTCTCCAGGACCAGGTATGTAATTTGGGGGACCCAGCACAAAATGAAAATACAGGGCCCTTTGATCAAAAAGGATTAAGAATTTCAAGCTGATGACAGCAGAGCATTAAAGCAAGCACAGAGCTCTCTGCACAGCCCTGTGTCTCTTACATGGGCATGCATACATACATGCGCACACACATGTGCATACACCCTACACTCACAAAGACACCTATAACTGAAGAGCAATGTACAGGCAGTCAACTGCAAACTTATATGTGGGTTTTCTTTCTTTCTGCCTACCAGAGCATTTTCTCCTATAAATGATTTCTCTACGCCCACAACCTCCTCCTCCTTCAATTTTGATGCAGCAGTAAGAGCAGTTTCCCTCTGTCTGACTCCTTCTTCATTTTTGCCTGACACATCAGTATTATTGCTCAGATTTCTCTTTTCCCATTCATTACAGCATGCTATGCCCCAAAATAATCTAGTCTGCTTTCACAGCGGCTTCAGGTTCACCATGCCAGGATAAAAGCCACTATTGCCCAGGTTGGATCTTACTTGGCTTTGGAGCATGTGGAGTATATAAAGTTGTACAGTTAAAGCATTGGTAGAATGACATGCACAAGAACAACCACAGGGCAGCCAGGCTGATCTGAGCTTCCTTCACAGAAACAAGAATGTGCAAGGGGCTGGCTATGATATGCGAATTGTCTGTTAAACTGAAACTCATGAATGATTTGGTTTTCCCAAAAAGGGAAAGAAAACCCCACAAAAAGAAAAACAAAATGACAGATAGTTTGTGTTTTGGTTTTAATGCTCCTTTGACAGTCCATGGAGTAGAAAATGTATATATAAGTAAGTCTTTCATGGTCCAGAGTGTGGAAAATATTCATACCTAGATGGACACAAGAAGCTTTCTCCTGTTATTGTACTTTTTTTAAGTTTGCAAAGAAAAGCAAATGCTTTGGGGACCAGGAGTATGAGTGTGCAGATGTCAATAGGCTGATTCCAGGTGTGATAACAGATCCCCAAGTCCCGTAGTGAGGTAAGTCCTCCTGCAGGGGTATGGATGACTGATCGCCCTCAAGGACGCCTGTGACTCATTAATGTGGGTTGATTTTCCAAAGAAGGAGCACCCATAGGGCATCCCTATTTGCCAGGCATTAGTCAGATTCCTCCAGGATTTGACAAGGTGACAGATTACACTGATAAATGAATTTGTGCTAAGGTGGTAATGGCGGATAATAGGGTCTCTGGTTACTCTCAGATAACATCTATACTTAAATGGGGCCAGGTTCTTCAGAGTCTGATGGCCACAATCCATCCTGTCTTTTCGCCAGCCTGTTTCTCCCTGTTCCTGGAGCATGCCCTCTGCTTTCAGTTTCCCAGGCTATGCACTGGCAGTTCCCTCTGCCTGGGTGCCTTTGCTGGGCAAGCTCAAATTTTTCCATCAGTGATCAACTGAAAATAATAGCAACAAATGCTATGTATTACATTTTAAGACAGTGATTCTCAAAGAGTTGTCCCAGGACCCATAGCATTGGCATCACTGGACAAATAGTGAGAAATGCAAATTCTCGGGCCCACCTCAGATCTATTGACTCAGAAACTTGGGGCGAAATCCAGAAACCTGTGTTTGACAAGACTTCCAAGGGATTCTGGCATACGCTAAAGCTCGAAACAAGTATTCTAAACATTTGTCCTACATAGGCTCATTTGATTTTCACATCAACCCTCTGTGGGAGGTACTAAGATTGCCCCCATTTTACAGATGAGGAAACTGAGGCACAGAAAGTTTAAGCAACTTGACAGAGGTCATGAGCTGGTAAGTGGTAAAGCTGGGCTTTGAATCCAGGCAATCTGGCTCAAGAATGTGGTTGTTCTATTTCTCAACTGTGTCACCCTTTGGATCAATGCTTCTGCAAAGCCTCTTATGATTTCAATCCCAAATCTCACCAGGCAACATCAATTGTACTCACATCACTTTCTTCTCTTGTGATACTCGTGATTTTCTTGTCATTCTATCCCCAGTACCAATATGTATATAGCAATGAGCAAATTTGATATTTGATGAAGGAATGAATAATTGAATGAATTGATCAGTGAATCAATAAATGTCTTGACTCAGAAGTAACTTGACCAGTATTTTCCAGAGAGCTTTTAAAAAAAATACTTTCCTGAATCTCGTCCCTCACCTACTTATCAGAGTCTCCAGAAGTGGAGCCTGGAAATCTGAAATATAAAAAATCAAACCCACACAAAGAACCTGGGTTGAACAAAAAGTTTTTCCCAACAAACTGATTCTGTACCTATAGACCCCCTGCCTTAACTGGCACTGACAATTTCAGATAGTTTGGTGAGACCAAGCTGAGGGCATGAATGGGGAAAGGGGGGCTCTTTGGACCCTTAAATCCTATCCTATGGGGAGTTGCTAACCCTGTAGCCAACCCTTCCTGGAAGAAAGCCTAAACATGCTTCAGATTTTAAGCCCATCATATAATATTCCTTGAATAAGTTCATGTAAGATACACCTGCATTTGGTACACTGAGCTGTACATGATAAAGTTGTTTTTACCCCCAGAACAGGCAGTCCTCAGCATATATACATATATATATGTATAAATGGGTCATATTCCAAAAATGTATTTGTAAGTTGAGTTGTTTGGAACTCAGAAAACACTTTCCCACAGAAGTAATATTAGAAAAAGGGTTCCATTCCTCTGCCAAAATACAAAACCTGATTTAGAACACTCGGTCTGAAATAGCAGTTCAGATGGGCTACATGGACATCCATGGGAAACGTGGCTGGGACCCAACCAACTAGGAACTGGGGATTATGGGAGCACGGTGACTTCTGGGTGAGACTGGGCTGTGGCAGTATCTGAGACATGCCTTGGTTCTCCTCCCTCCCTCAACACACACACACACACACACACACACGTACGCACATATTTGGTGGCTACTAGTCACCTGATAGAAAAAGTTATCACTCCAGGAAGACTACCTGGGATCCAATGAAACCCTACTCCCTCCACTCGTGTGGTCAGGAGCTGCCCCAGACCTTAGCTCAGAGCTCTTCAGTTCAGCAGTGCTTGTACTAACCTCTGATATCCTCTTACCTGCATTTTGGAAACATTATACAACCTGTAGTTTCAACTTCAAGGCAACTGTAACCACCTCCCCTATCACACTTAGAATAATAGTTTGGGGAGGAATATGGAATAAGCACTAAAAATAAAACTGCCGCTGAAAAGTAGAAAAGAGAATCAAATTTCTAGCTTTTCCTTGGTCTATAATGAAGTAGCTATGTGACATGAAGCTAAGTTCTCTGGGCCTCCCTTTCCTCATTTGTAAAATATTGGGAAGGGGTGTGGTTTATACAATCTGTAAGTTCTTTCTAGATCTAATATTTCAGAATTCAATAAAAATAGTTTCCTCTACTTCCTTGTGAAAAGACTTGCCAATCTGCCAACTGTTCTCCTACATTTTCCATACTTGGCAGCGAAATACTGAAACCTTATCTCATCTCAGGGCCAAAGATGCACCAAAAGGAACCAAGACTGAGAAGTTACAGTTTCATTTCACTCTTATTAAATTAATTTTATTTCATTTAATTCTCACTTGCCCACAGCCAAATTTCACTTGGGCGATAATAGCTCTTTGGGTTTAAGCCTTGTACTCAGTGAGACATTTCTCAACACACAGCAAATTAAGGATCAAAGTGGTAAAGTAATAATAATTTATCAGAATTTTCACATGCAAGGTATAAAGAGGAAAGGAATTTAAAAATTCAAGGGAATTTGAAATTACTTCAGAAAAAATAATCTTTAAAAAGAATCAATACACTTAATTTTAACATGTGCCACCAGAGACTGGAATTTAACTCAAAACAAAATATATTGTTTCTTTGATAGAGTACCCCTCTGCCAAAGGTAATACTACCTAGAGGAAAAGAAGTGAGGAAATGTGGTTATCATCACCCAGTTTGGGTTTGGGATTGGTGGCATCTGATAGAATCTGAGCTCAGGATTTCCATGTCACCTATAAGGATACTGTGCCCCTATGATAGGCTAAGGATATACCTAAAGTCGGCATTAGGAACCTCAAGAAAATCCAATCAGTTTCCACTGCCATATATCTTTAATGAGATTCAGTTCTCTGACCAGGTTAAGAACAGAAACTTCTGCTTTCACTCCCTAAAAACAAACACACGTACACACACACAACAGCAACAAAACAAACAAAACAAATGCAAAAATTATCCCAAATAATACACAATAAAAATTCCCCAACCCTCACCATCTTCTAGCCAGCTGTCTAAGAATCCTGGGGAATTGTTGGGGGTTGGGAGAACAAGTGATTCTGGTTCTAAAACCTCTGGAATCTCAGGTCTCAGACCTAGTGCTTGAATCTAAATAATAATATTTTATAGGCCTTCTACTGTGTGTCAGACACTATGCTGAGTGCTTTATATGCATTATTTAACTCAACCCTTAAGACAACCTAGTGAAGTATGTGTTATTTCCACTTTGCTTCATAAGCACTTATATTCCAGTTCATAGAAGAAAAAAAATTGAATGAGGATGAGCAAATGGCCCAGAAAAAAGACAGGACTGAATGTACCATCAATACCAGCCATTCACCTAGCCCAGGACTCTATGAGCCTGAGATCCGAATCTTTGCTCCACCATGCCCTACGACTTTGAGGAAGTTATTCAATTTCCTTACGTATAAAATGGGAAGAGTATTGTGCATACCTGTCAGGCTTCAGCGGCCTTACCTCTCAGAGTGTGGTCCCTGGACCAGAAGCATCATCATCACCTGGGAGTTGGTTAGAAATGCAGAGTGTCAGGGCTCACCCCAGGTTGTATATTTTAACCAGGTCCTCCAGTGACTTGTGTACACACTGAATTTGAGAAGCTCTCCTCTCAGGCACACACAGGGCCTCAGTTCTTCCCGGCCCTCTGATGGTGTATGCCTTGGAGATTCCTTAGCGCTCACATCTCAGGAGAAAGGCAGACCTTGTGGTGTCCACACTGTGTCAGGCTGCTGGGTCCCCATCTGCCTTTGCTATTCTGCTCTCATTAGCTGAGAATGTCCTTTGTCTGATAATCCACCTGGTCAAAACCATTCTTCAAGATGCAACTCAGTATCATGGAGATTCTTTCTATCTGCCCTCCTTCTATTCCAAGAGAGAATTCACCACTTCCACTTCTGTTTCCCCACTAAAGGTCAGATCGATGCTGCTGGAACTTCTTTGACGGCAAGCCATGATAAGAAATATATTTTATAGACACACCTGAACATATGCGCGCACGCGCACACACACACACACACACACACACACACACACCCTGTATATTGCTGAAATGAAAGGTTTGTGAAAGAATACCTTTATTTACTCTGTGCAATGGACTAAGATATTTTCAACATTAATCTGTTCTATTTCATGTGTCGGCATGCTCTAAGGGTCATAACTGACAATTTGTAAAAGCTGTGCAGAGCTATTTCTTTCAGAGGGACTGTGCTACTCAGTGATCTGGTCTCATGTCTATCACCTCTTCTAGAGAAAGAGGATGTGGCCCCATGTCTGACACATGTAGGGACTCAATCATGTTTGTTGAAAGAATAATGAACAGATACATGAATCTGTTACGATCTGCTTTGGTAGCCGGTGCAAGTCCACCCCTTAACTCCTTGGTCCCACTGCCATCATTAAAAGAAAAAAAAAATATAAAGGCTTGTTTATCAACCACCAACCACAACTATAAACCTACACAATGAATTTCTGTGCTCCCAATAGGAATTTTTGAATGAAAAGCCGATTTTACGGACTCTTGTGTTGAATAAGAAGAAGAAAAAGAAAACTTGGGAATTTAAAGAACAGACGTTTGGTTTTGCATTTTTTTTCCCATTTCTGATGTTTTATTAGTCTCCCCATTGTAAATTAAATGGAGCTTGAGTCACTGTAACTAAGACACATTTAGAACACTCTGTGTCTGGCAGATGTCAGCCTGACATTTGAGCCTCTCCATGGTATTCTGCCAGTTCACCTCCATTCTTTCTTTCAACACCTCTGCCCTTCCAGCACGATAGCCCTTGGGCAGAGGTTTATGATGGGAAAAAGTGATGACCAACCACATTCATTTATCATTTATATCTCAGGCTTGGCCACAAGACTCTGGTGCATAAGACAGGAAGGGAATTTCAGACTCAGTGTCAGGACCTTCAGTTCTGTTTTCGAAAGTCACAGGGTCCCGGCATGCTGCTGTCCTTCTTTCATTCACAAGAGGTGGATGGAAAAATCGAACACCTGGAAAACAAGTCTGGAAGGAATAGCAAGTTTTTTAGTCTTACCTCTCACCACAACACAATAGTAAAACAAGCCTGCTTAATCATTCTTTCACATCTTTGCAGCTTATTCTCAAATACCACATTTATATCTAACTCGAGAGTCTGACTGTCTTTTTAGTCATGGCTCTTAGTAGCTAAGTGACATGATGCCCCCTGCCTTAGTTTCCTATCCATAAAATGGAGTTAATGATGGCACGTACCTCACAGAGCTTTTGTAAGGAAAAAAGGAGATTGTATACTCTTAGAACTATACCCAGCATGCACCTAGTAAAAGCTTAGTGAATGCTGGCTATTTTTTTAAAGATTTATTTATTATTTTTAAATTTATTTTATTTTTTTTTTGCTGGCTATTTTTAAGATTACTATTACACACAGAAACTCTATGTACTTATATTGTTCCTTTCCTATCACATTTAGACATTTGAAGTAATAAAAGATATTCAAAATAAAATGCCACTCGTACTAAGTGCAATGTGATATCCTAGATTGAATCCTGGAACAGAAAAGGACACTACTGGAAAAACTGGTGACATCTGAATAAAGTCGACAGCTTAGTTAATTTGGTATCAAAAATAATGCAGCTTATGTAAAATGCTAATACCAGGAAAATTGAGGGAAGAGTGTTCAGGAACTCTCTGTACCATCTTTGGAACTTTTTAGTAAGTCTGAAATTATTCCAAAATAAAAAAGTTATTTTTTTTAAATGCCACACATAGTTCTTGGGAATGCAGTAAATACAAAGTTGTGCTAGGCACCATGAAAGATCAAGAGATAAGGAAAATGTGACTTTGTCTTCAAAGAACTTACAGTCTAATTTTGAGAATAGGACAGCAATGAGTTTACTATAAATTGGCTGGAATGTAGTAAATAACTTAATAGAAGTGGAAACAAACTCTTGTCAGCCCTATATTAAGGACCAGCTTCATAAAGACCCTTGTTGTCCATGATCAAATCCACTGACTGGTTAATTCGCACAACTTTACAATTCCTGCCTTCTTGAGTGGTGACTCTGCTTGGTCAGTATTTCACTGGTAGGATTCCCTCCACACTGGAGATGCTTTCTGATTCCTGACTAATGCAGATGTAAACTTTATTAGTTTATTATTTTTTATAGGTTGTGGAGTGAAGGAGGAAGAGCAAACACCTTATAATCAAGGAAAACTGAGATCAAACCCAGGTCTCACCTCCTTGGGCAAGTTAATCGACCTCATTTTCCATTGTAAAATGGAAGAATAGTGAACTTGCTGTCAATCAAATGATCAAACGAAATAATATCATAAGGACCCCTGGCCTACAATAGGTAGGTCTTATTATTATTGTTATTGTTAGAAATTATCCACAGGGCATGGGCCCTGGCAACAATACTCAAGTACTCATTCAATTGTCAGGTACTCATTTCACTTTCCTAAGACCTCACTTTGGAGAGTTCAGGACTATTTCGTCAAATGGAAAGGGTGACAGACCAATGCGAGAAGCTGCACAGATTAAGGGTTAATCACATGGGTGTCCGAGCCAGTCAGCCTATTATCAGCTTGCTACCTGTGCACCTTTGGGAGACCAACTCGACTTCTCAACACCTCTGACTCTGTATCCGTAAAGTGTGGATAATAGCACCTACCTCACAAAGATATGTTATGAAGAATTCATATATGTCAAATCTCTAGAACAGTGCTTGGCACAGAGCTAACTTGGCACATAGCTATTACTATTAATTGTCATTATTCAATAAGCATTTCTTCCTTTTCTTAGAAGTTCAGCACCCCATTTTACTCAGATATGGGGATGCAAGATACCCGGGAAAGAAGTGCTCTCTACTCTAGCCCCAGGGGATGAACCACAATTGGTATAAGCCAATCATAATAATTCCTTTCCCTCTTTAGGTATGAGAATGTGGCTGAAGTCTGGCCAGGCAACATAAGGGGGAATCTGCTGGTAGCTTCTAGGAAGTTTGTTGTTTTTTTTTTTTTGCCTCCTGTGTTGAATGCTGTCGTGAGGGGATGTGATGGTGGCCATGGTATGGCCATGACGAGATCCAGGAGAACCATAGACAGGCTATCAGCAAACTTCTGGGCCATCTATCTTTGGGCATCTAGGTAAGTAAGATAATAAATGTCCCAATTGTTTAAGCCATTTTTAGTCAGGTTTTCTTTTACTTGCAGCCCAAAGCAACCTAACTTGGAGGTCACAGAGAGTGAGAGACTCCAGGCATCATTATTCTTGACATTGTGGACAAGGAAACTAAGTTTCAGAGAGATTAAAATAACTTTCTCCAGGGTTATACAGTTAGTAAAGAGCAGGGAGTGAGAATGGAATGAATAAAGTATATTTTTATCTCTTTCCATGAACTTTTTCTTGGTCCATTAATTTACTCAAAAAATATTTATTAGGTCTACAAGATACCTTCTTAGATCCTGTGGCATTTTCTGGCTTCAGGGCTTGGGTGGAGCTTCCAGGGGGCACAGCAGGGTGAGCACGTGTGCAGAGACTGCCACTGCTATATATGGATTCCTAGGCCTTCATAAAATGTTCCGGGAAAAGTCTGCCACTGGACAACTGAAGGACAAATCTCTAATAAAATAAGATATTTCCAAAAGGTATGAATTCAAAATTTTGTTTCCTACATATTTGAAAAATTGCAGAATCCACAAGCTATTTAATAACTAATTATTACCACTAATACCAGTCTGATGAGATACTTGATTTGATGCCAACAATTCTTGGGAACATAAAAAGATAGTATCAGATAGTAAAGAACAAGAATCACCCAGTGTGAGCTCTTTTCTTCCTTTCTCAGTTTGGATTGCTTCCCTGTATCTCTATATTTTAGAAAAACTTGAATCCTTCAGCCTTCTTGTAGATTTTGCTTCATTCACTCATTCTTTTATTAATCACGTATTCAATGAATATTTTAAAGTAGCTACAATTTCCTAATCAAGTTGGAGGAGAATAGTTAATGTAAGCATCCACTTATGACTTATGATGATGATTAAAACCAAGTATAAAACCAAGTATAGATAAAGGAGATTAAGAGTACACTTACCTTGATAAGCACTGAGAAATGTATAGAATTCTTGAATCATTATGTTGTACACCTGAAACCAATATAACACTGAATGTTAATTACACTTGGGTTAAAATAAAGTATAATGGTATCACAACAGTTATGGTTTCCTGAGATGCTCTCTCTATGTTATTTACCCTCTAACTGTTTTTCAGGGTACACATTATTATTTCCAACATCATGCCTAAGGACACCAAGTTTCAGAGATATCAAAGCAATTTTCCACAGAGTTAGACACCTAGTCAAGTACAGATCTGGGTTTGAACCTGGGTCATTCAGACTTTAAACCCTGAAATTTTCCACAGCATGAAAGTGGTGGGTACAGCAAAAAGTGGTGGGTACATCACAGACATTTCAAGTTTAAAAAGTGGTGGGTTTTTGGACCAAATCTTGTTGGAAATATTGAAATTGGAGTGAGAGTTATGAAAGGGAATGAAGCTCAGCAGGGATATAACCCAGTACAGGCTCTGAGGAGGGGATGAGAAAGATATGTGGATGACAAGATTGAAAGGCATCCCAAGAGGAGAAGAGTGATGTTGGGAAGGGAGCCCATGAGGATGGTTGGCCAAGGCCAAGATAGTTAGAGTTAACTGAGGTGATCACAAGTTGTTGTCGGTTATGTGAAGAAGATGAGGTTGAGAGAAGAAAGAAAGCAAGGTGGAAGGATAGGCACCAGAGAAACCATGCAACTAGCAGCTCAAAGACCCAAGAGAGTCCAAAGACATGAATACTTCGATGAAAATAAATTGGTTTCCAACACTTAATAAGCAGATTTCTCATAAAATTCTGCATTTACAGTGTCTCCTGAGGAAAAGAAAATCATAATATCCGGTTCTGGGTTTTTGTAGCCCTCACCTCTAGAGAGTAATAGGTGACCCAAGCTGAGTAATAGCTGCCATCTTTAGCCAGCAATAGGCACACCCATGCCCTACTGTTTCACTCCCAGCCTGTTTCACAAATTTACAATATTGGCCTGAACCCTTTTGGCATTTTACCAAAGCCATAATCACCAAAGTATTAGCTGCAAATATCTCTGGATAGTGGGATGGTTGCTGATTTTTTTAAAAGTCAGCAAATTACCTAACTGTATTTTCTAAATTCCCTTTAATTATTGTGTATTGCTTTTATAATAAAAGAAAATGTAAACTTTTTAAAAAAAATTATCAATACCACAAATACTGAGGGAGGAGCTGTGGCTTGGCAGGAGTCCCTGTGAAAAGATCCAAGGGTTTTATTGAAGTCAGGCTCAATGTGAGCCAAGTTCATGACACAGCAGCAAGAAAACAAAACAAAACAAAACAAAACAAAACCCTAACAGATTATTGGAAGCTGTGACCTCATGGTGCTTTGCATGGGTCAGGCCTCATTGGGAGTATAAGTCACATCTTATTGGAGAAATGATAAACTAGAAAGTGTTTGCTGCTGGGAAACCAAGATAGAAGGAGTCTATAAGTCAAATCATGTGATGAGTGGTTAGGAGAAAATAGACATTAGCTTGAGTTTCTGTAGAAAAATCAAAAAGATATGTGATCGCTATCTTCAGGATTTGGAAAGATGAAATGTGGTCAAGACAATGTTTGCTTACTCACCGTCAATGTCGAAGGCAGGGAAAGCACCAGAGAGAATGATAGAAATGGAATTCCACTTTACCATAAAACAGGGATTTTTAAACACAAATTTAGGCAAAGGGCAGGTGCCTTGAAATCTTCAGGCAGAGACCACATTGCGGCCTATTTTAGGTGAAACTTTGTTAGACATGACCTCAATGCACCCTTCAGATCCAGGGCCCACTCTTTCTCTCACCGGGTGCAGGACTGTTCCCAACTGTCCAAGTGCAGACCACTGGGATGGTGGCGAGAAGAGGTGATGCCAGTCAACCTTCGGGAAGACAAGAAGCAGGACTGCCAATGGCTAATCTGCCTTGGTTTCTCAAAAGCAATCATCTTTTGTGAAGTGGAACCCAGTGTATTTTCTGGAATGCAAAATAATCACAAGGTATACCAGCTATCTCTGTGTCAAAACATAGAAATATCCTCTACACACCTATGGGAGAAGGGCTTGGAGAGTTCACACTGTGTTAGATTAGAAGGGATAGTGTCAATACTGCCAGAAAAACAATAGTCCCCAGGTTTAGATAGCATTGGGCATTTGCTTCAATGGTCAGAATTCTCATTTCATTTCCTTATTTAACATAAACCCTGGAGTCTTATATTTTTAAGATGCTGAGCCCTGTAGCCCAGCAGTCTATCTTAACTCGAGCACAGATCGCAGAGGTTCCTTGAAGGATAATCAATGCATTCTCCTTTAGATGGAAAGAAGTGGGTCATATCTGAAAGGGCCCTGCTAGCACTCCTTCCAGCTTAAGCTTTTTTTCTGGTGAAGCACTGAACAAATAAATATGTTCTGAATCTTAGTGTCAGGATGATGAGATGAGTATTGCCATGAGGAAGTTCACCATAGAAACAAATACCTGAAGCTACGGATTCAAGGTATCTGAGAGTCAGAAGCTAAGGGAGAGCAGTCAGTTAAGTTTACAGTGGAGCAACATCTTACCTATAGATTCATTATCTAGAGGTTCTTACCTAGAGGCCCAACCACACACACTCCTCCTAAGTATGAAAGATGGGTAAGGGAGTAGGCAAATCTTTTGGAGCACTTGGAGCTGGGTTCAGAAATTGACATAGCTGCCATGCTTAGTTATTCTCCCTCTTTCCTTCTCTATCCATCCCAGTCCCTCTCTTCCCGGCTCTGTGCTCTGGCTACATCCCCAGTGGGACCTACTGGGAAGAAGATTGGGGTGTAGGAGAAATAAGTCAAGGGATCTTGCCTCCATCCCATGCTCCCTCTCCACTTTGCATTTTTGGCAGTGGTGTCCCTCCATTGCTACTGCTGCTATCAGGTGGTCTCGCCTCTTGGGATCCAGGTCTTGCCCCTCAGGCCTCAAAGTGGTTCTGCTGTGGCCTGTTGGTCTTTAACCCATTGAATTCGATTCTGTTTCTTACCAGAGCCTGGCTGGTACAGCTGCTCCCTGGATGTGTGACCTTAATTATTTTGAGTCTCACCTACCTCATTTGTGAAATTAAGATCAAACCTGTTATGATTGCTCTATCTCTTATTCATTATCCTAAATGTTGGAGGGAGGAACACTTCTTCCACAGTGATATTTGAGCATGTGATTGAGCTTGTAGCCAAGATAGGCCAGTAAGAGCATAACAATGATTAGATCTAGGATGATCACATGACCCAACTGGGCTAAGATTTGGGCCTATGAGCTAAGGGATTCTTTATTGCCCTAGACTTGGAGCTATACAGATGTAAGAATGGAGCTCTTGGAGATCATTATGTAGAGAGAACCTGCCTGCACAATGAAAGAAAGCATGACCAAAAAAATGAAGATAGAAGATGTCAAAGAACTTGTTTGGACTCCTGGATACAGCCATGCCTGCACTCCACAAACTGAGCTTTTTACAGACTAAGCCAACAAATTCTCTCTTTTTGCTTAAAACAGTTGGAATTGGATTGTGTGTCACTTTCCAAAAAGCATCCTAACTGATATAAAAATGCATATTTTGTAGAGTTGCAGTGAGGATTGGAAATTAGATATATAAAGTATTCACTTCAGTTCTAGCAAAGTTTTCATTATCATTCTTTCAAAGGCACAGAGAACTTATCTGCTATGAGAAACAACTGCATCACAGACATTTCAAGTTTAAAAAAAAAAGATCTTGGAAATCATCTGGATTTGAAGGGCAAGGGTTGAATAATGTTCCCTAAGGAAGAGAGAACAATCATTATCTCTTGGGTGGCCTCAATTTTTAATCCCAGATCTGGAATTGTAAACTGTAATCTGGCCTGAGATTCCATAATCACCAGACCAGTATACTATAGGCAAGATTAATATGCTCAATGGGGGAATGGGCCCAAACAACCTCTAAGTACTCTATCATTTCTAGAATGTCCAGGTGAGAGTGTGAGGGTAGCATGTTATTTGTAGTAGCATCTCAGTGGTGTTACTGACAGTCATTGGCGATTTGAGGAAGGTCTTACCAGGGCTTTGAAGACCAAGTCTTTCCTCTTTTTCATCAGATCATTCATGGAACTTATTTTCTCCCTTCTTCTCCTGGTTCACTTCCTAAGTGCTTCTGTATAGCTTTGTTGCAGCGTGTTTTGTGTTCTTAAACAGAAACGAGAGTCTGAGGAGAGCAGGGGCAGCACACACTCATCTTTGTATCATTTTTTTACTCATTCATTCATTCATTCATTCAATCTATGATTCACTCAAAAAGTATTTATTTACTACCCACCACTTACCAAGTACTATGACAGACACTGGAGCTATAAATCTAAAAAGCAAAATCATGGTCCTATGTTCCTTACCTAGTGGGTAAGGCTAAGGTAAACGAGTAAACTAATAATTTCAATTGCATGAAAGGGGCTTTGCCCTCAGGAAACATTTTCAGAATTGAATTGATTTGAATTGGAGGGGATGGTTCTGTTTCTAAAAAGTTGAACTCCTGGTTTTATGCAGATACTCAAGTGGGGGTGCTCCCAAGACAGCCAGAGACTCGGACCAGAGAAATAAGTCTAGTTTTCAAAGCTGATTCTGGAGTTCCACACAGAAGGATATTTGGAAGCCAAGAGTGAGAAGGGGATCTCAGAGGCAGAGTTCAGATGAAGGGGAAAAGAAAACTATCTTGCAGGGTCGATGGCACAGAAAGTAGCATCATGGCAGTATGGGAGAGGGGACAGTTATGCCTTGGAAATTGTCTTCACTTCACAGCTGGATGTTGGATCTCTTGCCTTCTACCTGTCTCACACCTCCCACCTCAGCTGAAAATTTCCTTTCCTCTATACCTCAGGGTACAGAAAATGCGGGGGGTGGATTTCCAAAACTCCAGACTGCTGGGCCATGGCTCAGGGGGGTACTGGTGAGAAGAGGCTTTAGAGGTTGGTATGAATATAAACCTGGGCTTCATCTCTATAACTAGACAGTCAACCCATGTCCCTTCACATGTTCAAGGTATGTCAGACCCCTGGTCCCCAGCAAGCTTATGCATTGACAGCCACTGACAGTCTGCTCTTTTTTTCCCATTTAGAGTGTTCTTTATTTTATGTGATTTCTCTTCCATGGTTGGGTAGAGGCAGGGGGTAGCATGGAAGGGGCCAGTGCAAACTGCTTTTCCTCAGGTCTCTGCCCTGACACACACACATGCAGAGATGGTCCAGGACCTCTCCACCTGCTGACTTCTCTTTTTATCGGGGATATCTACAGCAGAGCATGGAGGTCTAAGCCTTGGAAAATCCTAAAAAAACAAAAATTAATGATGATGATGATGATGATAGCACTAACCCTTATGATGCACAGTCTGTGTACGCTAGACCCTGTTAGGAGCACTTTCCATGTGGTCTTCACTAGACCTCTATGAGAGAGGTACAACCAGGGGCAAATGAGGCACCCAGAGGTTAATGACTTGTTTGAAGTTACAGAATTGCTACAGTAGCAGGATTAGATCCCATGCATCTGGCTCCTGAGCCATGTATGGAGTCCAAATCCAAGTCATTGGTATTCCAACTGCCACCTCCCCCTCCCTACCCTTTCTAGCTCCCATAGATCATCTGTACCATGCTCTCTTTCCTCAGCAAACACTACACCAGAGCACTTTCTCTGTGTCTGGAGGACCATCCCTCTCCCACCTGGCAAGAACACACCTGCCCTGGAGTTGGAATGAGACTTTTAAATAGCTGGAGGAGTGTATTTGATTTTGTCAGATCATGGCTAAATTTGTAAAAGCATTCAAAGAACTAGCTCAAATCTCCTTGTTCTTGGAATAAAGTACAACTATTTCTCTTTCTATAAATAGCCATAAAATAAAAAATGAGGGAAAATAATTTAATACTTTATTTTATAAAATTAAGTAACCAAATTCCTCCTAAAAGGAGAACATGGCTAGTTTATAAATGTCCTTAATACTATTTTTAGCACTTTTAAAAGCTCTATACACAATCTCTTGACATTTCCTAATTTTACTGTTTGAATATTTAGAGTAGACAATTACATTTTTCTTATGTTTCATTCTCTTTATTGACTCATATGAAAGACATTTGATACTTCAAATTGCCAAAACTGCCTTTATTGGTTTAGTTGTTTTTTAAAAATTTTTAAATTAATTTTATTTTATGGTTTAGTTGTTTTTCAAATAACACTAGAACATCTTAAAATGTTCATATAAATATTTAATTACATAAAAAATAATCCCTATATTGTAAATACAAAGACAAGTTTATAAAGTTCTCTTTGGTATGATTCCATTTTTGTAAAAAGAGTTAAAATATGTGTGAATACATACATACAAAGAGAGAGAAACAAATTGAAAATATGTGTGTCAGAATATATATTTTTTAAAGATTTTATTTATTTATTTGACAGAGAGAGAAAGCACGAGCAGGGGGAGTGGGAGAGGGAGAAGCAGGCTCCCTGCCGAGGAGAGAACCCGATGCGGGACTCGATCCCAGGACCCTGGGATCGTGACCTGAGCCGAAGGCAGACGCTTAACCATCTGAGCCACCCAGGTGCCCTGTGTGTCAGAATATTAAGAGTAATTTTATCTGAGAACTTTATATCTGAGCATTGACAATATGGAAGATGGATAGTTATTTTTCCTTATATCTACTTTCTGAATTTTCTGCATTATGTTTACAATGAGAAAAGAAACACATTATTCTTTATAATAAGAACTAATATTTGAGTGCCAGACACTATCCTAGGTGCTTTACAAGTATTAATTTGTTGTAACTTTCACGCCAATTCTTTGTTGTGGACAGTGTTAATATCCCCACGTTACAGATGAGGAAGCTGAGGCGGAGGGCAGTTGCATAGGGCTAGGCAGCCAGGCTTCAGACCTGTGCTCTGAACCACTTAGGGTCTGGACTTACTGAAGCAGTAAGTCTCCCACTTCACCATGTGTGCTTTCCTTAAACTACCACAGGAAATGGTAACCCCTATGCTTTCCATTTCATTTTTTCATTTAAAATCTTTTGACCCGGAACCAGCCTTGACTTAATGTTGGTCTGGCAGTCCACTCATACTTCCTGGGTATTCCGCTTGTAATATCTCTGAGAAGCAGAACACTCAGATATAAAAAGCAAACTAGTATCACAGATCAGCAGATGCCAGGTTCCAAATGTGGGTGTCTCAGGGGTCAGAAGAGGGAGAGAAAGCACAAGGACGAAGATCAGCACAACCTCACCATTTGAAGATATCCACTGCTGATGTGTTAGGGTATTTATTTCCAGTCCTCTGTCTCCTAATCGGCCTTGATTTAATGTTGATCAGGCAGTCTATTCCTATATATTTGGAATATTTAGTTTACAATTCCCCTAAGAAAGAATAAGCCCCACCTTCGTGTTTGCTGATTATGTGTCCATCTATATATCAATATTTCTTTCCACCTATCCATTATCTGTTTTTATATCTATCTACCTACAAACACACTTTCTTTTTAAATTTCTTTGGAAATAACTTCAAATTTATAAGAAAGTTGTAAGAACATGACACTTAATAAAAACGAAGTGAGATTATATTATACATTATGTTTTGTAACCTGCTTATTTTATTTAATAATCTATAGACATTTTTTCACATTCATGATTCTTGCTTTTTTTAATTTTTTTTACAACAATCTGAATGTTAATGGCATAATGGTATTTCATTATTTGGGTTTAAAACTAATTTATTTTTCAGGCCCATTCTGTTGAATGTTTAATTGTTTCTGTTTTTTTTTGTTGTTATTATAAATAATATAATGAACTAGTCTGAATATAAATCATTTCATAATCTATCATTTTGTTAAAACAATCCCTAGAAATGGAATTCCTAAAACAGATTTATGTTTATTGTTGTAGATTTTAATATATGTTGCCAAATTGCCCCTTCAAAAATTCTTAATAATGGACACTCACTAGCAGGCTATGAGAACACCTAGGTTTTTTTGCATGTTGGGCATTGTAGATTTTGTTTTTTTGTTTTTTGTTTTTCTTATGTTTAGTTAGCCAACATACAGTACATTATTAGCTTTTGATGTAGTGTTCAACGATTCATTAATAGTTTTTAAAGATGCTTCACCAGTTATGAATAAAGCCGCTATAACATTATAAATATCTTTGTGAGGATTTGCTGAAGAGACTATCTTTGCTCAGTTGCATTGTCATTACTTCTTTGTCCAAGATTAGTTACATATTTATGTGAGTTTACTTCTGGGCTCTCTATTCTGTTGCATTGATTTATTGATCTATTCTTTCACCAGCACCACACTGTCCTCATTACTGTAGTTTTATATATATCTTAAAGTCAGGTGCCATCACTCCTCCAACTTTTTTCTTCTCCTTCAATATTGTGTTGAT
Source organism: Neomonachus schauinslandi (assembly GCF_002201575.2). Classification (NCBI taxonomy): domain Eukaryota; kingdom Metazoa; phylum Chordata; class Mammalia; order Carnivora; family Phocidae; genus Neomonachus; species Neomonachus schauinslandi. Next base: position 103,995,672 of record NC_058410.1, on the reverse strand, counting down.
CATTATGGGTCTTTGCCTCTCCATATAAACTTTAGAATCAGTTTGTCAATACCTACAAAATAATTTGCCAGAATTTTGATAGAGAGTGCATTGAATCTGTAGGTCAATTTGGGAAGAACTGACATCTTGACCATATTGAGTCTTCTTATCCATGAACATGGAATATCTCTCCATTTATCTAGTTTTTCTTGGATTTCTTTTATCAGAGTTCTGTAGCTTTACTCATATAGATCTTATATATATTCTGTCAAATTTATACCTAAAGATTTTATTGGGGGGTACTGATGTAAATTGTACTATGTTTTTAATTTCACATTCCATTCATTCATTGTTGGTCTGGAGACTTTACATGGGAGGAAACAAAAGAATACACACATTCCCTGAAAGAAATAAAGTCAAGATAATGGACTATGATTCTAAGAGCTCAAGGAAACTTTGGTGTCAATGTCCTCCAGCCAAAGACCACCATAAACACACCTCTACTTAAACAAGCTGAATTTGTGCTCACTGCAATAAAGGAGAATGTAGTCCATGGAGATAATGTGGCATGGCATTAAGAGGACATTAGAAGACTTACCATAGGATTTGGAAATTTCTTGTCTTAAGTGATTTTGGAGAAGCTTGGCACACACAGGATACCAAACGGTCTAAAGTAAAGGAAGTAATGTAAAGGAAGGATAGGTTGGAATAGGAAAGGATGGATATTCTTTGGAAACCTTATCAGTATAAAAATGGAGCTGGGAGCAAGAACAGGATGGGTGTGGGACAGTGAAGAAAAACTCAAGCAGAACCAAACAAGCAGGTCCACCAATTCGGGGAAGTCAGGTAGGGCTGCAGGGTGAGGCCAGGTTTGCAGGGCCCTGAGAGTCCAGCAGAGCCAGGTGGGTTTGAGGCAAAGAACACATGGTGTCCAAAAACACCTCCTTCATGTATGATTAGGGAACGGAGGCATTTTCATTCCATACTCTAAATAAAGGGGACATTCTATGTTGATCCAGGTTTGTGATAAATAAAAAAAGAAACTGACTGGCTTGGAGGTTTTAAAACATTCCAGATTTTGTTTATACAGGGAAGGATTTTTCAAAGGTCAAACTTCCACTGCTGTAATCACCTTTATATATCTATGTTCCGTATTACTCTAGTTCCATAAACAAGTTTAAAATAGGAGTTGATAATATCATCTGATTTTAAAAGGGGAAGAGCTTCATATTTCTGTATATCTATGCTCAAATGCATATTTTTTTCAAGCAAGGTCAGTAGTTTTGAAGAAACTTTGCATTTTATGGAATATATTTAAGCAATTCACCAGGGATGACTACAACTCCTTTTTTTTTTTATGTAGGGTCAAGAATGAGGCTTAGAAGTATGTGCATTTACATTAAAACTTGCTTACAAATATTAACTGAAAAATAGCACACCATTAAAACAGTAAAATCTCATTTTTTAGATTAAAAATATGTATATAACGCACAGGAAAGATATATGGAATATATAGCCATGGTTTTCTCTAGGGACAAAATTGCAGACTGTTTTAATTTTCCCTTTTGTATTTACTTGTCTTTTTAAATTTTCCACAAGAAATATGTATCCCTTGTGCAATTTTTCTTCAAATTAGTGTCCAAGGACAAGAATTTGGGTACACGTGCGATGTTAAAAAATGGTTTTGTTTTTTTGTTTGGGTAAGGATTTTATCATTATAGCAGAGAGATGGGAAAAATAATATAAATATTTTTCACTAAGAGAAGAACATTATAGTGAAATTATAACCAAACTGTTCTCATATAAAAACAGTTGTGACAACCTTGGGTAAGTCACCTAAACTTCTGGACATTATTCTTCCATATATAAATGAAAAGCTCAGTAATCTTAAGTGTCCCTTTTAGCTTGGAAAAAATTACTATGACTGCCACATTTCTCAACAGTCTTTGGACTTGATAAATTAACTCCTGTCACCTTTCTATCTCAATGCCTAAGGAAGGTTCTGATCCTCACCTACATGCCCAGAAAAAGACATATTATCTAAGAGAGGTAACCTTAATGAAGCAAGGAGAGCCAGTAGGATCTTTCTTAAAACCTGGAAATTCCTTAGGCCCTGGGATAAACTCAACTATTGCAATTGCTAGGGAAAACTCAAGTTAATTACTGGATTTTCTAATTGCAGACAGCATCGTACATTCCTGCGTGCATCCCTTTCCCTTTTGTTTCAGGAAAGTTCCTCATCCTTAGATGTTAGCCAGGCACAATGTGCTTGGTCCTTGGAGCCACTATTTGGCAAGGTTTAATTGACAAGATGAGAAGATAATGGGGAACCAGTGCCCCTACCCATCACCTTTTCATATCTTTTTCCTTAAACTTTCCTCAATTGTTACAATGTCTGCCATTTCCGTCCTAATTCTTCCCACTCTCAAGGTTTAGCATTCATTTTTCTCCCTGGAGCATTACCCCAATTATTTTCCCCACAAAAAAACCAAAACCAAAAACAAAACAAAACAAAACTTGCAAAGGAATTTCTATGCACTTATTGCCAATACCACACAATTTAACACATGCTATCTTTTTGGTCTATGGTATCAACTATTTATTTACACAAGCCTTTTCACTCTTGTTGGAATGTAAAAACCTCAGTAATAAAGACAAAGCCCTTAACTTTTCTTACTATTCTAGTAATTCCTGACATATCATTCATGTCACAGAAGATGGTAAAAGATACTTTTTGATTGATGAAAGGGTCACCAATTAATGATCAATTTTATTTGCAGCAGGTAGTGAAAAAGACCAACAGGTAGAACTAAAGGTTCAACTTCATGATTTTCTGTTTCAGGAAAATGGAGTCGGTCTCCACCATCACAAACACTACTTAGCCTCTCTCCCAATAATCCAGTATTTGTCTTGGGGAGACCAGACTGACTTGGCTTCTTGTTAAAGACTTAACAGAAAGCAAACTGTAAAGAAAGAACATGGAAGATATCTGGATGCCTTGAGAAGTCAAAAAAGAGAGAAAAGTTATGTATGGATTTTGGACCATGATAGAATCAGAAAACTGGAAGATTTCTTAGAAATAATCTATGAAATCATCAGTTTACAGAGGAACAAAGTAAAACTCAGAGAGTGGCTTGCCTCTTAAGTCCAGGATTTTTCCTACTCTAGTCATGATTTATTTTTCCTACGGTATTCTGATGAAACAGGATGTACTCAATAATTGTAGCCACTTTCCATCAGGAGGCAATGCATCTTAGAAGAAGGAAGGATATGTGGTGGAATGTTCAGGCTCCCCTCATTCCGATGATACACTGCTTCTCTTTCTCCATGACAGTTAGTCTGAGTCTACTTTTATATTCCGCAGCTCTGAAATCAACATTTAGATTAAAACTAAATAATCCAAGCAAAGGAACATACCACTGGTTCAACTTTGGGTTAATATTAGGAATGACTCATGAAGCAATTCCTGAGAACTGAAAACATTGTGTGCTATGGGCTTGAAATCCTTCATGGACATTTTCTAAGGCCTAAAAATATGTTTTGTTAAACAATCTTCTAAAATGGTGTTGTTAAATTAATCAGTTCTTATCAAAGTTAAATTGTGTTGAATTTTGTGCGTGTGGTCTGCTGAAAATGGTGTAGTCATCCAAGATGCAGGCAATCTGACTTTTCTCCACGGTGGGAATAGTTGGAGAGCTCATAGTTATTATTAGACAACTGATGTGATGAATTCAGTCATTACTTGTTGAGATTTTCTACATCTTTAGAACATTTTAGGCAGCTAAGGAGAAATTATTTTATTAGCCAGGGACTCCTGTTAGTTTGAACTCCTGTTAGCTTGGTTTGGGTGAAATAGCAACGTAAAGTATCCAGAAAAGCGCTGGCTTAGAATGCTGTATATCCTACAAGGTACTTGCTGAACAGCTCATTTCACACCTATAAAATAGGACACTAATTTTACTTCTTCACTAATTGATTCAATAAATCAGCAGTCTGTGAGTCATCATTGCAGGAACAAAGAGCAAACATTCTGTTTTTCCCATTGAATTTCCAGTGGGGGTTTGAAAAGAGGTTTAGAGGGAGAATATACAGTTCCCATGCTAGCATTTCTGAAAGAGGCTAGAATGACACTCTCCTCCAGGCCCTTTCCATCAGCTTGACTCCCCCTGCAAAAAGCAGGATATGGTGATTACGGTCCCTATTTTCAGATGAGAAAAGTGAAGCTTTGGGAGTCTGAGTAATTTGTCTAAAATCACTTCTAGTGAGTGATGGAGCAAAGGAACTGAGTGTGGTGTTCATATGCAAAAGCTCATGTCATGTCATGTCATGGCTCAGTCAGTTAAGCATCTGACTTCCACTCAGCTATGATCCCGGGGTCCTGGGATGGAGCCCTGAGTCAGGCTCCCTACTCAGCGGGGAGTCTTCTTGTCCCTCTGCCCCTTGAACCCCCGACCCTGCTCGTGCTCTCTCTCACTCACTCTTTCTCTCAAATAAATAAAATCTTAAAAAAACCCCAAAAAACTCATGAAGTTTCTGCCATATTTCACTGCTTGCCTTATGCTAAAGCCAAGCCAACCCAACCCAACCCAACCAAACCAGAGAGAGATCTGCTTGAACGTTGTTAATACTCATGAAGCAAAAATAAAGGGAACCCAAGTATATGCCCCTTTCACATCAGGACTACTTTTGAAAACCTCCAGTAACCAAAAAAACTAAACATGAGTAACTCTTCTCAGTTCAACGGATTCAGTCAAAGTGGGTAATGTAGGTAAATATGATATCTAGAGCTTATTTTAAGTTTCTGAAAGCTCTGTGTAAATATCCCATTTTAGAATTGCAAGGCTTACGGACAAAGGACCAACTTCTTCCCTTTCTATTTGTACCAAAGTTTCATCTTTTACACAATAACAGTATTTCCCAAACTGTATTTTTATGTTAATATGTGTACAGAGAGAGGAAAAAAATAAATTTAAAATAAAATTTGGGGTGCTGGGTGGCTCAGTTGGTTAAGCAGCCGACTCTCGATTTCAACTCAGGTCATAATCTCAGGGTCCTGGAATCAAGCCCTCCATGCTCAGTGGGCAGTCTGCTTGAGGATTCTTTCTTTCCTTTTCTCTCTGCCCCTCCTCCTGCTCATGCACATATGCGCGCTCTCTCTCTCCCAAATAAATGAATAAATCTTAAAAAAATAAAATAAAAATTTAAAAGTAAGATGAGACAGACGTCTGGGTAGCTCAGCTGGTTAAGCATCTGACTCTTGATTTCAGCTCAGGTCATGATCTCAGGATCGTGAGATCAAGCCCCATGTTGGGCTCTGTGCTGGGTGTGGAAGCTGCTTGGGATTCTCTCTCTCTCTCTCCCTCTGCCTTCCCCCCCCACTTGTGCATGTTCTCTCTCTCTCTCTCTCTTTCTCTCTGTCTCTAAAGAAAAGAAGGATGAGAAAACATCAGGATGTATGTAATACATGTTACTCTATTGTCAGACATCTATGACTGTCTTATGTTTCATGAAGACATACTTTAGAAAACACTGCCCAATAGAACAATTTCAAAGTTGTCCCAGGGAGATCCTAAAGCCTCAGGATTTTCAAGTTTCACAATATCTAGGAGAGAGCAATATCTATGACTAGAAGCCTTGTGATGAATACCTGGAGAAACACTTCCAAAATGAACTAAACAGAGTTCTATTAATTTAAGTCAAATAAATGTATATACGGTGCTTGTTGAAGAAATCTTCAACAATACATCTATATCGTCCTGTGACTAGTGTTCCTTTAAGACTCAGGACTTCTCTGACCATCAGATCTAAAGCTCCTTTTGCCCCCTCACATTTCTTGAGTCAATTTCTGTCATATAATCCTGTTTAATTTTTCTCATAGCACTTAATCATTACCTGAAATTATCTTGTTGGTTTCTCTATACTTAAAATCTGAGATTCCTGAAAGGCGAGTCTTATTTATGCTTCCAGCAACAACTATGGTGCCAGGTTTATTGAGAATAAATGAAAGTTGTTTCATTCATTCATGTATTTATTCATTCAACAAATATTTACTGAATATTTGTCATGTACCCCAAACCATTCCAGTCTGGACACAGTAGTAAGTAAAATAGATGTCAGTCTGTTCCTTGAATTGTTTGTACGTTGGATATTTTTTTAAAAATTGAATGGCTGCACTTCCTTTGGGAATTGAATATTTTAAACCACTGTAATTATTATTTAAAAATTCAAATTATCAGTAACTAATTTACCTAATTCTGTAAACGTGAATTTCCATATGACTTGTTTTCTTTGTAGTTCATTGTCATTTGTTGAACGTAGAAGGGCCAGTGGGGCGCCTGGGTGGTTCAGTCGGTTAAAGCCTGCGACTCTTGATTTCAGCTCAAGTCATGATCTCAGGATGGTGGAACGAGCCCTGTGCTGGGCGTGGAGTCTGCTTAAGATTCTCTCTCTCCCTCTGCCCCTCCCCTGCTCTTTCTCTCTAAAAAATAATAATAATAATAATTAAATAAATAAGTAAATAAATAAATAAATAAAGTAGGAGGGCCAAAATGTCTATTTATATTATCTCATTTCATCCTGCCAACCAGCCTGTGGAGGTGGAAACTATTGCTAATAGTGGAGACTATTACCTCTATTTGACACATGAGGAAATTGAGGCTATGGAAATAATTTACCCAAGACATTTAGTTAGGAGATGGGTGGTATCTGAATATAAGCCCAGAGGCTCTGAAATTAAAGCCTGCCTCCTTTTCTACCACATCTACTGCCTTCTTATAATATTAGTCTAGCCCAACAGTTATTTATAGGGGAAAAAGGCCAAAAGAACCAAAAATGACTAAGTCAACAGGACCTTTGTGTCCCATTTTGTAACCAGGTGAATTCTCTCTGATTTTTTTTTTTTTTTTTTTTTTTTGCTCTTACGTTCCGTTTCTGGGCTCTGGGCAGTATTTCTTCTTACCTCCCAAAATCCTGTCAGAACCATCAGGAGGTAGCCTGTATCACCTCAGAGGTGGCGACTTCCGCGTTTCTGACACCTCTGGTTTTCCTGGTGAATAAGACCGAGCAGTGTGTTTCATCACATGGAAGCTGCAAAGGGAAGATAAAACCAACAAAGGAGCTGAAGGAAATCACAGAAAAGAAGGAAGTTAGGAGAATAAAAAGCAAGCTCAAAATGAGCTAAATTTAGAAATCATTTGGAGTTTCATTGTTCAAGTTATGGAATTCGTCTTATGCTCCAGTGGTCCAAGTTCAGCCACTAACTTGATGTGGGACCTTATCAGGTCTCTTTGCCCTTCTCTGTGTCAGGTTGGTGACACTATGGAGTGTCAAGCCCGTCTTGGGCTGCTGACCTCGGATGTCCTTAATGGGACATAATGAGCCCTTGTATGCTTACATGACTGTTACTTTGGAATTTTCCTTTTATGTAGCCAAATATAATGCTAAGTGAGAAAATTGGTGTACTTTTTTTTTTTTTTAGATTTTATGTATTTATTTGAGAAAGAGAGAGAGAGCATAAGCAGAGGGAGAGGCTGAGGGAGAGGGAGAAGCAGGCTCCCCGCTGAGCAGGGATCCTGATGCGGGGCTCGATCCTAGGACTCCGGGATCATGACCTGAGCTGAAGGCAGACACCTAACCGACTGAGCCACCCAGGCACCCCACGGTGTACATTTTAGTATTAAAAATGTACAATTTGAGGAACTCCACAAGACTTGACTGAACACTCAAAGAAATCAAAAAGTGGTGATGGAAATAGTGATGAGGAAAGGGAGAAGAAGAAAAAGGTTGGAAGAGAGGAGGAGGCGGGGAGAGGAAGGGGAGGAGGAGAGGGGGAGGAGGGGAGAGGAAGGGGAGAAGGAGAAGGGGAGAGGAGGTGGTGGGGGAGGAGGGGGAGGAGGAGAGGAGGGGGAGGAGGAGGAGGGGCAGGAGGAAGAGGGGGGATGAGGAGGAGGGGAGAGGAGGGGGAGGAGGGGGAGGAGGAGGAGGGGCAGGAGGAAGAGGGGGGATGAGGAGGAGGGGAGAGGAAATGGAGGAGGGGGAGGAGAAGGGCGAGGAGGAGAAGGGGAGCGGAGGGGGGGAGAGGAAGAGGGGAGATCAGGGGGAGGAGGAGGAGAGGAGGTGGGGGAGGGGGAGGAGGGGAAGAGAAATTAAAGGAACAGGAGCAACAGCAACAACAAACAAAACAAGAAAAAGTTTCCTTTCCAATATAGACTGAAACTCTTCATTTGACATTTAAGTAATATTTGTCAAACTGAGTATCTTTGGAGGTCCCCTGGCTCATCGAATACAATTTTTCCCAAAGATTTCATTATTACCTTCTGCTGCCATTCCCACGAAACCCCATAAAACCAAGGTTCAAAGTTTCTATTGCATATGATGGGCTAGTTAACATTTTTCTCTTTCAAGTTAATTTGACCAAACACATGGCTCATCCATTAACTAAATTTTATCAATTACAGCTCAGTAATCCTAGTATTGTGCCAAGGTTTACCCTTTCCTCACTGAGGCCAAAATCTGCCTGGGGTTGGGGTCTGACTTCAATAGTTCTTTCAAGTTTCAAATCAAACTCCTTTCCCTCTGCCTCCTTGATGCCCTAATGTGGAATAAGTTGGTCCCCTCACTGTCTACAGGTCCAATCCTGTCCACAGCCGACTTGTTAGAAGGAGCTGGAGCCGGATGATGGCCAATCCCTGCATGAGGACGCTCACCCCACTGCTCACCCCCCAGTGCTCACCACACTGACATTCAGCAAGGGCATAGGATTTGCTTTGGCCAATGAAATCTGGGCAAAACAGAACTTGAGAAAAAGAAAGGTTTCTATTCACCACAGTCCCCAGATTAGAAAAAGATCATATGGCAGAAGGAAAGAAAAGATGAAAGGGAAATAAGCAAGAGAGGTCAGAGGGAAAAGAGAGAGGGTGGTGGGCATGATCTGAAGGGAACAGGCAGAGGAGCAGGCTCAGTGTCTGAAGATAGCCTGGCCTCTTCCCTATCAACACCGTGCATGAGCCATAGCCAGGGGCCCAAGAGGAGCCAACCTGGTGTCCTACATTCCCACCTTGTGAGCCCTGAACATCTCCTATACTCAAGGGCCACGCTAGTTTTCCTTCCTGCCGGCATAGGATGAAGACTGTCCTTAGCAGCAATCAGCACGATGACTATTTGTCAACCAGGAGGATGATCCTGGTCTGAGCCTTGTGTCTTTGCTTCAGCCCAGTTTGACTTGCTGTGTGTGGAGAATCCCCTACCCTATTCCCCCCCTGACAGCAGGTCCACTGCTCAAAGCACTCATAAACCCCATGGAGCCCACCAAGCTTGCAGAGGGGGGCTAAATGGTCAAGGGGAAGCCTCTAGACTTGGGACTCAGGTGGGCTAGCCACATGCAACCTGAGAGTCTCCCTAAACTGCAGTGCGGTCATGCATATCTTTGTTAAACTTGGACTTGGCGTCTCCGATTTTCTGGCTTAGCAGCTGTCTTCGGGTTCACGTGCCTACAAGTGTCTCTCCTGCAATAACTAATCCTTGGTTTCCTTTGCAGCTTCCACTGCCTGGAATGACCACACGGAGTCATTTCTCATCCTCTCATACCTGCAGTAAGTCCAGTCCTGGCTCTGCCATCCTTCTCCACCTGCCAGGCACTTCCCGGCTGCAGATGAGGCTTTTCCCTGGTTGAAGAATTAGAGAGGAGTTAACCAACCTCTAAGCATGTGACAATCACAGTCCTACACAATTCACTGATGAATCACAGACCTGTACCTCTGAAACAAATAATACATTACATGTTAAAAAAAAAAAAAAAGAAGATAGTAGGAGGAGAAAAATGAACGGGGGGAAATTAGAGGGGGAGATGAACCCTGAGAGACTATGGACTCTGAGAAACAAACTGAGGGTTCTAGAGGGGAGGGAGGTGGAGGGATGGGTTAGCCTGGTGATGGGTATTAAAGAGGGCACATACTGCATGGAGCACTGGGTGTTATATGAAAACAATGAATCGTGGAACACTACATCAAAAACTAATGATGTAATGTATGGTGATTAGCGTAACATAATAAAATAAATAAATAAATAAACTAAAAAAAAGAAAGAAATAGAACTACCCTATGACCCAGAAATTGCACTACTAAGTATTTACTCCAAAGATACGGATGTAGTGAAAAGAAGGGGCATATGCATCCTAATGTCCATAGCAGCAATGTCCACAATAGCCAAACTATGGAAAGAGCCCAGATGTCCATTGATAGATGAATGGATAAAGATGTGGTCCATATATACAATGGAATATTACTGAGCCATCAGAAAGGATGAATACCTACCATTTGCATTGACATGGATGGAACTGGAGGGGATTATGCTAAGTGAAGTAAGTCAAGCAGAGAAAGACAAATACCATATGATTTCACTCATATGTGGAATTTACGAAGCAAAAAAGATGCACATGGGGGGAAACACATTGATGGTCACCAGAGGGGAGGTGGGTGGGGGATGGGGGAAACAGGTGGTGGGGAGTACACTTGTGAGGAGCACTGGGTGATGTATAGAAGTGATGAATCACCAAATGGTACACCTGAAACTAATATTACACTGTATATTTAACTAACTTGAATTTATTTTTTTATTTTATTTTTTTTTAAAGATTTTATTTATTTGACAGAGAGAGACAAAGCGAGAGAGGGAACACAAGCAGGGGGAGTGGGAGAGGGAGAAGCAGGCTTCCCGCAGAGCAGGGAGCCTGATGCGGGGCTCGATCCCAGGACCCTGGGATCACGACCTGAGCCGAAGGCAGACGCTTAAGGACTGAGCCACCCAGGCGCCCCTAACTAACTTGAATTTAAATAAAAACTTAAAAAAAATAAAAAAGCATGTAACAATCACAATTTTGCACTTATGCTCTCTTCTCAACTAGAGAAGAAGCCTCTGATAAAGGAGGAAAGCAAAAGCAAAGCAAAGAAAAAGAAAAGAAAAAAGAAAAAACAACAAAACCTGGTAGGGTTTCACATGTGAAACATTGTTTTTCCAAATCAGAGGGAAATAATTCTAGGGACTCCTCTCCAACCCCATTCTGTTTTTGGCTTTTGAAGCTAGTGCTTGTGTTTTTATTAATTTGCACCAAATGGATGCTTAGCAACAATCAAACATGTTGCATTAAATATAAAACTACTTTCTGAAGGAGTTCAGAATTACAAAAACAAGCTCGTTGGGACATAGCTCTTGAAGAGTCATATAAATAGAACATAAACATTTGAAGGATATATAAAGATATTTCACCACATTCCATTTATTGATGGATGAAAGGCAGTACATCAAATCAGATAAAATTTTAATCTGGTTTAAATTAATTTTGTTTCATTTCATTTTATGGTACTTGCACTCCAAACTAAGAAAACTCAGTTTAGTTTTCTTCATGGCATGGTAACAGAAATAATTTTCAAGTGATGCTGATGTTTATTTAAATCTGATTCAGAGGACAGCACAGCATTTAAATTATATTACACAATTCTTACGTAAACGCATGGGGTTGGATATCTGCTGAACTAACAATCCCCAAATTTTAGTGGCTCAACACTGTAAATCTTTATCAAGTACTTTCTTTACATTTCAATGTGGGTTGGGCTGGTGGGAGGTGACCCTTCTCCACACAGTATTCAGGGACCCCAACTTCTTCTGCCCATGGTTTCACCTTCCACTGGGGCCTCAGGGCCATTCACTGAAACCCAGATACCCAGATAGAGGAAGAGAAGAGAGTGGTTACATGGAAAGTTTTTACTAGGCTCGCCTAGAAGTCTACCACTCAGGTCCAAATTCCACTGCTCAGAACTCAGTCACGTGACTACACCCAAGTGCAAGAAAGGCTGGGAAATGTAATGCTGAGTCTCCAGGAGGAAAGGAGAAACAGTTTGGTGGAAAAGTGTCTGGCGATCTCAGTGACAATCGGAAAAGGCTCCTGGGTCAGGAAAGGGAAACTGGAAACAGGAGAAAGTGGTACTGTATGAAGGAAAAAGGCACAAAGCAAGGGGTCTGCAGTTTCGACCTTTGTCTGTCCACATGGAAGATGGGGATCACAACAGGAGAGCCTCCTCTGGGCTCTGGAAGGTGTGACTATGATGCCCCTCGCTGGGAGGTGACACAAGTCCTTCATCCACTCTGGGATTTTGATAGCAGCAGTTCATTCTGCATCCACTGTGTTTAAAGATGCTCTGCTTTCTTTTTCTATATTGAAATGTATTCATATAATCTTGTGATAAGGAAGCACGCCCCATATTTCAGAAAGTCCCAAGAATGTGTGGTGTATCTGTGCGTGTGTGTGTGTGTGTATGTGCTGGGGTGGGGGGTTGATAATGGATGGCTGTTGAGAAGGGAGGCAGGCAGGGAGCTGAGATCCAGCAGTCAGCACAATGTTTCATAGAAACGAACTATGTGGGGGAATTGGTAGAAGGTTGAATGGACTTTTTCCCCCAACTACACTATCAAGCACTATAAATGCTAGTTATTGCCTACTAGTGGCTGTTTTGTTGGAAATGAACCCAAATTCTATAGCCGTCTACTGCACTTGACATCTACCACACATAGATTCTGGAGATTGGTCCTGTGGGTTAATGGAATGTTGATGGAAGTTGATAGATATTTGCACAGTGAAATAGCTGAAGCATCTTAATAACACGCCTAGCAAGCTAGACAAAGTGAATGCTTTTTACTAGGGTTCGAGTCTCCTTTCTCTGATTATATGTTATTCCTCCCAAAGATTTAGCAAAAACAGATTTTTTTTTTTTTAAGAACTAAAAATGCACTAAATCAACCTCCCGGTGGACAGAACTGCTCCCTGATACTTAAAACGTCTCAGATATGCTTGGGCTTATAAGTTACTGGAAGAGCTGATTTCCTATGTGGTGTTTAGAGGTGTGGGACTTTGAAAGGCTTCAACACAGTATCTGAACCATCGATGGACTCACTCCTTTGTGGTAAAATATGAACAGTGACTAGAAAAGGAAGCAAAGCCAAAGCTAGCATAGATCCTGGAACCAAAATGCCTAGATTGACACCTGGCTTACCACCTGCTGCCTGTGTGACTTAGGAACGTTACTCAACCCTTCTGTGCCTCAGTTTCCTCTTTTGAAAATGGAGAGAATGTTAGTACCTATATCATAGATCATAGGGTTGTAATGGGTATGTGATGTTAGAAGGGCTCTTGGGAGGAAGATAGTCTGACTCCTCTATTAATATGGATATTCTTGAGAGCAGAATGTGTTCTCTCTCTCTTTACCCAGTGCCTGACACTCTGTTGGCTCATTTTAGATGAATGAATGAATGAATGAATATCCTCAAAGGTACTTTCTTGAAAGACATTATGACATAGAAAAACCTCAGCAAAACCTCACTGTGTAGAGTCTTACAAATTGGATTGTGGTTTGGGGGCTCATCTAGAAACATTTTTATGAAGTATAATCTATTTATGTTTCAGATCCTGACGTATGGGGGATAGTGCCTTATTTTTATTTGATTTTGTATTTATTTTTCCCTTTGGCCAGATGACAGATTAGCACAGCCTGGGAAAAGAATGCTGGAAATGCAACTGGGGGCTAGACAAGTCTTTTTGTCCTTTGTGTTTGGCGTTGGTCTTCACCTCACCCGAAAAGAGCATGTTCACGGAAGAGGCCATTGAGGGGTTCACAGTGGCCTCTTCCCCAAGAGAAAGCAGAGGGGAGAGACACCTCTACACAGTCAGTCAGAGAAGAAGTCAAATTGGTCACAGCAAGCTGGCCGAGGAGAATGTGAAGGGCGTGGGGCTCAGACAAGAGATTTGTTTGTCTAAAACTGAAGTGAGAGGACATTTGTCACAGGAAGAGCAGAGTGGCAGGGCTTACAGCTCCTGGAGAAAAACACAGCAGGGTTCCTGAAAATATGACAGCTAGAAATTTCCTAGGTCTAGCAGTGCCGAGGGCTGCGGTGAATATAGACTTCAGTTTGCAGGGGAGGGTAGGGGCCAAGAAGTCGATCCAGAAACATTTTAATCATCACAGCGTCTTATTGCCATATGGCACTGGATAGGTAGCAGAATTCACAAAGTGATTCAGTCTGAGCTCTAGGGTGAGGTGGCTGTTGGAATTAGCCTGCTGGGAAACTGTTGCTGAGAGACACTAAGCAGTAAATGCACGAGCCAGGACTGGGATGTAGGGGTTTGAGTCTAAACTCGGTTCTTTCCACTGCTCTGAGCTGCCTCGCCCTTCCTCCTTTCGTGACAGAAGATGCTGATAAGCCTGTAGCTGGGACTTATTGCCCCACAAATTCTGCCTGTAGTGGGCACCTACTGATATACTACCATACCGCCCTCTGTCCTTCAAATTCAGCTACCTTGGGGGTTTTATGAGCCTTCAAGGCCAACTCTTAAAGAACAGGGAGAACTGCACTGCAGTGCAGTTTGGAGAAGCAAAAAGCACTCCCTAACTAGAAAGAGCTCCCACTGGCCTGGCAAGGGGGGAGGTGGCTGAGTCTGGGAGAGCCAAGTCTCGAAGAGCTTGATGGAGATGTGAGAGCCCCAGGGTTCTCGCTGTGCGGAGGGAGGCACAGAGACTGCAAGAAGTCCTGGGACTTCAGTGGACGGCAGTGAGGCCAGAGGCAGATTGGAAACATTGGTGATTAGGGGCACTTGTCCCTTTTTCTATGCACCTGGGAACATCCCTAATTTCACTGTGATTCCGGGGATAGAGGGGCCTCAGAATTAATTATTCATATAGGATTTGCTGCTGGCCCCAAAGAACAGGACCTCAGAATCTGGAACTCTGATGCTTTATAGAGTATTTAATAAGTTGTGGTTTTGAGGGGCGCCTGGGTAGCTCAGTTGGTTAAGCATCGATTCTTGATTTCGGCTCAGGTCATGATCTCATGGGTCATGAGATCAGCCCCACGTCAGGCTCCTCACTCCTGAGATTGAGCCCTGGTCTGACTCCATGCTCAGTGGGTGGTTGGCTTGAGATTCTCTCTCTCCTTTTCCCTCTGCCCCTCCCCCCGCTTGCATGCACTCTCTCTCTCTTTCAAATAAATAAATAAATAAATCTTAAAAAGAAAAAAAGTTGTGTTTTTTGCACATCTGCTTTGTGTTCTAAGAGTCATACCACATTGCTTATTCTTCACAGCTTTATTTTTAAAATTTTTTTATTATGTTATGTTAATCACCATACATCACATCACTAGTTTTTGATGTAGTGTTCCATGATTCATTGTTTGCATATAACACCCAGTGCTCCATTCAGTACGTGCCCTCTTTAATACCCATCACCAGGCTAACCCATCCCCCTACCCCCCTCCCCTCTAGAACCCTCAGGTTGTTTCTCAGAGTCCATTGTCTCTCATGGTTCATCTCCCCCTCCGATTCCCCCCCCTTCATTCTTCCCCTCCCGCTACCTTCTTCTTCTTCTTTTTTTTTTTTTCTTAACATATATTGCATTATTTGTTTCAGAGGTACAGACCTAAGATTCAACAGTCTTGCACAATTCACAGCACTCCCTTTAGCACATACCCTCCTCAATGTCCATCACCCAGGCACCCCATCCCTCCCCCCCCCCACCACTCCAGCAACCCTCAGTTTGTCTCATGAGATTAAGAATTCCTCATATCAGTGAGGTCATATGATACATGTCTTTCTCTGATTGACTTATTTTGCTCAGCATAACACTCTCCAGTTCCATCCACGTTGCAAATGGCAAGCTTTATTAAGATATAATTGGTATACCATATAATTTACCCATTTAAAGTGTAAGAGTCAATGGCTTTTCATATATTCATAGAGATGTACAACCATCACCACAACCAATTTAAAACATTTTATGGCCTCCAAAAGAAACCCTCTGCCCCTTAGCTGTCACTCGTTCAGGCATCTCACCCTTCTCCCCACCCTCCTCCCCAAGCCCTAGACAATCACTAATCTGCTTTCTCTCTTTGCAGATTTGCCTTTCTGGATATTTCATATAAATGGAATCATACAATACATAGTCCTTTCTATCTGGCCTCTTCACTAGGCATGTTTTCAAGGTTCATCCATGTTGTAGCATTTACCAATATTTCATTGCTTTTTAGATTGCAGAAAAGAAGACTACAGGCATGAAAAAGAACATGAGCTAGATTTCCTTTCTGAGATTGCTCAGGCAGTCTGGCAAATATCAGTATTTCCTGCTCACACGTGCAAATTTGTCTCGTGCAAATTTTGGAGAAAGGATTCTTTCCTCCTCATCGATACTCAGGGACCAAGGCTGATACAGGCTCTGCCTTCTTTTTGCTGCTAGCTCCCCCATCACAGTATCGGGGAAAGAGGGTAATAAAGACGATTTATATCCCTACGTCCATATTTCAACTTGGAATTGACACCCATCATTTCTACTTACAGACCATTGGCCCAAACTAGTCACATGACCCTGCGTAACTGTCGGGTCCTGGGAAGTTTGGGGAAGCGCCTGCCATTCAGCAGGCATTAAACGTCTCTGCCACACAGAGCTCATCTAGTCCAGCGTTTTTCAGCATGTACTGTTTTGATCCCTGGGGCTCTGCAGAGGTGTGCATTTAATGGGTTCGACAAACAATGAAGTATATTCAACTAACGCTAAGTTGGACTTATCAGCTTTTATCTGTCTTTTTATTGGGAGATCTACACATCAATGTGTTGAGCAATGAAAAGTTTTGCTGTCCAAAGAAGTTGGAAATTTACTTATCTGTTCCATTTTTCTGTCTTCAGAGAAACACTCACTTAAACCGTCTCGCTCAGAAGGCTGTCTTCACCAACACGGAACATCCTACAAGGGCACATAACATTCTCCAGCTTGGATTTTAGCTTCTTAAGCAGTAAAACCAGATGTTAGGCTGATATCTCAAATTATGTATTCTACACATGTTTATTTTCAGTAACAACAACAATAAAAATCAAAGGAGAGTTTATATGCATCGTGAAGCAAACACCACACCCTTTGCTTTAGGTCACTTGTAAAGAATTCTTCCCAAAGTTCCGAGTCACCTGAAGACAAAGCTTAAACTAAGACGATTTGGTATTTAACTAGTACCTGACTCTGCCAGAAGAGAAAATCCATATATCTTTCTTACCCTATGGCCTATTGGGTCCCTAATGACCAATATTTTTGTCAATGACTGTTTTTGTCAAGGAAGGAGGTAGAACAATGCTAAAAGAAAAAAAAAGCCAATTGCTGTCTCAATAGACAATGCATGATATATTATTGGAACTTATGATATCTTTTCAATGTTTTTATATACCCCTACCAAAAGATGTATTTTTTATCAGATTTTTTCCTTAAAACAGTGGATGGCCCCCTCCGCCATCTGTGGGGTCTCACTCTAAGCCAGTCAATCTGGAGGTTCTCATGAGGGTTGGGGGTCGGGGTGGAGAAGGAAGCTGAGGAGGAAGGAAACTGGCGCAAAACAGGAGTCCTCTTCCTCCTATACTTGCTAATCTAGGCTACACCACAAGTTAGCCACGTTTTCCCTGGGAGTTAAGAGAGAACTGAGAGTGTGGATTACGATGACACAAAGGTCAAAAGTGCTGTCACTTGTGGGTAACATTTTGTCTTATGGAAGAATACAGTGCTGTTTGGTGTTACGAGGCTGTGTGTTGTAGCCAGAAGCCCTGGGCTCATATCGTTCCTCCAACACTTATTAGCCATGTGATCTTGAGTTAGTCACTCAGTCTCTCCAAGCTCCATTTCTCTCATTTGTAAAATAGGAATAATAATAGAAACAAACTGAACACATCAGACTAAATGTGTTTATGAGACTAAAATAAATGGATGGAGAGGTGAGCTTAGCCAAGTGAGCAGCATATGGTAACTGCTCAGGTGACAAAAAGTCTTACTGTTGGTTTCTAGAAAGTAATAGTTATTTTGTTAAGAAAATGGTTTATACAAGTTTTTCCCGAGTCAGTAATAACCTTTAGCTATTTATTAAAATACCAAAAAATGAGATTGTAAAGCTAACAACAAAACTCCAATCAAGTTCATTTTGATAACCCAAAGCCAACATTAATGGAGAAATATGGGGATGTGTATTCTAAAACCTTTTCTAAAACAAAAGATACTGTGCTGATGAAAGCCGGGTGCCGTGGTCCACTCTCGTGGGGGTAGCAGAGGTGACCACCATCTCCCGGACTGCTACACCAAGAGGCACAGGACCCAGAGAAGCATTTGTGGGGTAGGGTCTTATTTTTTTTTTATTTGAATATAATTGACACACAACATTACATTAGTTTCAGGCGTATAACAGAGTGACTCAAGAGTCTGTATGTTACGTGGTACTCACCACCAGTGTTAGCTACCACCTGTCCTGTTCCGTCACTCTTACAATATCATTGATTATAGTCCCCATACTGTGCCTTTCATCCCCATGATGTATTCATTCCATAACTGGAAGCCCATATCTCTCTTTCCCCTTCACCCACTCTGCCCATCTCCCCATCCCCCTCCCCTCTGGCAACCACCAATTTGTTCTCAGAGAGGCATTTTTGAGTGCTGTCCAGGGTCCTCTATCAGAGCAAAATCCGTAGCCTGAGCTCCACTTAGAAAGGTAAGCAACTGTGAGGGTTACTTCCTGCCATGGTCTAAATGTTTGTATCCCCGACAAATTCATATGGTACAATGCTAATGCCCAAAGTTGATGGCATTAGGAGTGAGGCCTTTGGGAGGTGATTAGGTCATGGGGGGGGAGGGGAACCCTCACGAATGGGATTACTATTCTTATAAGGGAGCCCACAGAGATGCTTCACCCTTCTACCATATGGACACAGCTAGAAGGTGGTGGCTATGCCAAATACCATCACGGCTACCTTCTGAACTCCATTCTCTTCACCTGACCACCATGTCAGCCTCCCCTCGAGCACTGTCATCCCACCCCTAACTGATGTCCTCTGAAATTTTAAATTGAGAGAGTCTGTCCTCTGACCACAGCCTTCTGCCCTCCCGGGTCTCTCACTATCTGTTCCCACTACACTGATTCTTCAAGTTCCCCAGCTGACTGTTTCTTCTTTTCGGCCTTCTTCTGCCTCCTCTTCCTTCCCTCTCCACCTGATACTCCTTAGGTTACTGTCAACCACACATCTCTCCTGCCACACATTCCTCCAATGGTCAAAGTCCCAATCTGCATTAATCTTATTTTTCCAGCTGTCTTGCAGGCTGATGGAAGTTCCTCGGGAGCTCAAACACAAAACGGCCATGGCATTTCATCATGAGAATATCTCCCCTCCCGTCATTGCTGCCCCCACCTCTCCCACCCCCTCACTCTCAGGAAATAACTCACCTTCCATTTAACAGGGAAAATAAAACCCGTCAAATGAGAATTTGCTCAATTTCCTGCTATTGCCTCTACCCTGAGTCCTTCCTCCTTGTTTCTTTCAGAGTGAAATATGTCACCTTCCTGCCTCCTGTCTACAGCTAATTCCTGTGTGTAGGATCTCTATCCCAATACCTCCCATCTCAGAGGTCTGGCACAAAAAACTATCTTTTCCATTGACTGTTATTTCAATGTATCTCTCTCTACAGGCTTCTTCCCATAAACATTGAAATATGCTAGTGTCTTCCTTGTATAAAAGAAAGGGAGGGATGGTGGGAGGGAGAGAGAAGAGGAAGGAAGGAAGGAAGGAAGGAAGGAAGGAAGGAAGGAAGGAAAGAAGGAAGGAAATCCTTTCATGTCCCCTTCCAAACACCACTCTCCCTTTTCTCCCCTTCACAGGAAAACCCCTTCCATGTTATGTGTGTGTCTCTGTTTCTCTCCTCCTATGCCTTCTTCAGCACACTGCTTGTGCAACAGCAACTCTGTTCTTCTACGGTGTTTACATGGGCTTCAGGTAGAAAAAGTACAAGAACCACGGTGACTTTGATAACCTGCCTCCTAAGACTGGGCTACCCAAGTTCAATATCTACCCAGATCTCGACAAGCACTTGACATCAGAGTACTTTCTGAAAGTCTATCCAAAGGATAAGAGCTTGGCCATCTTGTGCCTCCATGCAAGTCCACCCTACAAGAACATGCCTTCAAGTTCATCAGTGGCAAGCAAGATTACTCCCACTTCCACTGTCAGCTTACCAGTAGCATCTTTAAGCTCTGACTGCACTTCAAGCACTACCACTACCAGTGGTGATGGGCCAATAGATAGATGGATAGATCCATAGGATTCCAGAGCAAGATCATGCCTTCTGCAGCTGAAAACTATTTATCATTTGAAAACCAACTCCTGACATATTTCTCAGCCTCCAATGCCTGAACATGCCAAGTGAATATTTGACCAGAGCTGCGCATCATGAACTGGGTATTGTTATATTTACCAAGTATATTAAAAGTATATTGCAGCAGCAATCTATTATACAATGAATATGGTACATCTGGGATCAGATTTGAGCAAGTCCAGGAGTCAGTTACATAAACAGGTCATCACTTACTCTGTTAGACTGATGCATCTCTCTCAATTCACACCTTTGGCCCACTGGCTATAACTAGTTGACAGAGAGGAAAGAAAAAGTCTTGGGCCCGGATGACATATTGGTTGGCTTGATATGATGGAGCAAACTGACTTCACTCCACTCAGCCACATTCAGAAGTGCCCCCAAAAGACAGTGGTGAGGGAAATTCTCCCACTGGGCAGAGTTTTGAGCAGTATACTTGGCCATGTCCTTTGTGTAGAGGGAGAAATAGTCTGAGGTAAGAATATCCATAGACTCTTGGGCAATGGCAAAATGTTTGGTTGGTTGATCAAGGTCTGAAAGGAAATTTGGACAATGGCTGACAAGATGGAGGCTCTTACCAAAGCAGACATAGTCACTGCCCCAGCTGAATGCCTGACCTACCAGAAGAGGGCAATACTGAGTTCTTACTACACCAGCACTACAGGGGAGAGCCAGCCACTTTGAACTCTTTACCCTGGACAGAGCA
Organism: Neomonachus schauinslandi; assembly: GCF_002201575.2. Lineage (NCBI taxonomy): Eukaryota > Metazoa > Chordata > Mammalia > Carnivora > Phocidae > Neomonachus > Neomonachus schauinslandi. The sequence continues at coordinate 103,974,786 of NC_058410.1, read as the reverse complement.
GTGATTTAGACATATAATATAAAATCCCAGGCTAGGAAAATAAAAAGATATGGGACCTCCAAGTATATTTCTTTTACCATTATTTTATATTTATCAAAGGTCAATGGATCTCCTGCGTCTGCATTCTTTTTTAAGTGCATAAACTTGTCAGCTAACATTTATCCTTACCAAGCAAGAATATGGAGATAAACACTAGCCCCAAGTGGCCGCAAATTCAGCTGAAATGCATATTACAGGCAAATACAGTGTTTTATTGTGGGCCTCAGATGTTCAGGAAGACATGTCTGCCCCAAGAACACTCCTGCCATATTTAGCAAACCCTGCCAGGTCTTCTAAACTGCTTCCTTCAGCCCCTCCAGTCTCTACACCCCAAACCCACTAAGCTAAGCTGCAAGCACCAGGTAGCTAAGCTTCAGAATCTCTGTATTAGTCTGCAAGAGTTAATGCACTCCAGAGTACTTAATTTTCTCCTAGGGAGTCATCTGCTCATTGGTAGGAAATAGATGACTAAGCAATCATTATCAACTCTGCAGGATAATTCTAGCACAGGGGAGCAAATAATCCAGAGGACAACATGCACACAAAGCTTATTTATTGTGAAATAAAGGAGGCAAGCAGCATTTTACTGAATATTAGAGGACAAATCATGACATCACTGATCACTCTGTTACTACTGTTGTATGTTTCCCCCGGGGCATGACGGGATTTCTTTTCAGGGTTTCCTAGTAAATATTTCAGGCAGAAGTCCTAAGTAATACATTCAAATGCTGTTATTTGCCTTGACATCACTTTATCTGTGTTTCTACCCACAAAAATAGTACCTCTTCACCTATAACTACTAATGCCTTGAATCAAAAGAGTGCTTTCACCTTCAATTAAAATACAAATCAATATATCAATCAGTATACCTTTACTGAATAAACCTTATACAGAAGGGGTTGTCCTAGGTGTAGTTGAGCACGGAATGAGTGTAAGACATGCTCCCTGTCTTCGCAGGTCTTAGAAAGCTATCATTTTATTCATTGTTTCAGCACTAGTCCTATTTACCATAAAGAATTATATGAATGCAACTTAAGAATTCCAATTGCCAGCTGAGAATCATATTAAGAAAACTGAAAAATTTCCAGAAATTACTATTTAATATTTCCTTAGAGTTTAAGACTTTCAGCCTTTTTCAAAACAGAAATTAAAGTATGTTGCCTTCACAGTTTACTAAGATTTTCACTCAAGAGGCATTATTTCTAATTAAAGTTTTAATACAGTTATGCATGAAACCAAATTACAACTCCTTAAGAAACACCTCTTCTTTAAATCATTTAAACATTTTCTACAAACCATATATTCAGATCTCATATCGGTGAGAGTGATGTCAGATTCTTGGTCTACTCTTAAGTTACCAAACACACCTACCTACATTCCCTTGAACTAAATCCTAAAACAAAGTTAAGCCGTATGTTTTAGTAGAGCTCAGAGCTAGATGCTGCCAGGCTAGTGGATGGGGACAGTCACTCTTCCAGAAGGCCCTGGCACTCTTTAGGCCCAACAGATGTCATTTTCTTTGTTTAAATTCAATTCGGCATTGTCCTTCTGGCTGTTGGACACCCACCAAATGGAGAGGACTCTGAAAGCAGAAATGCAGAAGAAATATAGAAATTAAGAGACATAAGCCAACAGTTTTAGACCGAAGGTTTATTCAAGTGTAATTGTCTCTAAAAGTACGGAGTCTAGGTTTAAGAGACTAGAGTGTTTGCTTGGAAGACTTGAAGTGTCTTATAATGTCAAGCATCAATTTTAGCCTTCCATTCAAGGAACAGAACATTTGCAATTTGTTCTATCAGCCTTGAGGGTTGGGGGAAGATCAAGAGTAAGGAAAAGACAATCAGTCCAATTTAAGTCATCAGTCTATGGTCAAGTTTGAATGCAACAAGGCACAGCATGGGCTTCTTAAGAAGGAGATCCCTAGGGGAGTTGATAGAACAAGGTGCAGGGTTGCCATGGACTCCTCGAAATTGCAAACAAATTTGTGGGTATGAAAAGTTATGTACTTCTCTAGAAAGGGATCCATAGGCTTCGTGAGATTATCTAAGGATTCATGACCCCCCAAAAGACAAAACAGAACAAAACCAACCAACCAAACAAGCAAAACTTCACTATATTAGCAAAAATGTGCTTGCTTTTGCAAGAAAATTGAATTGGTCTTATAAATGCTTCAAAATGAACAGCCCCCATTGCCAGCATCTGGACACTGCTGCCTGGTCATGGATCTTGGGAAGCTTTATAGTATTTGCTTAGTGTTTGGTTCTTAATGAGAGTTAAAATTAATTTCCTAAGACCCTTTGAGATAAAATAAAACACTGGGCTTCTGCAAAATTAAAATTGGGGGTTCTAGCATTTGATTTTTGCTACTATGACAAGTATATTTCTTTGAGGAAGCTGATTTCCAAGCCCAGAGATGTGCCCGTGCTTGACAAGAGTGTTCAGAACATGCCCAGGCAACACATCCCCTCCCAGGTCCTACAAGAGCCTGGCAATTCGAAGGTCATTTCCTGTATTTTTTGATCACCTCATTTTACAATTTATTAAAACAATTCCAATAATTACATAATTTCAATTCATCTCTTTCTAGAATAAGAATTATGAAATGAAATGCCCTTTGAGATCATGAGAATTCACTTACACACTTTTTACAAACTGAGATAATATTTCTTTCTTTCCTTTTTTTGAGATATTTCTTTAAAAATGTTCTTAGTAGCGTCAAAACAGAAATAGAATGTGTGTATAAGAGTATAATAAATATAACTAATAGACTTCGTAGCTAGGAAGAAAGTACTGGGCAAAATCTTGCCTAAGGAACTGGTCAAAATTACTGATCGCTAGGGTTAGTTGTTACATGGTTTTGACAAATGTCATCCTTCTAATCTGGTAAGGCATTCTTGTGTCCTCTCACTGGTGGGAAAATATTTGGATGGGGAATCAGTCCTGGGCAAAATTGTGACATCCAACTCAGTGGACCAGGAACTGGTATTTTGTGAGTATTTGCCTGGCCCTATTCTTCCTTTTGATAATAAAACTATACTTGCTGAGAACCTTTATGAAGGGTTTTTTGATTTCCCTTTCATGGTAGGATTTTGAGGGCTCTTCAGCACTGCTAGTTAGTGTACTCAAAATAGAAGTGCAAAAGAAATCAGGGGCAAGTGCTGAAATGTGCATATTTATGAGTAATACAATATTGTCTGTGTCACTTAAGCACTTACATAATTTCTATTGAAATGTCACCCAAGAGTTTTATTTATCCCTCCATACACTAGCCTTATTATATCAAGAATAAATCAAAGCACAACATGCTATGTGAATAGCCCTGAAATTGCAATGCTTAACTTCTGAGCTTCACCCTCAGTTCAAACAGCACATTTTATCCAGAGTCTTCAAAATGACTTCCAAACATCTGGAATTAAATTGCACTCTCCTATTTTCTAGGGCAGTGGTCCTAAGAGTGTTATCCAGACCAGTAGCATCAGCAGCACTGGGAACTGGTTAAAAATGCAAATTATTGCCCCTCCCTAGATGTCCTAGATCAGAAACTCTAGGGTCGGGGCCCAGTATTCTGTGTTCTAAAAAAGCCCCCCACCCTCCAGGTCATTCTGATGTTTGCACCAGTTTGAAAGCCACTGGTCTAGGAGAGCAGACCTATAGAAACACAGAGGAGTTCAATGATTAGACCATTCAATGGTCAGCGGTAGGAATAAGGTCACAGGCTTTTTATTCTTGCTTACTGTCTTTACGGTTGCTCACTGTCTGCTCTTTTCTTCCATGACATTGCTTCCCAAATGGACTAAGGGCTATGACTTGCCTCTAAAACTGATGGTTCAGTTTGGGACCCACAGACATGCCTCTTTGGGGAAACAAGCCCAACATCAAGGCCATGCCTATTTAGCATAGGGAACAGTGTCAAAATTGGTGAATTCACTGAGGACCTTCTTAACACTGTAAGTGGTGCTTTTTGCTATGTGGTCTTGGTCTTGTGCTACCACGGCATATACATTAGACTCAGAAGTAAGGGAATTAAGGGGTTATCTTCTCAGTCCGGTTCCATGTAAGACACCTGTTAAGATCAAGCCTAGGTGAGGAAATTAGCAGCTTATCTCTAGTAATTAAAACCAAGGGGTTAGAATTTATAGCAAATTTGAAAACCATGATATTCAAAATTCTGAAAACACTTACCTGTTTTGGTAATGGATCCAGAAGACTACAGTCATATTTATAAAGTATTAAAATAATACATATTTGAATCTGTAACAGAGCAAACCACCTGAAAGAAAAATATAAAATTAGCACTTGGTTGTGAAAGATGCATAAATATCTACCAAGAGAGAATATCTAGAATGTACACATATTTCAGAGCAAGTATGCTCTTCTTCACAATATGAATTTTGACCATTAAAAGCATAGAGTAAGGAAGAACTTACTCTTTTCTTTTATAATACTGTCTACTTCAGAGGGTAGCTGGGATGATTGAATTGCTTAGAAATGTATGTAAAATGCTTAGCCAGTGGAAGCACTCAATAAATGAGAGCTGAAGGTCTCTCTTCAAAGTTTTAGATCAGTGCTTCCTATCATTGTAGCCATTTAGCTACATGTGTCTATTCAAACTTAAATAAATTAAAATTAAACAAAATGAAAATTTTCAGTTCCTCAGTTGCACCAGTCATATTTCAAGTGCTCAATAGCGATATGTGGCTACTGGTCTCCATACTGGACAGTACATCTTTAGAACATTTTGCATGATCACAGAAAGTTCTATTGGATGCTCTTGTCTGAGCTAGACTCTTATTGCCCACTAGAAATTACTGCCTAACTGTTCATAGGCAAATAACTACCCATAACTACCCCATTACTACCAAATTCCCCATAACTACCACATTTATTATTCCTTTTGTAGTCCTTCACTCAGATGTCTCCAAACTTTTCTATCATACACCCTGATAATGAAATATTTGAGCACAGCCAACAATATACTGATATTCATTTACTTATAAAGTATATACACATACTAGTATATTAGTTTACTATATACTTTGCAAGACACACACAAATAGAAACAAAAAATATAGAGAAAAGTATAAATGGAATTCTGCTATTTTTTCTTGCATCTCAGTGGGTTGTTTTGAGCTCTCCTTGGGGTAGGTAATGCCTTTTAGGGGTCCTAGCTCTTAATGAATACATTTAGTCCAATGGGTCAGAAAATTGGAAGTCATCATAGACTCAATCCTCTTCTTTACCCTCTATATCCAATTTGGCATTGAGTCCTTTTGTTTTGTTTTATCTTCTAAATACTACCTGAAAAAATAAAATAAAAAAAATAAATAAATACTACCCGATCCCTCTCCTTGTTGTCTTATCTCCAATCCCTCCACTACTTCCTCAGTGTGGTTCTTCATGATTGGTTTCCTGGATTACTAAATTAGCTCAGCTTCCAGATTAATCTTCCTGCTTCCAGTTTCACTTTGCTCCACTTTATCCTTCATTCTACCATTGGAGTGAACTTTCTAAAACATTAATCTATCACTATTCCTCATTTTAGACACACACACACACACACACAATCTGTCAATGCTCCCTTTTTTCTTCAAAATGCCGTAAGAGAACACAGACAGCCTTTTGAAAATATGCCCCCATCTATCTCCTAGCTTCCTCCCCACTGACTCCTCTTTGAAACCCATGCTCTAGCCCCCTGTATACCTAACATTTCCTGAATGGTGATGCTCTCTGTTGCAAGCCCTTTCCCTACCTGAGGCTAGGTCTCCTCTGGAGGCATTCTCTGATCATTTGCTTCCGTGATGAGGTGCCCTTCCTCTCGACTTCTGTGGTCCCCTGTGCACATCTCAGCCATAGCATCTATTGCACTGAATTGCAATTGCTTATTAGCCACTTCTCTCCTAGAGGAGGAATTGTATTGTTGGGACTTATCAGTGCAGAGCACTGTACTGGTGACTAAATGATGTTATGAATGTAATGTAATGAATGAATGAATGAATGAATGAATGAATGAATGAATAGATGATGGAAAGAGATGACTTCCATAAAACAAATTCAGTTTCCTGCCCTTTCCAGCTTTCTTTCTTCTCTGTGTTCCTGTGGCACTTTACATATTCTTCCACCAATGTCCTTATCTACAATCCAACTATATCTAACCATATTACAGTAAATTGTTTGCATGCCTGTATTCCCTTATAAACAACAGTATTCACAAACAGTGGGAACCATTGTTCCATTGACTCCTCAATATTTACTGAGTGACTGAATGAATATGAATGATCTTATATTCATCTCAGATAATTACATTTGTTTCCTACTTGTATTCTTGAAACATCTTGTCTATATTTTACTTCAAATGAAATCTTGAGTACTCCAGGTGTTGTTAAAACCCACTTGGATAACACATCACCTCTTCACAAATATTTATGATGCAAATTTAACCCTACTTACTTACATGTGCTAAAAACAATTTATTCTAAGAGACTATCAATGTTTATGAAATAAAACATACACAGTATTTACTGATTCGAATCAAAGAGCAATTCTAAGAAAAGGCAATTCTGCTAATTTGTGTTCAGGTTCAGAATTTCTCACAACTAAATTTTTGTCAAACTTCTAACAAAATGGAACTTCCACTCTGGCCATGTCCTGCTCTAAATAACTCAAAAACTGAGTAAGATTTATAGTGTAGGATGGACATTCCCAAGAGAAAAGAAATAAATGAGGTGAGCCCTGAAATCTCCAACACACCGTCCATGGCAGTTTCCAGGTCACTGTGCAAGGAGGGGAAAACCCACACAGACCTGACAGTCTCACTAAATTAAAAAGTCAGAGATCAAAGTTCAGGGAAGCTAAAGAGACTAGAATTTGGAGGAAAGAATAAAAGAGAGGATGGAGTTTCACAGAGAGAGCAAGAGTGCTTCAGAGAAATACAATGGGGTCTCCTTGGGTATTTGGCTGAGTACTCAACTCAGCATGTGAAAGGAAGCTACTGAGGTGGAGATGAAAGATGAAAAATAAAGCTAAGGAGCAATAACCTGAGTAATGCCCAGGGCTCCCACAAGATATGGAAGCCTGTGTTTCCACATGCAAGAGTGGGAAGATCTTGTAACGCTTGGACAATTGAATAGAGTCTTTACAAGGTTATTGCCTTGGAAGTGGTATTATCTTATCTTAAAATTAAATGCTACTCCTGCATTACCTTAACAAAGCTTAACAACAAGTCTTGAAAACTTGTTTTTCCGAGCAACTAACTACATGCCACAGTAAAGCCTAAAACTAAAGGAATACAATAAAATCTAGTACCTTAAAATTTAAAATTTATGTCTTGAATTTATTCAAAAAATTACCATGCCTAGAAGAAACAGGGAAATATGGCACATAAGAGAAAAATCATTCAAAAGAAATAGAGCCTGAAATGACAGACATTGCAGACAGCCAGTTAGATATAATCCAGATGTTCAAAAAGGTAGAAGCACAATGAAGAAAGAAATGGAAGATTAAAAAAAAAAATCAAACTGAACTTCTGTTTCAAACTGAAAAATACAGTCTCTTCAATGAAAACACACTGAATGGGATTAAGAGAAGATAAGACACTGCAAAAGAAAAGATCATGGAGCTTAACAGAACAATGGGAAACATCCAAAACGAAGTACATAAATTAAAAAGACTGAAAAAAGAAATAAACAGAGTATAAGTAACCTATAAAATAGTATCAAGGAGTCTAACATACATGTAATTTGGTGATGCAGATAGGTGGGCAGGAAAAATATTTGAAGAAATAATAGCTAAAACATTTTCAAATTTGTTAAAACTATTAATTTACAGAGCTAAGAATCACAATGAACCCAAAGCAAAAGAAACATAAAGAAAACTATTCCAAGGCAAATCATAATCAAATTGTTAAAAAACAGTGACAAAGAAAAAAAATCTTAAAAGCAGCCAGGGGAGGGGGGGACACAATAAATAAAAAATAAATAAATAAATAAATAAGCAAATTAATTAATTATTTAATTAAAATGATCACAGACTTCTCATCAGAAATTATGAAAGCCAGAAGACAATAGAACAACATCTTTGAAGATTTGAAAGAAAAAAGTAAACATTGTTCTTTTGTTTGTTTGTTTATATTTCTTTTTTTTTTTTTTAATTGACTGATAGAGAAATGGGCCCAGGACAAAGGCTGGCAAAACTTCAGCTGTGATGCTGTGATTTGTAAGAAATACATGTTCATTGTTCCTCCCATTGTTCTTTATAATAATACCCTAACTTTATTGTGAGAGAGACCAGCCTTGATAATTTGGGGGTAAATATTTAATTTCCTCTTTATAGATTTGGAGCAAACCATCTCATAGGAAAGAAAGATGATTGTCTTTGGGAGCTATGTGAAAGAGAAAGAGAGATATTGAAATGGCAGTCAATTATTCAGTACAGAATTTGAAGAATCCACATTTTGAGCATATCTTAAGAGAGGGGGAGATGATGTGCCATGCCCATGAAGAACTGTTTCGAGGAACTCAAGTCCCAAGGACAATGGTGGACAGTCGTGCTGAAAGACCCCAGTATTATTCTCAGACTTTGAGAAATGAACTAATGGAGGAAGGTGATGGATCTTGGAGTGAAAGCAAGTCCTTGGGGAAGGGATGAAGTGAAAAGGAGGGTGACTGCTCTGTGGCTATTTTGCAACAGACAAGCACAGCCCTGTGTACAGGAGTCAATGGTAGAGACAGGGGACTTCCTGTGAAGTGCTTTTCTCCTGAGCTATGGTAAAAGAAATATATATATTTTAAATATTTTATTTATTTGAGAGAGAGAGAGCATGAGTGGGAGGGGCAGAAGGAGAGGGAGAGAGAGAATCTCCAGCAGACTCTGCACTGAGCATGGAGCCCCTGGGGGGTATGAGCCCTTGGGGAACTTGGGGCTCAATCCCACAACCCTGAGATCATGGCCCGAGCCAAAATCAAGAGTCAGACACTTAACTGACTGAGCCACCCAGGTGCCCTGGTAAAAGAAATATTTTATGTACAATTACAAAAAGATTATTTATTTGAGAGAGAGAGAGAGCACGCATGCACATGAGTGGAGGAGGCGGAGCAGAGGGAGAGAATCTCAAGCAGACTCCTGGCTGAGTGGGCTGAGCAAGGAGCCTGACGTGGGCTCAATTTCAAGATACAGGAAATCGTGACCTGAGTTGAAATCACAAGTTGGACGCTTAACTGACTAAGTCACCCAGGCGCCCCATGTACAATTTTTATATTTTCCAGACTATACCACAGGCATACCTCGTTTTATTGCATTTCACAGATATTGCCTCTTTTACAAATGTAAGATTTGTGGCAACCCTGCATTGAGCAAGTCTATGGGCACCATTTTTCCAACAGCATTTGCTCACTTTGTGTCTTTCAATCACATTTTGGTAATTTTCATAGTATTTCAAACCTTCATTATTATTAAACTCGTTATGGTGATCTGTGATCAGTGATTACCACTAGCTGAAAGTTCAGCTTAGCTTATAGTTAGCATGTTTTTAGCAATAAAGTATTTAAAGTCAGGTACATGCATTTTTTAGACATAATGCTATTGCACACTTAACGGACCACAACATAGCTTTTATATGCACTGGGAACCCAAAAATTTCATTTGACTCACTTTTATTGCTATAATTGCTTTGTTACAATGGTCTGGAATCAAACCTGTATAATTTTTTTTTTAATGCAGTCACGAGTGATGCACTTACATGGTCCTGTACAACAGTGCTGTGAAGAATAAAGATAATAAAATACAGAAAGTGTAAAGAGCCTCACTTTCCTCTCTCTGCTGGAGATAGTGTGAAAGAAACAGCACCTCATCTTCCACGAGGAGCTGGGACCGTGGCAAACATCGCAGAACACTAAGGGTCTAATTTGGAGGAGACAACTAAGGGTGTGGATATAAGTCACATGCCCTTCCTCCTTACCCCTCCTGGAAAAGAGTAACAGTTATGGGAACAGTGAACTGTCACTTAGGTTACATACTAAGAGTTCTTATAATAAAATGAGATCTCCATTCATTTATCCATTCAATGTTTATTGTCTTTCTGTGCTTTATGCTCTTCTAAGTGCTGAACTTAACAAAATTTACTTTTGTAAACAAAAAACCACTCATGCTTTCATAAAAATGTTTAAATTCTAGCAGAGAGGTAGTAAGTAGGCAGCAAATAAACAAGGAATGCATATATAAAGTACAAGAATAAGTACTAAAATAATAAGTAAGACAAGATAAGGGGAAATGGAGTGATGGTGTGGGCTACAATATTTCAGGTGAAGAAGGTCTCCCTGAGGAGGTGACATTTCAGCAGATACTGGAATGGAGGAGGAGAATATGCCATATGAATATCTGAGTACAGAATTCCATGCAGAAGGAGTAGAAGGTGCACAAATCCAGAGAAAGGAGAACGAGGAACAACGGGGAGGCTAGGATTGCCAGAGAGGGGGGGGGGGGGGGGGGGGGGGGGTGCTGTCAGAGAACTACCCCGGACAAGTAGAGAGCCCACGGGGCATGCTGAAGACTACATTTTATTCGGTGAGATGGGAAGCCATTGGACAGTTTTGAGCAAACATGACTTAGGTTTCAAAAGAATTATTCTGACTGCTACATTGAGAATAAAACATAAGGTGATGGAGATGGAAGCCAGAAGACTGATTAGGAAGCCATTACAGTTTTCCAGACAATAGAAAGTGGTGACTTGGACCAGGATGGCAGAAATAGTCATGAGCCAGAGTGAGAGACCAGATATACTCTGGATGATGGGCTTTGCATTATAGATGTGGAAGACAGAGTCAAGAATGACTTTTGACTTGACAATGAGTTTTTGACCTGAGGAAATGCAAGGATACAGTTGCTATTTACCTCAGCAATAGTGAGGACGAAGGAAGAGCAGGCTGGGGAGCTGTCTTCTGGAGCTCAGTTTTGGACCTGTTAAGCATAGCTTGTGCAGACGCTGAGGGGAAGCTGGGTAAATGGGCCTGATGTTTAGGAGAGATTCAGTCAGGACTGGAGACATACGAGATATAAATACAGAGTCATCACTATTCAGAGGATTATTTAGAGCCATAGGACAGGAGAACTCACTAAGGGAGTAAGTTAAATAGGAAAACAAAAACAAAAACAAAAACACCTAGATATTTGACAAGAGAGTTCTGGGACACTCCAAAATTTGGAGGTCAGGAAGGTGAGAAAGATGAGCAAAGGACACTGGGAAGGAGTAGCCAAAGGGGTAGAATAACAAAAAAAGAGTGCTATCTCTAAAGCCCCATGAAGTATTTCATGGAGGGCATGAGCCCCCATATCAAATGAAAAATGTGGCAGGCACCAACCAACATATGAAATTCAATATCAAAGTTCCCAGTTACTAAAATGACCAATTCTCAGTACTTAGCTCCTTTCCTGGAAGTAAATTAGATGAGATCCCTTTCTCAGATAACCCAGCTGACGTTTTGGGGGGTAAATAAGCCGTGACTTCCCAGTATTCAACGCTTATCTGGCAGCACTGGAGAAATACTGGCTAGTTCTGCATTTGTGAATTACAAAACAGTTTCGCAGGTTCCACTTGATCCAAACAAATCCTATTTCCTTGCCTCTCTGGCTTTAGCCCTTGTCTGACAGTAGTCTGCTAGAGAGCAGTGCACAGCTATGAGCTGGGCCCCCTGGCACAGAGGACCGTTGGCACTTCCGCAGAGGCACTGCCGCAGCCTAAGGACAATGAACACTCTGGAGGGCAGGGTGGCGGCCGTTCCAGTGAGGAAGGCACTCGGGGCAGAGGGACAACCTGTTCCAAGGTACAGGCTCACAAGGGGCCCTGGAACATCGAGGGGCCTGTGAGGGCTTCACGCCCTGCCCTCTAGGAGGTGAGGTGATGAGAGATGAAGCTGGCGGAGCAGGATGACCCTGTTCATGGAGGATTTGAGTGACAGTGTTGGGTCTTTGATCCTGAATGTGCTGTAGACCTAGTGAATAAATTGCGCTTATTGAAAAATTCTACCTGTGTGTGGAAACGCCATTTCTTTAAGCATTATGACACACAGAAGACCCTCAACATATAGTTCCTCTACACGCAGAGGAGAACGTAAGCAAGACCAATGTCCACAAGCTATTTAAGAGTAGACATGTTAGCAATACTACATATATTTTGATTAGAAGTAATTGGAAAAATATTTATGAATTCATTAAAAGAGCTTCCCACTACAGTCTGTAAGGCATTTCCTTAACTAACTTGAGTCCCTGCGATGTTCTTTAAAATCATAAAACTGCACTTCCCATAAGGTAAAATGATAATGGAGGCTTTTGACCAATTCATACTGTGCTTGAGAGAGGCTTTAATATTTTTCTTCTTTTATCTTTGAGGGTTAAGTTAGTTTAGTTATTAAGTTAGTATTAGTTATTAAAAGAGCATGAAGTTAACATATTTCATATTAGTTCTAAGCATTTTGATTGATATCCTAGTTAGAGGAAAGGTAAAGTGAATTAATAATACAGATAGTAAGTAATATGTACTAAAAATGATACTTTTCTCCAAAGCCAAATATTTGAATATTGTAGGAAAATTACCTCAATTTTTCACTAGTCATTTTTTCTACAATCGCAAAAAAGTGTTTTCAAGCCTTTACCATGTTCTTGAATTTTGTTTGATGCCTAAAATATCAGAGACTAACTTATACGTCCCTGTAACATTAAAAGCTTTTATGTCAAGGAAAATGGGCTTCATAAATTTGTATTTTTACAGAAGCAAACTGAGTTTTGTTCATGTTAGGAAAGTTTTCTTAATGCTCTTATGTCAAAACAGTGAAAATAATGAGGCATGTTATTTATAACAAATTTATTTTTTACACTTACAAGGACAACATTACACATCTACAAATAAAGCTCATTAAAATATAAACATGTTGAAAATTCCTTAAATACCTAGTACTTGGGTGTTTTCCCCGTTTGTAGATAAATATTCAGGGAGCACTACACAGACCTCGAGAGCACAGAGTCTGACGCAACAGGCCTCACGCTAGGAATGCACATGGAGAGACAGGGTGACACTATGAGTAAAGGTAGAAACAAAAGGGCTGTGGAAGTTTGGAGTCTGCAGAGAGTGCTGTGATCTGGAGCAATCGGTGATCGCTTTGGTGGAGGTCAAACCCGAGCTAGACCTGGACGGAAGCAAACGGGCTTTAACTAAGCAGACATGTTGAGTGCGGGCATTCCACACGCAGCAGAGCGTATGAGCAAGCGAAGGAGTGGGCACTGTAGCTGGGGGCTAGTAGACCCTCTGGGAGGCGCCTCCCCATGTTCAGAAAGGTGTCAATCAGCATCAAATTGTGCAGAGCCTGGAGTTCTAGGCTGTTGAGCTTGGCTTGCAGGCAGCAGCACCAGAGTCTTAATGAGAGTGAGAGTCTGAGATGATTATTTGAGGACAATGAATCTGTGGGTAGTGAGTAAGATGGACTGAAAGAAGAGATAATAGAGCCTGGGAGAAGGCTCAGGAAACTCTAATGTCACCTGATGGTGGGGCATGAAGACCTGGCTTAGGAGGTGGGAGCCGTCATGGAAGGCCAAAGAGAGGGAGGCGTAGAGGGTCACTCCAAAAGGCCAGGGGTCTAGAACAGGGCTCCATCGGGAAGAAACAGGGGGTGCTAAAGGAATGCTAAGATTACGGGAAGCGAAAGATTTTAGTTTAACGTCTTGATTTTGATATTGCCTCCCTCTCTTGCTTTTGAAAAGAAAATCTCTTGCTTTCCCCCCCCCCCAGAAGTCATTGCGGGCAATGGCAGCATGGGCTGGAAAACTGCCACGGTTGCCAGGAGCAGGGGCTCTGAAGTATATTCCGAGTTGCTGCCAGCTGCGGCTTATGAAAATAGAATGATCTCGCCCTGGAATTCAGGGAAGGCAGCAGACTGACAGACTTTCACAGGCATCCTTCATGCACGCATGGCTACTCGACTTAAAGGGGAAGGACTTTCCCCATAATCTCATCCGCCTTTGAAATCTTTTAGGAAAATAAAATCAGTTTGGTGGCAGGAGGCGAAGTATTCTGGGCTCGTGGTTGTCAAACTTTCACCTGCGTCAGAATCCCCTGGAAGGCTTGTTAAAACAGATCGCTGTGCCCCTCTCCCAAAGTTTCTGATTTGGTAGGTCTGGGGAAGGGCCCAAGAATGTGCATTTTTTGCAAGTTTCCGGGTAGTGTTACTACTGGTGGTCTGGGGATCACACTTTAAGAATCACTGACCTAGACAAAGTTGACAATGCATTGCTTTATGTACCTGAAAAACAGAGCTGGTGCTGGCCTCAGGCAGAGATCACTCCAGCAGCTCAGCGATGTTCCCAGGAAGCCAGTTTGCCTCCACTGCTCTGCTCTACGGGACCAATTGCATCCTAACACTGCCTGCTTTTATTGTCTCAAAATAGCTGCCGACAGTTTTGGGGGCCAAGTGCTTCTGTAATTCACATCCCACAGGGAATGATTATGTTTGACCCAGAAGTCTCAACAGAAACCTAGGTAGTTAATGGCACTGCTTGAAACCTACACTGACAATGAAACCTATCATTATGGGAAGGAGGGAGGGGACAGGGATGGGATTTGCGGATGGGCTTAGGGAACAGTGCTCCACTCCTATGGAGCTGGGGGCGGAATCAGCACCCCAGAATCTCATGGATCCCCAAACGAAAGTGAGGGCTGTCAGGAAGGGAAGAGAATGTTAGATAATGGGTAGACAATAGCCCATGGGCAGTATGGTGACACCGTACAGTTTTAATTCGGTCCTCATTTCCTGGGAATTAAACCCTGTTTCTGAACAGGAGACATCTAACTTGCTCAAGAGCAGTCACTGTGGGGCGCCTGGGTGGCTCAGTTGTTAAGCATCTGCCTTTGGCTCAGGTCATGATCCCAGGGTCCTGGGATCGAGCCCTGCATCGCGCTCCCTGCTCGGCGGGAAGCCTGCTTCTCCCTCTCCCACTCCCCCTGCTTGTGTTCTCTCTCTCGCTGTGTCTCTCTCTGTCAAATAAATAAATAAAATCTAAAAAAAAAAAAAAAAGAGCAGTCACTGAGTTGGATGAAGGGAGAAAGCCCATCAAACAAACAAACAAACAAACAAACAAAAACAAAGAGGGGAGAGCGGTGGAAGACACCCAGGCAGAGAGTGTCCTTTCTTCCTCTCACAGATGGAAATCCCGTCCAGGTATTCTGTGTTCCAGGCTGGAGATCTAGTTTGTAAACAGAAGGAAAAGAGGGTCTTCTCTGACATTCTCTGCTCAGAAATGAACATGTTTTATTTTAGGAGCACTTTGGCCCCAGTATCAAAAGTCAGTCTTGAATTGCTTCTTCTGCGCTTGACAGACTTAAATCTTAGCCTCATAATGAAGTGTCAAAATGAAATGGCTGGGACAGAGCTGACTGCAATTTTGCCAATGGTTTCTGGTCTCCTTTCAGCAAGTCCCTGCTCCTCAGTAAAGCACTAAGAGAGAGAAGCAGGGCTAACAATTCATAAAGGGGTCTGGTAGCCTGACTCTGTCTGGGAATTGACCATATCTACCCCTTCCCACCCTCACTCCCAACTCTTTTTTATAGCCCCCCCCCCCCGGCCCCCAGGACATGTGCACAGCATAGTGAAAATGTTAGGAAACAATTAGGTAAGTAAATACAGTTTGTTCACGTCTACTTAACAACCGGAGTTGAGGGGATACATTTGTTTATGTAACAAACTCCTCAGAGTAAACTGAATTTGCAACTTATCATGAAATCCACAGAGATTTGAGTGTGCTCCCTCCTCAAAAGCACTCAACTATTTCTAAGTATACAAGTACTTCTCCAAGTACTGCGAGATACTTTACTGAATAAGGCACAGTTATTAAGATTGTATTATCGTTCAAATAAACATGTAGAACCAACTGTATGCAGAGCTTCACAAACCCCAACGTACAGGTACATTGCATTCCATCCCATTCCTGTGAGTGCTTACTTTTCTTGCTCCCCTCAAACTTTGATATCACTGCCCCTTGGGAAGGTGAGCTTTCCTCTGTGCTGCTTATTGATGACTCTCATCGAGTCCATAAGCCTTTTCTAATCTCCTTCCTCAAAACTCCTACGGTGGTTATTATGTACATATGTCATTTGGCATTTCTCATGGGTCATCTTATACTGTTAAGTAGAGCTTGTTTTTCATGTTGTTCTGTCTCATCTCCCCAGCTACATTATAAGCGACTCAGGAATGTTATGCGTCTTTGAATTTCCCCAGTGGTTCCTGAAGTGACTGGAGTTAAGACAATAACCTCCTTGAGGGAAGGGACTTCATCCCTTATTTTGTTTTCCAAGGTAGCTCGTAGAACCCTATCCTGGCATAGAGCATACCCTCAGTAAATATTTACTGAATGGAAGAATAAACATACTAATATTAGGTGCTCCAGAGATATCTGTTAGGTTGAACCCTACTACTATTAATCTACTATCAGCCAGACCTATGTTTGAAATAATTTTCCCATCACTGTGTAATTTTCATTAGTAATTCAATACAAGTGTTGCCTAGTACTGCCCCAGGATATAGGAAGGACCCAAACACATACACAAAAAGTAGAGATCACAGTTTCTACTCCTGAGGAATCCACGCTTCATTTCCACTTCTCAACTGTTGTAGACTTACTCTTACTACACCCTCTTCTTAACCAAGCAAGCTTTTGTAAGTGAGGTATCTTGCCAAAGATCAGGGTTATTGTTTTACACTGGAATGTAACCCATATCAGCGACCACAGTGAGACAGCCGACCAGGCATCCTCTTGCAGGGATGGGAAGCAAGGGAAATTAAGGCTGTTGGATGAAGGGTGGTGTGTGTGTGTGTGTGTGTGTGTGTGTGTGTGTGTGTCTGCCCACGCAAGCACAATACAGGAAGCACATTCCTTTGTACTGAGATCATCAACTCTCAGAGATAGCCACTCGACACTGGAAATCCCCTGTTCTATTCCTTCATTTAAATTCATAGTTTAAGAAGAGAATGTCCTCTGTAAGGCAAACTCCTCATTCTGCATGCTACCATTGCTGAAGAAGTCTGGTAGTTCTTGCTGCTTTCTCCTGTTTTTCTACAAAACTACCAGACTTCTCCAGCAATAGAATTACTGGGAAGAGTTCCCTTCCTACCTGTTTCCAAGGGCTTCCCAGCAATGGGGAAGTGCTTAGCAGGGGTTCTTCCTCCAAACATATTTCCAGCATTCCCATTATTCAGAGCAGGAACAATATTCTTCCATTCTGATTTTGGGTTGGCAGCTGATAGCAGCACTGAATACTTATTTACTAAATTCAGCAAAACCTTCTGTGTTCACTAATGAGAGGGGTTCTCATACTGCCTCAGTGGCCACAACTCCAAGGGGTGACAGCTGCAAGGCCATAAGGCTATGTGTTCATGATGAACTTTGATCGTCAGTTACTTTAAAGGCAATTTTCTCTGACTCACTAAGTATTTGGTACATGAGAAGATAAACTGGCTCTTGGTATACAAATTTAGAATGGGTGCAGTTTTCTGAGGATTATACTAAAGATCTATGGGATTAAGTTTCTAGTGCAAAGATCCATCTTGCTAGAACACTGTCCAAATGAAGTCATCACTTTCCTGAAAAATTCTGCTTTGTCTGTCTTTAGAAACAATGTTTCATGGTTTGGCTACTTAAATAGAAAAGTTAAGGACTTTTAAAAGCAGAAAAACTAGACTATGGAGGTTTTATTTATTGTTACATTTATTCAACATTCAGATTTAACCTACAGACTTTGGTTATATGATACATACTTGCCACATCTCAGACTAAGTAGTTTTCAAAGGAAAACTTAACATCTTTTCCACCAAACTTGCTCTTGTTCCTGATTTCTCTATTTCCATCACGTCTTCCAGCCACCTACATTCAAGCCACAGTCCTCCACAAATCCTTCCCCTTGATCCATCCTATTTCTGATTATTTTCCCAATCTGGTAGATCCTACCACTCCATGTCTCTCACATGGAATATAAGCATGATTATATAACCTAAGTTACACCCCACTCTAATCCATTCTATAAAAAAAAATTTTAATAACCCTGCTTTCATCATGTAGCAGCAATTATAATATTTTTGTTCTCATGAGGTTCATCAGAAGCCACTGTAGACATTCCCACAAAGATATCGCACAATACAACTAGCCAACCAAACAAAACGCGGTCTCCTGGATCTCCCTGTAGTTTGATAATAAAGAAAAGGGTGATTAAGCCAAAATTCCCCCCCCCCCCCCAGAGCCATCATCTTTCTTAGACTTTTTGGATAGATGTGGCCCAGCTGTCTCACTGACCTTCCAGGACACTGGTACTTCCCGCTTCCAAATGCCATGAACCAGTCCAAGAAAGCATGCTTCTCTAAGTTTGCCTTTTTCCAACGTTCCTGTGGGAAGAAAGCATTTTTTTTTTTTTCCCAAATCAGCCTTATATAAATAAGCTTAACTTTATTTCTCTAGGCTAAAAATGACTTTGTACAGCTAATCCTTGCATATAAAGTTGCAGGGCTGTTGGTAATTTTTTCCCAACCTGTTATTAATATCAGACACAATTGTGTTTTTGGAATGTGAACCAATAAATAAAAAAGGTTTAAAAAGAATTCTGTTAAGTGGTAAATGTAAATGATAATGTAAATCAACCACAGAATTGACCTCAGAAAAGGAAGACTATTTATAATAAGGTCTCAGGCTCCATCACAGAATTGCCCTTGGTAATAAATTCAGTCAGTTACTGGCAGTCCTGCTTACTGGAGGGAACTTGGGATGTGGAATGAATACATTTGGATGCCATTTTTAAAAAAGTTTACCTAAAGGCAGAGAATGGACTAAATGAACTCTTAAGATTCTGCTCAGCCCCATAACTCCTCAATTTTAAGATACAGCAAAGTAGTTTTAATTTGCCTTGTTCTTCTTTTGTTATACTCCTTGGAAACCAATAATAAAACCAATTTGCCTGACAAATATAAAATAAGTCTTCTGTCAGAACCAGACATATTTACTTTCATGTACTTTGCTGGTTTCAGGTCATTTATTTTAAAGTTGGTGAATCTTATTCAAAAACTTTTCTATCTCATTTGTGTTATACCATCCATATTACAAGTCTAAATTTTTCCTTTGTAGTCAACTTGGTTGTTAGTTACCAGAGAATAGGGATGCTTAATGATAGAGGGATAGTTAATCTATGAATTCATACTCCTGGTTTAAAAGAAATTAAAATCAAAGGACAATGTATATTGAGAGAGATAACTTACAGGTTTGAACAATTCAGGTTCAGGAAAATATTTTGGATTTCTATGCAGCCAAAATGGAGACAACATCAACAAGTCACCAGGAGGAACAGTGTAATTCTATGATAGAAAAATCAGTTTCAAGTCATTTTTTTGAAATCTACTTTCAGGAGAGTTTGGGTCATTAAAAATAATGCTCCAACTATATTGTAGGGAAGACACATACATTTTATAATCAATGGTGAGAAAATCTAACCCCTTCCTGGAAGGATCATTTCTATTTTCCAGCTTAGGCGATGGCTATGTTCTAATTCTGATGATTAGTTACATGTGCCTATAAATTTGGTTACACGGGAAAAATATTAGATAAATGAGATAAATGAGAACATTTTAGAAACTAGTATATGTCTGCTGTGATGCAGCTTTTGATATTCGATACTGGGGTTTGCAGCAAGTGCTTCTGATGATGGGAACCACAGTGGACCCCTAGGTTATGGTTGTGGAACAGAAAAATCTGAGACAGGACACCGGCCATAGTAGCACCGAGGACAGGGCAGTGGGTGTTCTGTCCCTGGGACACTCATGGTAGTGTCAAGGAAGAGACAGTGGATCCTCTCTCTCTCTCTCTCTTTTTTTTCCCCTCACTCCTGAAGCAACTGTTAGGGCAGAAAGAATGTGAAGACAACTGGTTAGGAAGACATAGGACAAAGCGAGTATTGTGTGTGTCTTTGGTTGATTTTGCGTTTGGGATCGCTGTGGCTGTGAGACTGAGGCTAAGTAGCGTGTTTCCTCAAGCAGAAGAGTCTGCATTGTCCTTCCCTGTTTATGCTATCGTAGGTTTTCATGATATATAAATTATTCTAAGAACTAAAAACCGTGTCATAAAATCACTCTTCCATTATCATGTTCAGGAACCATAGGACAAAGAGCTCTCCCATAGTGTGTAACCACTAGATGGCTATCAGCTTTACTGAGACAGAAACATTTTATTAGTAACTCCCAGAACCAATCACTGGAAGCCACTTATCTATTTAACCCTGCGGGACTTTGAAATGTCCTCAAGATATTTGCAAAACACTTACCTTATGCACCTAGAATATAAGCACCTTACAATTAAAAACATGTCTTTTTATGGTAGCAGGAAGTGGTGTATGGGAAGGGGGGTCATTATTTTTTTTTAATTAGAAGTGGGGGGGGGGCAAAGGAAAGAGAGAATCTTAAGCAGGCTCCATGCCCAGCTCAGAGCCTGACATGCGGCTCAATCTTACGATCCTAAGATCATGACCTGAGCTGAAATCAAGAGTCGGACACTTAAATGACTGAGCTACCCAGGCACCCTGGGGTCCTCATTTTTTAAAAAATTCTTTTATTGTTATGTTAATCCCCATACATTACATCATTAGTTTTAGATGTAGTGTTCCATGATTCATTGTTTGTGCATAACACCCAGTGCTCCATGCAGAACATGCCCTCCTCAATACCCATCACCAGGCTAACCCATTCTCCCACCCCCCTCCCCTCTAGAACCCTCAGTCTGTTTTTCAGAGTCCATCATCTCTCATGGTTCGTCTACCCCTCCAATTTCCCCCCCTTCATTCTTCCTCTCCTGCTACATTCTTCTTCTTTTTTTTCTTTCTTAACATATATTGCATTATTTGTTTCAGAGGTACAGATCTGAGATTCAACAGTCTTGCACAATTCACAGCGCTTACCAGAGCACATACCCTCCCCAGTGTCCATCACCCAGTCACCTCATCCCTCCCACCCCACCCCCCACTCCAGCAACCCTCAGTTTGTTTCCTGAGATCAAGAATTCCTCATATCAGTGAGGTCATATGATACATGTCTTTCTCTGATTGACCAATTTCCCTCAGCATAACACTCTCCAGTTCCATCCACGTCGTTGCAAATGGCAAGATCTCATTCCTTTTGATGGCTGCATAATATTCCATTGTGTATATATACCACATCTTCTTTATCCATTCATCTGTCGATGGACATCTTGGCTCTTTCCACAGTTTGGCTATTGTGGACATTGCTGCTATAAACATCAGGGTGCACGTACCCTTTCGGATCCCTACTTTTGTATCTTTGGGGTAAATACTCAGTAGTGCAATTGCTGGATCATATGGTAGCTCTATTTTCAACTTTTTGAGGAACCTCCATACTGTTTTCCAGAGTGGCTGCACCAGCTTGCATTCCCACCAACAGCGTAGGAGGGTTCCCCTTTCTCTGCATCCCCACCAGCATCTGTCATTTCCTGACTTGTTAATTTTAGCCATTCTGACTGGTATGAGGTGGTATCTCATTGAGGTTTTGATTTGGATTTCCCTGATGCCGAGCGATATTGAGCACTTTTTCATGTGTCTGTTGGCCATTTGGATGTCTTCTTTGGAAGAATGTCTGTTCATGTCTTCTGCCCATTTCTTGATTGGATTCTTTGTTCTTTGGGTGTTGAGTTTGATGAGTTCTTTATAGATTTTGGATACTAGCCCTTTATCTGATATGTCATTTGCAAATATCTTCTCCCATTCTGTCAGTTGTCTTTTGGTTTTGTTGACTGTTTCCTTTGCTTTGCAAAAGCTTTTTATCCTGATGAAGTCCCAATAGTTCATTTTTGCCCTTGCTTCCCTTGCCTTTGGCGATGTTTCTAGGAAGAAGTTGCTGCGGCTGAGGTCGAAGAGGTTGCTGCCTGTGTTCTCCTTTAGGATTTTGATGGACTCCTGTCTCACATTGAGGTCTTTCAACCATTTGGAGTCTATTTTTGTGTGTGGTGTAAGGAAATGGTCCAGTTTCATTCTTCTGCATGTGGCTGTCCAATTTTCCCAACACCATTTGTTGAAGAGACTGTCTTTTTTCCATTGGACATTCTTTCCTGCTTTGTCAAAGATTAGTTGACCATGGGGTCACCATTTTTTAACCAAAGAGAAGCCCTGTTGGCTCCAGTGGGGGCTGAATATTGCTTGAGGTTTGGCAATTGCAGTGCCAGAAGTGCCAGAGAGAGCTCTCAAACTGGGAAGAGAGCGAGGATTGTGCTGGTGCCCTCTTACCGTTTTTGAAGTAGGGAAAGACTTGTAAGATCCCAAGCCTGTCTGTTTCTTCTACCCCTCCTGGAACTGGGGTTAGAGAGCTCATGGCTGACTCTGAGATCAGCTGATGAGGACTCTGATGTGTATTTGGAGGCGGGGCTGGGGACCCCTGGGACAGGGCTCCAGGTAAGTCAACAGCTGCCCTTCCCCTCCATACCAAATAGACCCGTTTAGTGGCTTTTGAGCCATAATTATGACTTGGAGACTACCGGCTGCCAAAGCCTACAACACTGGCTAGGAAAAGACTTCAAATGGAATCTCAGTAACAGAGTTAACACGGAGCAGACCAGAAAGAAGTTCCTGTCACAGAGGCAGATGCCAGGCTGATGAATGGCATAAAGGGTCTGAGGTAGAGCCCCATGTTGGGCTCCACTCGAGCATGGAGTCAGCTTGAGGTTCTCTCTCTCCCCCTTCCTCTGCCCCTCCCCCTGCTCATGCGTGCTCTCTCTCTCAAAATACATAAATAAAATATATTTTTTTAAAGATTTTATTTATGTATTTTGAGAGAGAGAGAGACTGAGAGAGAGAGAGCATGAGGCGGGGGAGAGTCGGGAGGGTCAGAGGGAGAAGCAGACTCCTTGCCGAGCAGGGAGCCCAATGCGGGACTCGATCCAGGGACTCCAGGATCATGACCTGAGCCGAAGGAAGTCGCTTAACCAACTGAGCCACCCAGGCGCCCCATAAATAAAATCTTTTAAAAAAATTAAAGAGCATACATTTTTGCATGATAAAAAAATGCTGTCAAAATTTTAGAAAATTCAGAAAAATAGAAAAAGCTAGAAAACAACCAGAGTGCTAACATCAAAAAACAGTCATCAACTGGCTAGACTTCCCTCCAGTACTTTTACCAAACAGTTTAGTGTTTTGTTGTTGTTGTTAAACATAGTTTTAACATGCTGAATAGTTAATTTTTGAATCTTACTTTGTTCACCTAATATTATAGCATAAGTATTTTTTCCTTTATATGGTAGACACATTGTGAAGTTTTATCTCCAATGTTTGTTTAATCTTTTACTGGGTAGGTTAAACCATAAATAATTTATCATTCCCTAGGTTTTTTTCTATAATAAATGCCATCAAAAGCATCTTCTTCCACAAAGCATTTTTCATATAAAATCTTTTAACATAGATGTTCAGAAGACATAGGGCATGGATATTTTTGAAGGCTGTTAATACAGTCTGCTCAACTGTTCCCTCAAATCTTGTGCCTAAATATATTTCTAGCTGTAATATATGAATGCCAATTTCATTGCCCTCTTCTCTGCTAATCTGACATTTTTAATAGGTTATTTTTGGTTTCTATATACATTTTTATGTCTTTGTTGAGCATTTTTCCATGTTAAGTTATTTTCTCCCATGAACTCTTGTGTTCATGTCCTGTCCTCAATAATCTATGTTATATTCATGCTTTACTTATTGATCTGCAAGTTCTTTAAATATTAAGACTATTTACCCCTGTGTTGTACTTATATTTATATTTGTTCATAATTTTTGGTTTACATTTAACTTGGATTATACTTTAAAAAAAAGACATGTTAAATTTTAATGCAATATATTCAAATCTGTTCATTTTTGTGGTTTCATTGATGAACCCTAAGCTCTGGTAGCCCTATTCTCTCTAACACAGTGGTTCTCAAAGGTGGTCTAGAAACTTCTGGGAGTTCTCAAGACCTTTTCAGAGGCTCTGCGAGGTCAAAAATCATTCCTGGGTAAAAGACTCATTCAAAATATAGGATAAACCAAAGGATTTTCATGTAACTGAGTACAAAAAATTCACTGATATTTCAGATTGCAACAAACTTTTAAGAAACTCCCACTGTTGGGGCACCTGGGTGGCTCAGTCGGTTAAGCATCTGCCTTTGGCTCATGATCCCGGGGTTCTGGGATTGAGCCCCTCATTGGGCTCCCTGCTCAGTGGCGAGTCTGCTTCTCCCTCTCCCTCTGCCCCCTCCCCCGCTCGTGCTCTCTCTCTCTCAAATAAATAAATGAAATCTTTAAAAAAAGAGAGAGAGAAACTCCCACTGTTGAGTTTGAGTGAGGTATGAGAGAACAGCCAATCTGAAAAGGCTATTGTAATATTGATTCCTTTTCCAGTGACATGTCTGTGGATTTTCTTTATTTCCATGAACGGAAATAATAAATCACAACAGATTGATTCCAGACACATTTATGGGAATCCAGATGTCCTCTATTAGCAAGGCATTAGACAGATCTGCAAAAACTTAAAATGATGCTATTCTTCTACATTTTTTATGTTTTGGAAAATACAGTTATGTTTCATAAAACCATGTTATTATTTTAACATGTAATAGGTTTCCTGTTATTTTTATTTACCAAATAAATATTATAACAATTTCTCAGCTTTAGTTTATAATAAAGTTAATATTGGTAGATATAATTCACATAGATAACACTCTTTGGGGTTCTCAATAATTCTAAGCGTGCAAAGCAATGCTGAGAACAGAAAGTTTGAGAACTGCTACTCTGAAAGTTAAAAAATACCCACTTTTTAGCCAGTCATCCCAAACCACATATTAATCTCTTCCCCTTCATTGACTTATAATGATTCATTTATCCCATATTACATTCTTAGGTACAAAATGGTTTGTTTCTGTATTATCTATCCAGTCTGTTATACTGATACTGAACATCTAGTATGACACCTTATCATACCATTTTATTTTATTAAATTTCATGCCATTTTAATTGTTGTAGTTTTATAACATGTTTTAATACCTTGAGAAGATAATTAATAGTCTTTAATAATTCATATTTTCCAACACTTCCTTGTTTATTCTTTTCTGGGCATTCTTGCAGATTAACTGTGTACCAAAAGTATAAAACCTTGAAAAGAGAATACTGGTAGAAGTTTAAAAGTTTTGGAAAGATAGTATAGTAAAGAAAAAGAAGGAATAGAATAAGTCAAAGAAAGTAGATAATATTTGTCCGTTTTAATTTGTTCCAAAAATATAGAAAGGAGTAAGTAGAGAAGCAAAAAATAAACGATGAGACCATGTTCAGATGACATCAGGAAAGAGCAGTGGGAGAGCACTTGCTGTGTTCACAGCAAGAAACTTTGACCAGTTGTCCAACGGTGTAGGAAACATGAACCTCTGCCACTACTTTACACAGATGACCCCATTTGAAATGTTTTTATAATCCAAATTTCTGGGAACCCATTAATATATTCAACAGACTTTTCACCTGTTTTAGAAAATTTATGAAGGTTAAAAGGACCACATTGTATGAATTTATACTAAGGAAATAATTACTAATGTGTACCAGGATTTGGCTATACAGATGCCCATCTTTGCACTGTTTATAAACAACTGGAAGCCATACACATTCAGGATTAGGGAACTGATTTAAAAATCAATACTATGTCCAATATTAGATTATTATGCTATAATTCAAAGTGGTGTAGATGTCTTTTATTGAGACAGAAAACTTTGTGAACTACTATTAATATAAAAGCAGATTATGAGAAAATTAGCACAGTATGGCCCCAACTGAATTTTTTAAAATGCACAGACTACAGGAAAAAAATCTGAAATTATGAGAATACCAAAATGTTCTTAGTGGTTATCAGACTTGTAAAATTTTGAGCAATCTTTATTTTCCTCTTTTAGCTTTTTTTAATGGTTTCCTCCTGAAAAATAATTACCATGATTTATTTATGTAATAATAAGAAAAAGCTGTGCAAGTTGTCATTTTCAGAGTTAAAGCCTCAACTCTGCAGGGGAGGAGTTCACAGGGATTAGCGTACGCTTCCTCGGAGGAAAGGTTGTATTTATTTTATTTATAAAAGAAATAGTAAGTACAGAAGACACTGCTGCACCTTTTACAAATATTAAAAAGATATTGTGAAAAATAAGGAAAGGAAGTTCTGGAGCATTCTTGGAAGATGGCATCCTGAGTACATGTCTTTGGGTTGCCCAATCACTAAGAGAGCCACCACTAGGGCTTGGAGTGAGCCTGGATCCATCTGGGCCTCATGTCCTCTAGGAAGAAACTGTGAATGTGAGGAAGTGGAGGTAAGAGACTATGATCTTTTCATAACTTCTCTAATTGTTTCAGACATCTATTACTTTTAATTAAAAATTTTTATTGGGAATCCATAATGTTAGAATTATAAAACAGCTCAGTTGTGTAAGAGTATTATATGCAGTGAATCATAAATGTGCTTATTGCCTTGGACCAATAATCCACTACTAAAACAAAGTTCAAGAATAATCATTAAAAAAATTTACTATGCACAAAGATGCAAATAATTACCACATTAAAATAACCACAAAGGAAACAATCTAAATTCTCAAGAGTTAGGAAATAATTAAATATTTAAGCTACCAATTCAGTGGCCTATTATAAGGCAATTGAAATAAATATTAAAACTCTGAAGCATGAAAAGTATAATAATGTTTAAAAAATGTTTAAATCAAAGATTTATACTATGATGAAACATAGGTTTCAGTATTGATGTCATACAAGGGGCAAGTTAGATAAAGGATCATCAGGGTTGTACATGCACAAGTGTATATGTGTGTGCATGTGTTTGAGCTTGGTGTTTCTTTTGGTAAAGTTCTTGAATGAGTAAAATTACCTTTGAAAAAATATGAGATGTTAATGGCCACAACAAATTTATAATCTGAGATCAGAAAGAGGAAATGAGAGAAAAAGAAAAGAGTTAAGGAAGAAGAGGGAAAACATACTGCTGATTTTTCTTTTTACGGTCTTTCACACACACAAACACACACACACACAGAAATAAAGAAAGCAAAAGGAGGAAGGATAGAAGAAAGGAAAGAATGAAGGAAGGAAGGAGAAAGAGAGAGAAAGAAGGGAGGGTGGAAGAGAGAATAAAGAAGTAAAGAAAGGAATCTAGGTGTTCATGAGAAAGGGGGAAAGACAAGCATAAACTATTTTTTAAGAGATTGTCATGTTATAGAAACCAGACAAAACAGTACAAAAGAAAGACAGAAAGAAAGAAAAGAAAAGAAAAGAGAAAAGAAAAGAAAAGAAAACTACAGGCCACTATCTCTCATGAACTGAGATGCAAAAAATCCTCAACAAAATATTAGTAAAACAAATTTAACAATGTATAAAAAGAATTATACATCATGATCAAATGAGATTTATTCCAGGGATGAAAGGCTGGTTCAACATTTAAATCAATAAATGTAATCCATCACAACATGTTAAAAAGAAAAAGCTTATGATTATATCTACTGATGCAGAAAAAACACTGGACAAAATCCAACACCCATTCATAATTAAAATTCTCAGCAAATTAGAAATAGAGGGATATTCCTCAACTTGATAAGAAGTATCTACCAGGGGAACCTGGATGGCTCAGTCATTAAGTGTCTGCCTTTGGCTCAGGTCACGATCCCAGGGTCCTGGGATCGAGCCCCTCATCGGGCTTCCTGCTCCATGGGAAGCCTGCTTCTCCCTCTTCCACTCCCCCTGCTGTGTTCCCTCTCTTGCTGTGTCTCTCTCTGTCAAATAAATAAAATATTTAAAAAAAAAAAGAAGTATCTACCAAAAACCTATAGCTAACATTTAGCTTAATAGTGAAAGACTTTCCTTCAGATCAGGAACAATGCAAGGATATCTGTTGTCACTACTCTCATTCAACATAGTGCTGGACATTAGAGCCAGTGTAATAAGGCAAGAAAAAGAAATAAAAGAAGTAAAATATTATCTACATAGAAACTCCCAAGGAATCTATAACAACACTTGTAGGACCAATAAGTATGTTGAGTTTTGCAAAGTTGCTGATACAAGGTGTACACATAAAAATCAACTGCATTTCTACAAACAAGTAATGTACCATTGGGAACCAAAATTCTTAAAAGTACCATTTACAAAAGCTCCAAATAACTGAAATATTTAGGTATAAATGTAACAAAGCATGTATAGGATCTGTATACTTAAAATAACAATCAAGATACCTACTAGCAGGTAAGTAACTTCCATAATTCAGCTAATTATCTGTTAGCCAGATATAAAGCTAATAAAAGTTCAATAAAAACTATAGTATTATTCAGAGTAATAAACACATTCCTCTACTAAATTGCACCAAGTTGTTGGACCATATCTCCTCAAAGCATATCTTTTTATACTCATATTTTTTTTAAAAAAAGATTTATTTGTTTATGAGAGAGAGTGTGAGCAGGGGCAAGGGGTGGGGAGGGACAGAGGGAGAGGGGGAGAAAGAATCTCCAGCACACTCTCCTCTGAGTGAGGAGCCCGATATGGGGCTTGATCCCAAGAACCTGAGATCTTGACTGGAGCTGAAATCAAGAGTCAGATGCTTAACCAACTGAGCTACCCAGGCACCCCTTTTTATACTCATATTTTAAAGTACTTAATAGATTATTTAAAAACAAAAATTGTTGGGGCGCCCGGGTGGCTCAGTTGGTTAAGCGACTACCTTCAGCTCAGGTCATGATCCTGGAGTCCCGGGATCAAGTCCCACGTTGGGCTCCCTACTCAGCAGGGAGTCTGCCTCTCTCTCTGACCCTCCCCCCCTCATGCTCTCTATCTCATTCTCTCTCTCAAATAAATAAATAAAATCTTTAAAAAAAAAAAACAAAAAAAAACTAACCAAACAAAAAAACCCAAAAAAAACAAAAATTGTTAAAATCCCACTAAAACTAAATGCTATAATTTATGTAAGATCTGCTAAATAAACTATGTCTCCTTTAGATGTAGCAAGTTGCGATTTTTATAAAATTTGGATTTTTTTGTTTCTTTTGTGTTCTACTACTAAAAATTTTTCTTGGTTTGAATCCAAGCCATCTCAAACTGTGTGTAAAAAAGCTAGTAAGAGTTGAGGGCTGACTAAATGTGATCTATCTGGATAATGCAGGCCCTACGTCAAGCCATTTTGAAAAAAATATTTTGTTCTGCATGATTTGCCAAATATTAAATTGAAAGTCAGCCACATGCACATAACTTTTATGGAGCACTTGAGAATTTTCTCCTACTTTGCTCATAGAAAGGACCTCTCGGGCGCCTGGGTGGCTCAGTTGGTTAAGCGACTGCCTTCGGCTCAGGTCATGATCCTGGAGTCCCGGGATTGAGTCCCGCATTGGGCTCCCTGCTCAGCAGGGAGTCTGCTTCTCCCTCTCCTGCTCCCCCCTCTTGTGCTCTTTCTCTCTCTCACTCTCTCTCTCAAATAAATAAATAAAATCTTTAAAAAAAAAAAAAAAGAAAGGACCTCTCTCCCTCACTCAGTGCTGATTGCTAATATCAGTTGCTATTATCCATAGCATTCCTGCTTGATTTCTATAGGATTATACGAATTCTGATATGCAATCACATAGCCAGAATAATTATTAAAGGGTTATATTTTAGCTAAAATAGTCGTCAACAGATAAATATCCATATTAATAAGATGCTGCTGCACAACTCTTATTAGTAAACTGTTCCAGCATCATTAGTGTTTCATGGAACTTAAGGAATTATCTAATAATATATGGGCATTATATGTACTCTTTTTCCTTCAAAGTTGATTATTTTTTTCTCTTTTTGATTGATTTTTAATTTAAATTCATTTAATTAACATATAATGTATTATTGGTTTCAGAGGTAGAGTTCAGTGATTCATCAGTCTTATATAATACCCAGTGCTCATTTTTAAAACCAAACCAAAGCTCACCAAAATTTTAACTGGCTTCAGCACTTTTCTAGTAATGATACCAGGGGCTCTTAAACGAATGGCTTCCAAAATACACCACTTGATTAGTGGGAGTTTCTTCAAGTCATCCTCAGATACTTTCATCTTATCTCTACCTGTAAAGAGAATTCCAAAAAATTTTTAAAAGGTGCACTTAAAGAAGCCAGAAAGTGATTTCATGGAAGATCATCAACCCACAGATTAGAAGCTGCCTCTGACAACAAGTGTTAGCATTGCTATTACTTTTTGCATACCAAGTTTAGTAACTGAGTGCCTCTTTTTATCATTTTCCTCTTACCAAGATCAAATGTATGGCCCCCAAAATTAAACCATTGTTGATTATTTCAAGGTGATGGACTGGGATCCAACCTTGGTCTTCACCTTCCTACGGCTATCAAATGATTAAGATAGGGTCCATCAGAAAAGTGTTCAATTTTCACTCCTTTCATTCTTTCTTGTCCAAATTCTTCTTCTACTTAAGGAAACAGTGATAAAAGATTGGCATCAAAAGCATAAAGTAAAAGATCTGAGAAGCCATCTGCCTTACTACTTCTACCTCTTCCCTGATGATTCATTTTTATTTTTGCTTTTGATTTTTCAACCATACATCTCAGAAGGCCCAAAAAGAACATGAGGAAAGGGACAATGGGGCACATGTATTACATCTGGAATGATGAGTTCTCCCTCTAAACATAGGTGTATCAAACACTCCTAATGTAATATGCATACTTCAGCTTATATTTAGATTGAGGCACCTGAAAAAGGATTGGGGTGAATCTTTTTATGACCCAAAATATGGTTAGGGTCTTTCAGTCCAATTAGACATTTCAGTTAATGGTATTTCAAATGACATATTTGCATTTTGAAAATTATTTAAAACAACTCAGCTTTCAATTTGATTTTGACAGTATTTGCTTAATAAAAGTCAACAACATTGTCAGTTTAGTTAAGTCAACTTTCACATTTGCTTCCCAACTGTATTGGGAATGAATGGGTTAAGAGTGAAATGTAAGGTCTCCAGGCATGTCTCTCTTACACTCTGGATAAGGCTAGTTCTAAAGCAAGCCCAACCTACAGGAGAGGTCTAGGTGGGTGCTGCCTGGGAAATCTTATCTGTCAGTACATATGGAATTCCTGAGCAGTCAGAAGCAAATGTCTTTGGTGGAATCTGGGAACCAGGCTTTTTGAGCTATAGTTCTGTTAGTACCCATAGGGGCATCTATACATTCCATTCCACTTGACAGATTCTTGAGCTCTGAATAAGGGCCAGGAGTTGAGTTAGGCTCTACTAGAGTTACAACAATTAAGGCATTCTTGCAATATACTTAGTCTACTAGGAGGTAAGAGACAAGCACACGGTTAACTGGTACACCACACAAGCAAGGAAACTGTTCTGTGACATGTAAACTATTCCAGTATTTTGTTCTAATATAAAAGCAGGGAGGTTCATGACCAACTAAAGGAAAAACAAAAAATTCTGTGAGTGTCTTCCTCTAAAACTACAACTATAATTAGTTCTTTGCAGAGAGTAGACATTAGTAAATAAATATTGAATTAACAAATGGTCCAGCTTCAACATGGGGAGATAAATGAGTGCATATTCCAGGCAAAGGAAAGAGGAAGAGTCAAAGGAAGACTGCAGAAAGCATGGGTATGTTCAGAAAATGGTAATGGGTGTAGAGGGCCTAGAAGGTGAGGTAAATGTGATGGAACAGTGAGAGATCCACTGAGGCCATTATAGGCCACCTTCAAGGCCATTCTGGAAAATGTGGAGACCAGGGAATTTGGGGACTTCCTGTCTTGGGCTAAGAGAGGATGAAAACTTCAACAATGAAATAGTGATACACAGCATTGTTCTTTTTTTTTAAGACTTATTTATTTATTTATTTATTTGAGAGAGAGAAAGACAGAGAGACAGAGAGAGAGTGGCATGGAGGGGCAGAGGGAAAGGGAGAGAGAGTTCCAAGCAGACTCTTCACTGAGCACAGAGCCCAATAAGGGCTCGAACTCACAACCCTGAGATCACGACCTGAGCTGAAATGAAGAGTTGAACACTCAACCGACTGCACTACCCAGGCACCCCCACAGCACTGTTCTTTATTAAGACCTTCTGCTCATTTGCTCAGACCTAAGTAACCTAATATTAAAGAGAGACAAATGTGGACTACTTGGTTAACCTTCACAGACAGTGTCTCGCAAAACTGTTGCTTTTGCTTTTCCATTACAAGGACTGGAAAATAATAGGTATGCCTTTTGCATCTTCACAACCTAAATATAACAGTTTTTCCAAATTGTGTTCTATGAAAGAACATTTTCAAGATGTCAAATGTTTAAAGCAGACAAAAGGTTTTATGGCCAACCAAATACCAGGAAATGTTAATATTCTACTGGTGATTCACTGAACACATTAGCATATTACAGGTTTTGAGAAATCCTGTAGTAGAGACAGCTATTTATGCCAACGTTCCCAAACTTTTTAAAACTCCCATTATCTATACAGGCATCATCAATAGCTATTTAACAAGGACATAAAAGATAATTAGCTATATAAAGTAATGGCTATGGATCCTAAGACAATCTTTCAAAAAAAACCCAAAAACCAAAAAACAAACAAACCCTGGTTTTCATTTGTCTGAGCATTACCAGCACATACCATATGCCTGAGTGTGCCTGTGGCCAAATCCTCTAACAAGTAGTTATTGCAAGCCAAAGGCATTATTACCATCAGAAAACTATCTCGATATGCCATGGAAAGCTAATGGCACCAAAATTGTACTTCTTTACTCTTTTCTTGAAGTATCCCTGTACTTTCTAAGCTAATTCAGAAAAAATAATTTAGAAAATCCATGGTCGGAATTAGAAATTCTTTATTTGAAAAAAGGACTGAAATTGTTGCAAATGCCAGAGATATCACTACTAAATCAAATGAACAAATATCTTTTTGGCATTTAGTGGAGAGCAAAGTGCTAACTAAGCATCGCAGGGGATATAAGAAACTAAAGGCAAAGAAGGGTAAGTGCTTTCCCCAGACAGTGTTAAAATGAGGAATTCTGAGGTTCTAATTTATGAGTTTATAAATGACGCACAAACTTACAGCACTAACATGTGGTAGGTGTTCAGTACAAGGTGGTATCTATTACTGTTACCATTATTATTAGTGTGAATTTAGTAATAACTCTAGAAACCACACCCTCCTGATCAACTTTTGTTCTATAGCTGATAAAATGATTCTTTTCCCTGAAACCTCAGTTGGGAGAAAAGCTACAGTTTGAGAGCCTATCCAATACTAATTGGATACCATGCCTGAGGAAGTCTTTCAATCATTGACCCAGCAGATATTTACTGAGAACCTCTGAGCAGTGTCCAAGTGCTGAGGATGAAGATGAATGGAAGAGCCCTGGCTCTTAAGGAGTTTATAGTCTGATAGAGAAGGCAAAGAACTAAAAGTAGTTAATATGGGGTAAGGGTTACTGCACTGAGGCACACAATGTGCTATGGGGCACAGTGGTGACAATGACCAGACTGGGGTCGGTGGGGATGGGTGGTTACGAAGGAGATGTCAGAGAGGCTTCCAGAAGAAGTAAAACCAGAACAAAGGATTGGATACACCAAAGTGAAGGACATGTTCACAGAAGAGGAATTCAGCTAGCTGGAATAGAGTTCAGTGCAGGAAGTCACTAGATCAAGGGACTTCAGTGCTCCACTGAAGTCCCAGGCTGCCCATACCAGCTGAAGCCAGAGCTAGTGAGAGATGGCTCCTTTATCCAACCTCTGAGTGTGACCCAGGAGTGCCTAGGTTTCATTTCTGGGCCTTCTCTTCTCTAGGTAGATTCTTTTTCTTGGGGATTCAAACAAATGCTTTTCTATAAAATACCACCAACAGGCTGGTCATACCAAGAATTTTATCTTCTGCCTTTGATCACCTTTCTGAGATCCATCTTAGGTTTATCCAACTGGCTTCTTGATAGCACTGCTTGGATGTCTAAAAGACATCTTGAAGCATGCTTTGGCCAACATCGAACTCTTCATTTTCCCCACCAGAATAAAGCCTTTCCTCCCTTGGTCTTGCTATCACTGCAAATGGTAGCAAAATTTGTCCAGTTGCTCAAGCCCAAGTCATCCATGATTCATCCCTTTCCCTTTTACTCCCATTTAATTAATCACCAAAACCTGTTGTTTCTATCTGCCAAATAGATCTTACTGCCATTCACATCACTCCATCTCCATAGCTATCACTCTTGTCCAAATGCACCATCATTTTTCAGCTGGCCCATGGTGATAGCCCCCATCACGCTCCTTGCTCCCACCTGGCTCTGCTATCATCCTTACGTAAATCAGACCAGGTCAGTACCCTGTGCAGATCCCATTGAAGGCTTCAATGCTATTTAGAATTAAATCCAAAATTCTTACTTTGGCAAATGAGACCCCCATCTAACACTCTAATCTCATCTCATACTGAATCCTGGGGGCTGTGTGACCTTTATAAATGATCCAACCTCTTTGTGCTTCAGTTTGCTCACCTACAAAATAGGAATAATGAAAGTATCTGCCCTCTATGGTTGTTGTGAGGATTAAAAAAGTTAATACATGTAAAGTTCTTACAACTATGACTGGCATATGGCCAAAACTCAGTAAATGTAACCATCATCATCATTATTATTTCTTCTGCCTTATTCCAACTGTTTGAAAGGCTAGCTCCTTCTTATCCTTCAGACCTCTGCTAAAATATTTTCTCCTCAGGAAGCCCTTCCCTTACCAGCTAATGTCTCCCAAATCACTAGCATGCTGTTTTGTTTCCTTTAGATTTCCTGTTAATATATGAAATAATTTGGCTTATTGTTGATTGTTGGATATGATGTCATGTTTTTCACAATCTTGTTCTTTCTATTTTTTGATGTATCCTTAGTATCCAGCACACTGTCTGGCACGTGGTAGGTACTTGATAAATTTTTATTGAATGAGTAAATGGATAAACGTCTAAAATAGTGGAGGGAGAAATCAATTAAGAAGTTTTTATTTTGTGTAACAACAATGGGAGGGATGCAGAGGAGAAGTCAAATTTTAGAGACATTTCTGAGGGAGAATGTGAGAATCTTTAAATAAATAAGAATTTACTGAGAACTTGGTATATGCTAGACCAGTGGTTCTCAAACATTAAGCATGCCTCAGCATTACCTGGGAGGCTTGTTAAAACACAGATCTAAAGGCCCTACCCTCAAAGTTTTTGATTCAGTAAGTCTGAAGTGGGGCCTAAGAATCTGCATTTCTGGCAAGTTCTCAGGTGCTATTGATGCTGCTGGCCCAGCAACCATACTTTAAGAACCACTGTGCTAGATTGAAAGAAGTAGAAGAAATGCTTGAATTTTATTAAATAATCTGGGTTTAAAATAGTTTTTATTATCAGTTTTTAAATGACCTCTTTAAGACAATGGAGGGAAACACACTGAGTAGGCAAAAAATAAGATTTAAATTAGAAATTCTGAGTGGATACACAACTGACTCTTGAACAATGCAGGGATTAGGGGTGCTGACTGCCCTCCCACCCCCCAGTCAAAAATCCATGTAATAACTTTTGACTCACCAACAATTTAACTACTAATAGCCTACTATGAGCGCACATGCACGTGAGATGGGGGAGGGGCAGAGGGAGAGGAAGAGAGATAGAATCCCAAGCACAATCCATGCTGAGTGTGGAGCCCAACGTGGGGCTTGATCTCACGGCCTGGAGACCACAACCCCAGCTGAAACCAAGAGTTGGACGCTTAACCAACTGAGTCACCCAAGCCCCCCCCAGTAGCCTACTATTGACTGGAAGCCTTACTGATAACATAAACAGTTGATCAATACGTATTTTGTATATTATATATAATATACTGTATTCTTAGAACAAAGTAAGCCAGAGAAAAGAAAATGCTATTAAGAAAGTCATAAGGAAAAGAGAATACATTGACAATATTGGGTATCGTATTTATGAATACTATAAGTTTACATCATCTGTTTATAAGATAAATCATCTGTCAGTACCTATAACAATATTGTCCAATGTATTTATTTTAAAGAATTCATGTACACTTCAAGCCAGTGTGGTTTAATGGTCAACTGTATTGACACCAAAAGTCACTAGCTTTTTTTAACATGAAAGTACAAGATAGCAAAGGGGTTTTATTTATTATGAACCTTGAAACTTAATAATGTGATAATTAACCCTGAACTTTTAATTAGCCAGGATTTCAGAACTGGTCCAAAATTTTATCATTTTTATAGCTACAAAGACACTATCTTCATCTGAACTAGAATGCCAATGTACCTTCTGGAGGTCATTGACTTGAGCTTACAAGTAGCCATATATTCAGGTCTTATTCTTCTTCTCCCTTATAAGAGGCTACAGCTAAGGGCACGGGCTGGCAAAGTATGGCCCACAGACCAAATCCATCTTGCCATCTGTTTTTGCAAATAAAGTTTTATTGGAATACAAAAATACTCATTTGTTTATATATTGTCAAGGGCTGTTTTCACATTATAATGGCATAGTTGAGCAGTGGTGACAGAGACCTTATGTTCCATAGAGTCTAAAACAACTACTATATGGCATTATATAGAAAAAGCTTGCCAATTCCTGACTAATAGGCTTCAAAGGAACAAGTTCCTGGTTTGCTCCTCAGTGTACTTCCTATTGCTCCCAAGCTCAGATTTAATTCCAATTCATTTGAATTTTACGAGTACTATAAATTCTGTGTGATCTCTATTACATATATCTTTTATATAACTAAGTCAAGTGGACAATGGCTAGCATAGAATCTGAATAGTCCTGTAATATATGGCAATTTTACATGGAAAATATAAACTGCCTCTTAGGAAAAGAAATGCCTTTGTTTAAAATATACTGGGGCACCTGGGTGGCTCAGTTGGTTAAGCGTCTGCCTTCAGCTTGGGTCATGATCCCAGGGTCCTGGGATAGAGCTCCATGTCCGGCTCCCTGCTCAGTGGGAGCCTGCTTCTCCCTCTCCCTCTGCTTGCTGCTCCCCCTGCTTGTGCTCTCTTTCTCTCTTCTGTCAAATAAATAAATAAAATCTTTTAAAAAAATACTGTACTATAATGGCTCCAAATCACATTCATAAACAGAGGGCACATGGACACAATAATGTTAAGGAAATCAATTTTCTGATACTTCCATATTTACTCTCTTCTAAAATTGGTCTGTGTAAGAAAAAACTGTAGTTCAGTTCTCTTTCCCCACCTCCCTAAGGTAATCAACTTTCCCTCACTTTATAAAAGTTTGCCTCTCAGTCATCTTGATATTCACACTGGCACATTTTCCCTGCAGTATAAAAATCTCTTGAGTGCCAAACAAAAGGACAAGTAGAGAACACATTGTACCTAAAAGAGAAGCCCTTGAAAGCAAAGTAAAGCAGACACAGAAAAGAAATATTGAAAACAGACAGGTCTTATTTCATCTATTTGTCCACTAGCCCTTGCACACAAACCATATAGCTGTTCCCATGTTTGTCCACATGTCTATCTTAGAATTCAAGAGTGAGATGAGCATCAGACTGACACATATTAACATATTTATTTGAATTGAATTGAGAAAAATAAAACAGATATTTTCCATTTAGAAAACAAGTTGGATTGGTTGATTAATTTGGTAATAAGAACTGGCTTTGGGAATTAGGTTATAAGGCAGCCATTTTCTATAACCGAACAAACTAAATCTATAATTTTTGACATTTAAATACTTTAAATAGACTAAAAGCATGTAGGCAATATACCAGGAATGGTATCCTTTGAGATTATTGAAATGCAGAATAATAAATTTTACACATCAAATTAAAAATGTATGAGGGGATCCTAAATTCTTTTAGAGTGTATTTGAGTAAAGAAAGGAAGGAAGGAAGGAAGATAGGAATGAAGGGAGGGAGGGAAAATGAAAGAAAAGAAAGAAAAGAAAAAAGAAAAAGGGAAGAAAGGAAGAAAGAAGGAAAGAAAATCACTGACAAATGGCATGCATTAAAAGATGAAGCCCTATGGTACAAAGCCTGAATGTCCTTGGTGAGACAAAGGGAAGTGAGAAGGTACTGGAATTGCTGGAGTCTTCAAGGTAAGTAAGACAAGGCTGGAGATCTGAGAGAAGAGAAGGAACCCAGCTACATGGCAGGTAACTGGTTACCTAATAGGAGGCCAAGGAAAATTCTTTAGGGCAATGGTCGATAAGACTTTTAAGAACAGAATATTCAACTTGATGTCAAATACTCAATTTTAAGTTGTTTCTGGCTGCAACGTATTTTTCTCTTTCCTCGTTCCATATTTTTAATATTCTGAAAAGTCTGCTAAGACATAGCCTTAAGTCAACACTTAGGGAAATAAAGATCTGTGTGATGTCCAGTGAGGCAATGCAATACCAAAAAGGAGCAAAACATGCAGAAGGGAAAAGAGAGTGGGAAATGAGAAATCAGCAAAGGCAAGAGCCAGGAGTCAAGAGAAAGCTACAAGATATACAAGCCTCCACTACTTGCTGCCTTCCCCATTCCTCCCTTCAAGGATTCCTAGAATGCTGGAAAGGGTTTCAGACCAATTTCACTTATCTTGAAAACCAAGATGGCCTCAGTAAGCTAGGGCCCTTGACAAATGAATGCTACAAATAAATTGGCAGTGACCTACAATTCAGATTTTAAATCTTCTTCTTTGAAAAAAATTATTTTCTCTCTAAAAATCTATTTAGAGAATCTACATTAGACAAACAATCCCTCTATTTTTTTTTTCTATTTTACTGCAGCTACAGGACACAGAAAATAAATATTTTTCTACTTGATTGAGGATAGATGACTATCAGCAGGCAGGATTTGTATTTAAAATCAGATCTCTGTGACTCCAAAGTGACCTACCTATCATAAGACAGGCATAATTCTGGCCTAAAGAACTTTGACCCTAAGGATAGTGAAGTTTCTGAGCTCCTTTAAAAAATAAACAAATAAATAAATATTTAAATTAAGTATTCTTATTAAACTAATTGAATTATAAAGTGCAAAAATGTTTTGTATTATATAACAGAAACAAAAGTTTGTTTTGAATTCAAAATAATATTTAAAGTCTAATATGATATATAAGTTGTTGAAAGAACTTTCTAGGTCCAAGATGGAGCTTCCTGCTCAGTGGGTTACATCAGAAACTCAGATAACTTTCATGTCCCTGTAAATGCTCCACTTGACCATAAACACACATTGCTTCAGTTGACCAATCCCCAAATGCCAAGCCACATCTGGGCTCTATATTTATTATTTTCTTGTTTCTTTTCACCCCAAACAAAGTTGACTATGTGGCCCCAGCCAGTATTTTCTATTTGTCTCTTCCTTGTTCTTTATTCTTTATCCTATAAAACCTTCCTGCCTCCCACCCCATTTTGCAAAAAGGAGACTGCCCATTTCATGAAGTATTAAATAAGGTTGCTTTTATCACCTAAATTGTCTTAATATTTTTTAAACAAAATGTATGAGAGATACAGAGTACTCTTGGAAAATAGATGTTCTGATAAAGTATTTTTAGTTTTTCAAATCCCAGTGTGATATTGGACAAACAGAGTAGTATTCTGGGACTAGACAAAGGAAAAGAAAAGGAAATATGCTAAGTTTTCAAACAACAGCTTTAGGTTAAAGACTTTTCTTATTATAAGTCTTAGAAATGGCTCTGTACCCATACTGTGCATATTTCAATGCACATCTGTGGTTTCTTCTCCCAGCATTTTGACTCTAAAAATAGATGGCTCCACTGGAAGACTGCCAAGGTAATCATCAAATGAACTAGAGCCTAACGGAGATTGGGACCAGTACAGAAGACAACCAGGGAAGAAGCTATGGGTGATTTGGGGTAAAATTCAGAAACCATCTTTTAAGTCTTGGCATAAATGCAATAAAGGTCAAACCACATCTTAGGATATTTGAAACCAAACAAGAGAAAGGATGATTTTGCATTCAGAAACAGTAAAACATTTCTAAAATATAGATGGCTTGGGATTCCATAGGCATGATGGCAAGCATGCTACAACACAATGAATCATACCTGTTAATCATGTGTTATATATTGGAATTCTTTTATGTTAGCCATTAATTCACTCAATATATATTTGCTTCCTATCTGTTATGTGCCTGCCCAGGCATAGGTGCTGTAAGAGACAGGAAGAGAGGAATACTAATTTACTGACCATCTAATGTCACAAATATCTTGGACCACTTCATTTATTCCTCGTAACTACCTGCCAGCTATCAAGCCTCAGAGTTAATGTGCCCCAGGAGACAAACTGAACATGTCAGATTTGCCTTCAAACCTCTGTCCCCATTTACCGTGACCCACCACTTCCCCTAAGAGGAGAAAGAGAAGAAAGGAATGAGAAAGACACAGTCCCTGCCCTAAAGGAGTTTGGACACAAGGACACAAAATACTCTCTGTATATAAATGACTATAATATTAGCTTCACCAGAGAGGCTACAAGTGGCAGGGGCGTTCATCCCCTCTTGCCTACGGCTGGGCTTTCAGCTAAGCCTGGAAGGACTCAACCAGGTAGGACTCAACCAGGCAGAAAGAAAAGCAACTTAAATTCCAAAATTAATCATAAAGCTATGATTTCTTGGACTTAAAAAAAGGAACATGACTCAAGTAGAATCACTAAAGTCAATTGTTCTTTGTAGTCCTCTGGTTCTTTAATCAAGCCCCTTCTCCTTACACCCACCCACCCACACACACACACACACAAACACACACATATACTTGCATGCACCCAAAACCAGTAAGTGAATAAGTATGTACAATATAAATATTCTGTATCTATAGACCAGGAACAACACTACATAAAGATTCAACTAACAATTTTGGGGAAATAATCCATGTTTTGACAGAAACAAAGGGGAACAGTAGGCTTTTGCTGAGTCATTCAGACCTTTTGAGACATAATTCCAAGGAGTCTGAATCAGAAGGTGGGTGTGCAAAGTAGGGGTGGAATACCCAGGAGGCCCCGGGCTCCTCCACGGTGAAAGACAGGTGTATTTACCACCCAGGGACACATGGCAAGGTGACAAGAAGCAGATCATCAACTCCCACTGGAATGTAAAGAGTGCATCCCTACACATTCCATCATCTCTCTCTTTACTTTTGAAAGCATGGATTCTCAGTTCTGTTTGCTATTCTAGGCTGGGAGATCCTTTACAAACGTTGCCTTTTCATATTCATGGAGCAGCTTGCTTAAAATATCTGAAGCTCAGGTGTGTGCAAAAGGTCACAGTACACATGAAGGACAATGAACCTATAGAAATACATGAGGCAAAGGTTGAAAAATAAACTGATGTCATAGCCTTGAGCAATGATTCCCACCAAAATGTGATCAAGAAATTTGCTTCCAAAATTGTATAATAATTTGTTTAAAAAGAAAAATCAAATAACAAAAAGCTAGTGTTTACTTTAGACTTATTTAGGGAAATTATATAACAGCTTTGAAAAGAACATAGCATTTCTAAAACCTCTACTCAAAAATAATGAAGCACTGACATTAATTGCTGACAGAAAATAAGGGCAGGAAACTAGCTTTCTGGCATGTTTTCTCAACCAGGGACCTCAAGATAAGCTCCTGAAAAAAAAAAATCAGTTTTTAGAGAACAGAGACAAAGCTAAAGAGAACTAATAAATAATTTACAGTATTCCAGTGGGGAAAAGAATTATCTTACATCCAGTCCTTCACTTCAGGAATTTTAAAAACTTCATAGGATAAACAATGTTCAAAAATTCAATTTTTAGCCTCTAATTTATTCCAGCAATATTTTCTTATTTTACAAAATTGCTATTGTCTTCCCAGGAGAAACCTATATTTACTGGGAAAAGTTAGCACATCTCAAATAGAGAGAATCAGAGTGGATAAAATGTCCTGAAATAGATAACACTATTTATAACGAGTTTTATATATCAGATGACCCTATAACAGTAACAGGTAGTAAGAATGTGCTAGTTACAGATTTCTGCTAATTTTTAGTGAGATGAAGATTTGTTTGTTGGCCTGTCTCCCAAATGGGGAAAGCAATAGCTTTCTACAATTATCCTCTTAAATTTAAAAAGAATATTGTGAAACTGACCTCTGATTATTGGAAGGGAAAATTTATTTTTAATTTTGGATAAAGATTCCAATGACCTTTCCTATCTCCAAATATGTACCTCCCTCTATTCCTGAGGACTGAGAGACAGTGAGAGAAAGGCCTAGAACAGGAGTAGACCAGAACTGAGAAACAAAGGGTAGCAAGGATGGAAAGAAGAAAATGATGAAAAGAAGTAGTGAGAAAACAAGGTTACAGAATGAAGTAGTTTAAGCAAGATGCAAATTATGAGGTAATTATTCTGCACAGCAAGACCCAGGTTTTCCCTGATGTGGTGGATTGTGTTTGGGGCTAGACCTTTTCAGGTAGTATGGGCCACAAGACCAGGCCCCACCCATATCGGTAGGACACAGAGCACACCACAACCAAATGTCTTTAAACAGAAAAAATCAAGTTTAAAGGAATTTTTAGAGCAGATGTGAAAGGAATAAAGGCGATTCAAAACAGTGTGTTGAGGGGGGATGGGTTAGCCCGGTGATGGGTATTAAAGAGGGCACGTATTGAATGGAGCACTGGGTGTTATACACAAACAATGAATCATGAAACACTACATCAAAAACTAATGGTGTAATGTATGGTGATTAACATAACATAATAAATTTAAAAAAAACCAAACCAGTGTGTTGAGAAAGGGAAAGGCTGTTTTATTTTTAAGAAGGGATAGAGTGATGGAGAAAGGTCAGTGGGTAGTGGGGCCTGAGGAATAAAACAGGGGTTCCCTTGTGTCAGAGATCTGAGCTGTTTAAGGACCCATCCCACACGATGACAGTCTTCCAATCTCTAATCCTTCCTCCTCCCTTTTCCTCTCCTATCTTCTTGCCTCTTTCCCCTCCCTCTGGACGAATGCTCAGATCCTTGTCCATGTAGTAGGGGGTGACTCTGGATTTATGGCATCTGAGGACATAGAATGGGAGTTTATTGGGGCACCTAAAATAATTAGGGAGTAAGTACGATTTTACACACACACACACACACACACACACGGAAGAAAAAGATAATGAGTTAACTAAAGAAAGAGTAGAAGAGATCCCTTGAGGTCAGTTATATCCTGTTGCCTCATTCAGTTATCTCTCAGAAACCTCTGGAATATGAAGAAAGGACTGAGAGAAGGAGGTCCACTCAGAGAAGCTCCAGAGGTGAGAAAACATATGCAAAAGATATTTCTACCCTTCTTGAAAATACAAGGCTTGCGCTCCCATT
This sequence comes from Neomonachus schauinslandi, assembly GCF_002201575.2. Lineage (NCBI taxonomy): Eukaryota > Metazoa > Chordata > Mammalia > Carnivora > Phocidae > Neomonachus > Neomonachus schauinslandi. The sequence continues at coordinate 103,931,399 of NC_058410.1, read as the reverse complement.
TTATCAAGCAAACTGTGAGCTTATTGTGCTGAGACCCTGCAAAAATTTGATTTAAAAATCAGTATTCTATATTATCTCTCCAATATTTCTTTGAGAAAAAAAAAAGATGTAGTCTTTGGGTCTTTCTTTCTTACAAAATATTAACTTCATTCTATGCATGCACATTATTACACATGTGCCTTATTGTACATGTTCTGTGAGACAAAACTCTGTAAGACATTAAATTAATAGAAAATTCAAGAGCGAGATGAGAATAGATGAAAGTTTATAAAGTACATGGTAGCCTATGAAGTTAAGTGCTTTTAGTTCACTGCAGTTTCCTATAAATTCTTGATAGGTATAGTCTCTCCAATGACTGCAGGTTTCTAGAATATTAATTCATTGCAAATGTTGATAGTTTTTTTTAAGAGAGAGAGAGAGAGGTGGGGGAGGGGCAGAGGAAGAGGGAGAGAGAGAATCCCAAACAGGCTCCATGCCCAGCATAGAGACTGATGTGGGGCTCTACCCCCATAAAGGTGAGATCATGACCTCAGCTGAACTCAAGAGTCAGACGCTCAAGCTAGTGAGCCACCCAGGTGCCCCGCAAATGTTGATAGTTTAAACTTTTGCCTCAAGAATGTGAAACAGAATTTTAGAAATGTTTTTCTCCTATAATTTTTTTTAATCTTGAAAGAAAAGATCATTTATTTGAGAGAGAGAATGAGAGAGAGAGAGAGAGCACATGAGAGGGGGGAGGGTCAGAGGGAGAAGCAGACTCCCTGCTGAGCAGGGAGCCCGATGTAAGAAAAGATCATGAGTTTGCTTGTTGGCAAAAGGTAAATAAATAAGGGTTGTGCTCATCAATTGTTTTTCCTGTACCAACTATGTTCTCTTTTGTTATAGCAGCTTTATAATACATTTTAGTATCCGTAGGACAAATCTAGTCTTACTAATTTATATTTCCAGTAGTTTTTATTTTTATTTACATTTTAAATAAAAAAAAATCTAAGTCATTTATTTAATTCTCCCCCACCTCAAATCCATCAAATTCTCATTAAAATTGATTAAATATGTATTAACTTGAAAAGGGTTGGCATTTTCATGATATGAAACCTTTCTGTAGAGGAACATGTGTACTTTTTTCTTTATTTAGGTTGTTTAGTTTAAAACTATATCTTTATAAAATGTTATAACTCCTCTATATAGGTCATGTCCTAACCCAATTTCTTTGTACAAGACAAATACCAGTTAAATGAATAGGAAGGACAGATGTAAAATGAAAAGGAAGGCTTTAAAAAAAAAGGCAGTTTAAGGCATTGGTAGTGGATATAGATGAGAAAGCAAAGAAGCAGCTGAGAGGCTGTCCACAGATTCTGGGAATATGAGCACTAGGGGCTTTGGGGGCATTACTGGAGGCTGGCAAACCACAGTTCACTCTCTCTTCCAGCCTCCAGCTTCTTCCAAGCCCTCAGTGATTTTGGAACTTCCAGCTCTGGTTCTTCTGATTTTTCTAGGGGTAGACATGACTTTTTGGCATCTGAAGGAATTAAGATAAAATTTTATTATCAAAGAGGCATGTTCCTGTCATTGGGAAAGCCAGTCTTTGGACTCCTACTCAGCTGCATAAGAATGGGCCTTGGGCCTGGAGCACTCCTCACCAGGAAATACAGAGCCCACATGGCCTGTGCTGGTCTTACCACCTTGTGTGGGAATATCCTTCCTTGTTTCAGGCGTAGTGAAAGCCCCTTTGTCTCTGCTTAAAGCATGTGCAATATATGGCATCTGGCCAACCACACTGTTTTATCTGTCCTTCCAACGGGAGAGGGCACAGAGTCCCTTCCATTGAGGCACAGAGTTTAGGTAAGCTAGGGGGACTGATACCCACTACCGAAGCTAAGTTTGCTGTCTCTTCTCTATGTATGGAAATGCTGTTCCATCTAGTGCTTCACTGCATTTTTTTTTTTCCTGAAGACTCTGATACCAAGCTGCAATGGGCAGAAGTGCTTAGAATCCTCCTCTGGGGTTGATAACCAGTGCATGGTACTTGGGCTGACATCTATTGAAACATTAGAAGAAATACCTTTTGGAAGTAGCTTCTGCTCAGTGACTTCAGTTTGGCATTCATAACCATAGACTGACTCTCTTTGAAGGAGGTAGTGATAGCTATGGACAGAGAAAAATAGCAAGGAGGGGCCCCTGAGTGGCTCAGTTGGTTAAGCATCTGACTCTTGATCTCAGCTCAGGTCGTGATCTCAGGGTCGTGAGATTGAGCCCCACATCAGGCTCCACACTCTGTGGGGAGTCTGCTTGTCCCTCTCCCTCTGTTGTTCCCCACTGCTCGCACTCTCTAAAATAAATTAATAAAATCTTAAAAAAAAAAAAAGGCACCAAGGAATGCTATGTTGCTTGGAACAATGTTATTTTTACTGATGGAAGATCAGGAGTTGATAACCCACAAACCAACCCCTCCCACCCTTTCTTCTGATACATACACATATAAAATATTCCAAATCCCATTCTATCATTTCAAAAAAAGTTTAATGCCACCATACCAAGTCAACCATGTAAGATTCTCCTCTAAAAAAATAATACTTTGTGTTATTTTCAGAAATATTTCTTTCATATATTGAAAAGAGGTTATTGGCTTCTCTATTTACTGAAACATGAAATGAAGCCTGCTTTATAATTACAGTGACTTTTTCAAGGAATAAAGGACATAGTCCAATTGATAATAAATATAAGGGAGAGAGATTGACTACAGAAGACAACAGTAGGCAGATAATAAAATGTTAAGTATATTTTGACCTAGAAATACCCTTTATTTATAAACTCTACATAATGATTCTGAATTTTTAGATGGTGTTCTTTGGACCTGTCAACCCAACCTCAAGGCTTTTACCTCAGTATTTTCTAAAGGGGAAGAAAGATTATACAAATACCTGAATAATTCTCTAACAGAACACACTGGAAAAAGAGCTGTGTCAGAATGAAAAATGTAGAGGATAAATAAAGCAGATGAACGTGTCCACTGAGTGAGATAACAGAAGACTTAATAAAATGAGAAGCGCCAGAGTAGGACCCGTCTCCAAGCTTGTAAATTTGAACAGGATATCAAATGATCTACAGCTATCCGAAGGATCTCTTTCAGCCTGTTGAAGCTAGGCAATAAAAGAGAGAGTGACTTCACACACAGTCTCCTGAGTTAGAATATCAGAAGACACACATCAGGTATGAAAGGCAAGAAATGCTGGCAGAAACAAAGCCACCTGGGAAATCTCTCGAGGAACAGAAATCTTACCGGCAAGTTTCACCCTGGCCTTCATGGCTCAGGTAATGGATTCGAAAGTGACAAGTTGTATGTTCTAAAGGGACACCATCTTGTCTGTAAGGTCAAGGGAAAAAGAAGATGAGAAAATTATATATTTAGAGTGGAATGGAACAGTTCCAGATGGAATGTCCTGCATTAATAAATACTTTCTTAGGTAATCGATGTAAGGTCCTCAAGGTTGATGAATGAAAAGTAGTTTTTGAGAAGCTCCAGCATAACTGAATGTTTGCTGGGTCCATTCCATATTTAAAAAGCTGCGCTAGCAAAGGAAAAGAAGGCTATGCACGAAATTTCCCATATGATGTTACAACCTCCCAAACCTCCATATTAAGTTCATATTGTCAAGCAACCAGAGGGAGTAGAGAGAAATTTTTTAATAACTTTCCTCTGTTCATGACTCCATTGAAGTGCCCTTGGCTCTGCTATTTGATCACTTTTCTCAATATTTTGGGCAACAAAGGGCTAAGAATTGATCACAGACACAACTTTGGCTATCAGCCATTGAACCCTGGCAGGTTGCAGAGGGATAACGCGAGTGAGCTTCTTCAGTTAGCGGAGGGACTTAGGTCTCTGTTATGCCATGATGGAGTCCTCCCAAGAATGTTGTTATTGGTTGGCAAGATGGTATTGAGACATATTCAAGTGGAGGGAAGTTGTATACAAATTATAATATAGGTAAGAAGTGACTATAGGTAAGGTTTCAAGAATAAATGAAAATGTTTAAATGCAATGAAGTAAAACTGATGAACTAATTAAAATAATACAAACAACATGGACTCTGCCTAGGACATCACCATATGTTCTGAACTTCATTTATCACTCTGCTAGTTTTTTTTTTTTAAATATTTTTTATTTATTTATTTGACAGAGAGAGACACAGCGAGAGAGGGAACAGAAGCAGGGGGAGTGGGAGAGGGAGAAGCAGGCTTCCCGCAGAGCAGGGAGCCCCATGCGGGGCTCGATCCCAGGACCCTGGGATCATGACCTAAGCCGAAGGCAGGCGCTTAACGACTGAGCCACCCAGGCACCCCTATCACTCTGCTAGTTTTTATACTTGTTTATAATTAGGAGCAGAGACAGAATCTTTTCTCACCAGTGTATGGTGAATGTAGCCATGTAAGTCAATGTCACCAAGTAATAGCATCTGGCTACTCGGACAGTGTCAATGTCAGTAGTCTCCAGTCAGGACTGCTGCTAAATCAGAACACAAGGGAACCAAAAACAATGGTTGGCAATGAGTAAATTTTCTCCTGTATCCAAAGTCACACTATTAGTGAGTGGCCCGACTGAAACTCATGAATCAAGCTCCTGACTCTAATCCAATGGAAATCTGGTAATGTACCTTTTATGATGCACAAATGGATGACTCTATAGAAGACAGGGATGCATTTCTATGTAGATGCAATTTCTATTAATTTCTATTTCTAATCTGGTTCCTTGTATATTAACATAAAAATTTTACGAATTTGTCCTTTAAATAAACACACAGTAAAACTGCATGAAAAAAAGTATTAATGCTCCCTTACATTAAAAAGAATAGGTAGAAAGGGCCAATACAACCAGCTAAAAACTACAACTGCATTTTTATTTGTTTTGTTTTTAAGATAGAATGACCCTCTCCTGGTGGGCAGACATTCAGCATGGGGGTCCAGAATTAGAAAGGAAAATTGCTTTATAATAGTCTGAACAGGACCCACATGTTAATGCCTGAGATTGCTTTTGGTCAGTTGCTCATAAATATGAGTATTTATGTTGTGTTGGTTAATCTCTTATGATCCAGCAGTCCTTTAGTAGTTATCTTGAAAATACAAAGTATTATGATGCTAAAAATGCAAGAAGCATCTAAATATGTATTTCTACACCTTAAGTAAAATAAAAGAGAAGAGAAGTAAACCATCATGGTAGGTTAATGGAAGGACACTTAAATTAAAATGCAAATACTTAAATAAAGCCAAACATGGCATAATATGTAGTTTAATGTTAAAGTAAAAATATGAGTAACTTAATTTTCTTCTTAGAACAGTTCTACGGGTACAACATTCAGGATACTGAGACTAGATAAAACCCTATAGGAAGAAGAAGAGATTCAGAAAAAAAACCTTCCCTTTCTTTATCAAACACATATAACAAGTTTGTTCGAACTGTAAGTGTGTGAATTTTTAAATAAACAGAATAAAGAAGATGAGCTTTTGTCTTTGGTCAATACAAAGGTGTGTCAGTTAATTATTGCACTGTTTTTTAAAATTCATAGTTCGTACAAGTATGACGTTTCCTGAGAAAGGTGAGAAGACTTAACTATACTTTGTCTCCTTTCATGGAATCTGTTAGCAAGGGGTCACCTCACCTGGGAACAGGTAAGGGATGCATGTGAATATGTACACAGATATACAGATATAACGGTACATAGTTATATTTATGAAATGTGTTTATATTAATAAAAATATATTTATCTAGTAATATAATATACCTATTTCCTATACTCATGTACCTATGTAAAGATATGTATTATGTTACATACACATATTGATATGTGTTAGTTTTGGCTATGCACTATCTGAACGCTATGTTTCAACAGAAGCTTGCCTATCATCAAGTCAAAAAATGCCAGATTCTTGCTTTCTTTGCCACCCTTGAAGCGAGGATGTTACCATGAAGAAAAGACCTTACAGTCAGACTGACCAACCCAAGCTTTGCGTCAAGAGTTAGTGACCTAAAGAAGTGGAGACTGGAAGAGTGTTCTGGGGCAGCAACTGCAAGTTTCGCAGGATCAGGTTCCTGAGGACCCAGCATTGTTAGGGTCTTGGGCCGGTGGCCACAATGTGCTCGGCATTTAGTGGCAGCGTTGCGCTTGCCACAGCAGCTCTGCAGCCTGATGTGGAGCATGATTTCAGGCTGTGTATCCTCCAAGCCTAGGTGTTCGGTCCTCCTAGACATTCTGTGAACTCATGAACTTGTAATACATTTGGTTTTTCACTAAATCAGCCTAGTTAGGTTCTGCAGCTGCCTCTAAGAAACCTTGCTGATAAATTATAGAAGGAGTAACCAGAGTGACTAATGTGGAGAAAAAAAGAAGAAATGATAAAGTTCCGTTATCGGGGCAAGTGAATGGAGCCACAGGAGGAGAAGGGGAGTGATCTCCAGTGGTGGTAAGAGGGGCTCGATGAGGAAGAGAAGACACATCCACCCGGATTTTCTGCTGCAATCACCTTGCAGTGAACTTTTTTTTTTTTTTGGAAAGGGAGAGAGAGAGAGGACAGCAGGGTGGGTGGGGAAGGGGCAGAGAGAGAATCTTAAGCAGGCTCCACGCCCAGCACAGGGCCCAACGCTTGATTTCACAACCCTGAGATCATGACCTGAGCCAAAATCAAGAGTCAAACACTTAACCCACTGAGCCACCCAGGTGTCCCACAGTGAACTTTTTCCACCTGAAATATCCATCCATAGGGGCAGAAGGTCAGTGAAAACGGAAGTCTGGAAGCCATGATTCTAGCAGGTTCTTGTGAGGACGGAAACTAGGAAGGATGAGGCATATGCTTGTCAAGAAAAGGGGAAGATGTCCGCTGCAATGAAAACCATGACATCTCCTCTTTATATATTCCTAATATAGTAAATCAGGTTATTTCTCATTTGTTAGAAATATGCTCACATTCTTCTCTGGACAAAGTGCCACAAAAATGCCACGGATGATGTCGATCCAAGAGAATTCTGTGAGAACACAGTGAAGCCACACCTGCAGTCTCTGACCCCAACAAGCTCTTCCTTTGCATACCTGCTTGTCTAACTCCTAACCATCTTCAAGTCCTTTCCTGGATCTCATCTGCCATTAAGACCCACGCTGATCCAGCTACTGAATGCTCCCACCTGTTCCCCTGCTCTGCTCTGATTTCTTTCTACACAGTATTTGTCCCCATCTAATATTTTTAGGGCTTACTTATGCATTACATTGATTTATTGTCTGTCTCCCCTACCAGAATGTAAGCACCAAAGGGGAAGTAATTGTTGTTTTTCTTGTGCACTCCAAACTCCTAAAATAGTTGTTGGCACATAATAGGAGCTCAATAAATATTTGTTCAATGAATGAATGGATATGGCTGGGGTGAAATAAATAAGAGGCAGGGTGACAGAGACAAGATTGTTGAGATGACAAAAAGTCTCCACGGCCACATGAAGGCTTTAGATTTTATTCTGAGTGAGATGTGAAGTCACTCGATGTTGCTGAGTACAGAGTACCTGGATCTGACAGATCAAGGGCAAAGAGCCAGTAGAGCAGCTGAACTTACCAAGGGATTGGTGATTAATGGAACAGAGCCTCAGAGGTCATTAACTAGGGATCCACATGTTCAGGTGGCCTTGGTCAGAAGAAGGCATAGGTACACAATAAGTAAAGATGATTCTACACATAAACCACAAACTAGCTATCTTTTATGGTGTTTATTATCAGTCACCATTTTTTGGGTGGGGTAAATTACACTCTCCTGACAGTTATAATACATTTGTTTTAGAAATCACCTTGGTTATGAACATAGTAGTCATATTTTCTGACCCAAGAATGAAGTACATAGTTTAGAAAATACTTTTTCTAATCTACAAGTTTACTTATGTATGGTCTTCTAAAGGCATCAAAATTAAATCACATTTAGGGTTACATTTACACTAAATAGCACAGCAGAAAGAAAATGAAGAGAATTTTAGAGGGTATTCAAGGGGCCACCTTAGTTAAATTATTATACTGATTGCAAAGGTGGATCAGACCATCAGGCTATGGTTTCAGGCTCCGGGGTATGAACATTACTCCAGGAATATATTCTGAATACACATGCAATGTAACTAGAGGTATGCTTTAGGAAGATTAATATGTTCACGCCTTGGAATTAAGCTGGAAACTGGACCTCAGCATGTTAATTCAGACATTCCGAGCATAATTTTGAAATAAGGAGATTTGATAATTTGTATTATCAACTCCTGAGCCAGGCCAACATGGGTTCAAACTGTAGTTCTGTCACTTACTAGTTGTGTGGTCTTGGGTAAGCTACCTAATTGGCACATCATTTTCCTCATGTTTAAAATGCATATAAATAATAACATTTAGGAGGGATGATTCAAGGATTAGGGAGTCAATAAGAAAAGCACTTGGAACAGGGCCTGGTACTTACTAAGAGCTAGCTAAGTGTTAGCTATTATTGTTGCTACTATTTCTACCTCCTAGGATAATATTAGACAGAAATATCTTCATGCTATATTTCTACTGCATTCAGTCTCTTTAAAGGGATGGCCAACTGACATAAAATAATTCAATTTTTGCTGTAAACACTCCAGAAAATTATGATACATATATATATATATATATACATTTTATTTTAGAGAGACCAAGAGAAAACATGTATGTGTGCACGTGAGAGAGGGGAGGGGCAGAGGGAGACAGAGAGACCGAGAGACAGGTAGAGCCCAATGTGGGGCTTGATCTCACAGCCCTGAGATCATGACCTGAGCTGAAATCAAGAGTCAGATGCTTAACCGACTGAGCCATCCAAGCACCTGGAAAACTATATTTTGAAAAACAACACTGACTAATATTTAGAAGTAGAAAAATTCGAAGTCATAATAGTTACTAATTTCATGATATGGCAAGGTTATAAAATTTCATATAACTAATATGGTTATATCAGTTTTGGTCATGGCTAAGATTCATAAAATGATTACAGTTTGAAAGACATTGTGCTGTCGACTTTATATTTTACCATATTCTCCTAGTAACTCCATGAGATGGGCATTCTTATTTTGCCATTTGCCTGAAGAGGAAAAAGGCTTAAAGAATTTGGCAACTTGAATAAGGAATTAACCAGTAGTAAGGATCTCAGACTGGATTTGAATGCAGGCATTCTGACCCCCATATCTGCACTATGTTTTTGAGGTTAGGACAGGCAACTGAAAAAATGTGTGGTGATCTACCCATTAAAATTTAAAACAAAATGACTAATTTCCAGGAATTATGCCCAAAAACTCTGTAACAAAGCAAAATATTCTTCATCAGATACTCAATAATTTGATAATGTATATTTCACCCAGGATCAATGGGTAAAATAAAACCATAATCAAGAAGATGCTTTATAGAGTTCAAAACCCTAGAGACATGTTCAGCATTCATTACCATTCTTGTGGATTCTTGGACTTGAGACTACTGAGTGTCTCAAAGCACAGATCAGATATTGGCTGAAACTAGGGTTCTATTAACTCAAAACTTAGAGGCAGAAACTTATCTGAAACTTCTTTACATAAAATACTCATTTCATATAAGCTGTCTAATGGGATAGGTGATAAAACCGCAAATGAAAGCTAAACTAAGACATTCATCTCTTAAAATATATGCTTGTATTTGTTCATTAAATTTGTTCAGAAAATATTAGATAACAAAAAAAGTGAGTCAGAGAATCACTAAGCACAGAGTTAGGGAAAGTGACTTCAGACAGGGCAAGCCTAAAAGATCTATCTGAGGAAATGACATTCAAGCTGACTGAAAGATGAATAAAAACAAGGAAAAGATTCCAAGTACAGAAAACCTACAGAATTCATCAACAAGTGTACATCTCCAAAGAAACATCGTAAATGTTCTTTTCTCTCTCCTAACATCTTCTGTAAACTTCCAAATCTGTTTTCATTTTTATAAAATGCACTTCATTCATGAACTTCCTTGACAGCATGCACCACACACTCATCTTCATAGCCCTGATATTTCATATAATGCCTTGACATAGTGAGTACTCAAAAAGATATTTGAGGGCCACCAGATAAATAGATGAATGAAGGGTTAACAATGAATCTGGAAGGTTTCCTAAAGGAAATTTTAAAACTTACGGTTCAGGGTAATGTCAGCAAAAATGGCAGACTAAGAACTCCAAAGAGTCCCTCTTTAAAATCAATGAAAAATCTGATAAAATTTGTCAGAATCAACTTTTTCAGAACTTTGGAAATTAACCAAAGGCTTGCAGCAACCCAGGGAGTGTTTATCCAAGAAAAATGGCTAAATCTTCGTAAGAAGAACAAGCTTAATGACACTTTAACTTGCCCTATTCCCATCCCTCTCTCCATAGCTCCACGGTAGCCTTGAAAACCAATAGCCTACAACCACAGTGCAAACCAGCAGCCCAGCAGTTACCAGAGGGGTGAGAATAAGATTGGAACTCCTTCAAGACCTCATTCCTAGAGAGTTCTCATTATGTGACCTATCTGGCAGGTCCCCAAAGGTCCCACTTATAAGACTATCTTTATCTGACCTGACTTGGAACTCACACAGTGGAATTTCCCCCAGGGGTATTGGTTGGAAACCTTTAAGGATAATTAACTTTGCAGCTACGGGAGGCAATAGATAACAGTTTGGACAAACAACAGGCAAACCAAAAAGATTAAAATGAAGAGCTAGGGAATGAGACGTCCCCGGGTCTTTAAAAGGTCCAGTGTATTCCTGGAAATATAAAAATGCATGCAATTTTGTAGGACTGCACAAATGCCCAAGGCCTCATTCAGGCTCAGGAAAGACCTGAGAAGGCTCTACTGTCTACCTATGGCTGACCTTGAGTTTCTGTGCAAGTGGGAAGTGAAAGTTAAGGCAGTGCTACCAACTGCTTAGTTGAGTGTTGAAGGCATGCTCCAACATGCAAACAAAATCCTAAACATGCAAATATGGAAGTCTTATTGGTTCTTAGTGTAAAGAAATCTTTGTCCAACTATTAGCTGAATACTAAACTAACCAAGCAGAAACATATGTGGCAACACATGATAATAATACAAAATACAGTGTAATAATACACAATTTCCAGAATTAGTTAATGAAGTCAATAAATAAACACACAAACAAGGCTATGACAAGCAGCAACAGCAATAAACCATGAGGAAACAGGAGAATCTGATTTCCAGAGTTGCTACACTGTATTATTTAAAATGTCCAGTTTTCAAAAAAAAATGCAAGACATGCAATGAGAAATATCCAATAATACATGGAACAAGAAAACATAGACCATACACAGGGGAAAAAAGCAATCAGTAGAAACTATCCCTGAAAAAACCCAAATGTTGGACTTATGAAAAAAAAAAAAGACTTTAAATAAGAGATTTTAAATATGGTCAAAGACTTTAAGAAAAATTGTGTTTAAAGAACAAAATAAAGAATATTCATAAAGAGATATAAATTATAAATAATAAAGATGAGGACAGAGAAAAATGAAATAGTGAATAGAAAAGTGATATAAAAAAATAAAATCAAACAAAATCAACAAAACCAAAAGCTAGTTCTTTGAAAACAAAATGGACAATCCTTTAGCTATACTGACCAAGGAAAAAAGAGAGAGGACACAATTATTAAAATCAAGGATGAGGGAGATACTTTTCTAGTGATTTTACAGAAATAAAAAAGACTGTGGGCAATAATATGAAGTTATATGTACCAAGTTAAATAACTTAGATGAAATGGACAAATTCCTTAAAAAGACACAAACTACAAAACTGACCCAAGAAAAAATAGTGTTACTAAATGTAAAACAATACAGAGAAGTTTAGCATGGCCCCTGCATAAGGATGACATGCAAATTCGTTCAGTGTCCCTATTTTTCTGGGTCTGTAATGTACAGCAATGGTAACCAGTTAGCAACACTGTATTATGCATTTGAAAGTTGATAAGAAAGTAGATCTTAAAAGTTTGCATCACAAGAAAAAAATTATAGCTGTGTGATAATGGATGTTAACTAAACTGATTGTGGTGATCATTTCATAGCATATGCATATTGCAAATCATTACATTGCACACCTAAAATTAATACAATGTTTTGTGTCAGTTATATTTTAATAAAAAAGAAGAAATATATACTCTGAATAGACCTGTAACAAGTAGAGTGATTGAATTAATCAAAAACTTCTCCCAAAGAAAATCTCAGCACCAGATCACTTCACTGGTAAATCTATCCTATAGTTAAAGAATAATTAACATCAATCCTTCACAAACTCTTCCAAAAAATATGAGGAATGAATACTTCTGAAGTCATTCTATAAAGCCAGAATTATCCTGATACCCAACCCAGACAAATACAAGAAAAGAAAACCATAAATCAATATCCCTTATTAATATAGATGTAAAATTCCTAAAATTCCTTAATAAAACACTAGCAAATTGAATCCAGCAACATAAAAATGATATATGCTCTATGGATATAAATACCTATATGTAATATGGATATTTTATAGCCATTAAAATTGTATGTATTATACCACATGACTAAGTAGGATTTATCCCAGGAATGCAAGGGAGATTCAACATGTGAAAATCAATTAATGTATAACATCATGATACAAAATAAAACATTATGCTAAGTGAAAAAAAGCCAGACACAAAGGACCAATGATTCAATAGCAGCTTGTACCCTGAAACTTATAAGAAAGTTGAGCAACATGCCTGAGGCCATAGAGATGTGAAGAGGTGTCCAAGTCACTAAGGACATCTCCAAGAAAGAAATGGTCATCTTGTAATAGTGAAGAACTAAGAATGGAGAACTGCTGTATTGAGTCAGATTCTTGTTCCATGCACTCTAATGTGCTTTCTTTGACAGGATCCTTTGTATGGGCACGTGGATATCTTCTTTAATATCAACCTCCAAGAGTGAGTGAGTAATTTCCTCTCACATCTAAATTCCTGAGCTGCTACTACATCTTATACATGAATTGATCTGAATTGCTTCCATATAAACACAGCAAAAAAATTTGATATTTTATGTAAATTGTTTTCAAGTTTGCAAGAGTCTTAAAAACTGAAAGCATTGATATATATGTAGCTAATACACTGGTATCGCTATTTGGAGGAGCCTTTGTCTGTCAGTGGAGAACAATGGGTTCTAAAAATAAACCAGAATGTAGAAAAAGAATAAAGGTTTTGTCTTTCTCCATTGGACTATGTTCAAGAGTTCAAGATTCAAGTATTGTAGACACTTAGATGAATGTAATACTTCTGTTGTAGCCTTTGGGTCAGACAGGCTCCCAGCATTATCTCCACCATCCCATAACTACTTCTTGATTTCCTAAAGACCAGGATTTTGGAGAACCCTAAATGAGGAGTAGACTCTAGTAAGGAAATGCTGAAGTTGGAAATGTGACGGTCAAGGACACATTCCCTTTTATTGTTTGTGGACGTAAAGGCATGAGTATTTCCACTAACTTTGTAGAGGTAAGCTCCATAAAGGCAGGTAGTTTTCTCTTGTACTCACTAACGTATCTCCAGAATCTAACTTGTTAGCATGGTTTGTACTCAGTGATTCTAATCCTCACTATTTCTATGAGATAAGACTCAAGGCTCAAGAGACAGTATGGTTTAGATAGTGATGTTGAGCAAGCCAATTTGCTTTCTGCCTTTAATTCATTAAGAAGCAGTAGAAAATAAAGAATGAAATATCAAATAAAATATTTTCAGCAATCATGAAGCAGGGGGGTGCTGTCAATTGGCATCCTACCTTTTGTCCTATTACATTGTTTTTTTCCAAGTAATTTATTATTCTTTTTATATCAGAATACATAATTTGACATATTTAGGTTTTTCTAAAAGACACTACTTCCAAACAGGTCAAATAAACAAGTAGTTGAATGCTCTCTCCATTAAAACAGATGATGATTGAAGAGTCCAAATCTGAACTAAAAAATACAAGGTGTCAATCCCCATCTACAGTTCTAACCCCCCAAATCTCTAACTTTTAAAACAATTCCTTTGGTGACAAAACCTTACTTGACATCTGTGTTATGTAATATATGCACTGTATTACTTTTTACAAAATCTAGAAAATCCTGAATTCCAAAAATAATTGAGGGGCCAAGAGATTTGAAGAAAAAGCCTGTGTGTGTATGTGTGTGTGTGTGTATTTACATTTAAGTAGGGAAATTAGGCAAATCACAATCTCTCCAGCATTTTCATGATTTGGAAAGTAAGGGGGTTAGACTAGATGCCCTCTAAAATCACCTGGACAGTAATTAAATTCTAGGAATCTTCCTGATCGGTTTATATCCTGAAACACACAACAACTTGTGTTCAATTTTGGATTATGCTCAATTTCTATAAAATTCTGGGCATTTAGTTTTGCCCATAACATGTGACAAGCACACATTAGATATCTCTGCAACCAGGTAAGTTCATTCAGGTTTAGTACCTGCTGTGCCAAACACAGAAGATATGCCTTCCAGAATGGTCTCATGGACAGTGGGATGAGAGAGGACAAATGCAAGTGTCCAAAATGCAACCTTAAAAAAACAAAACAAAACAAAAAACATGTATCACACAGTACAGCCTTCTTTGACAGTGAATAAAAGCATACTTAGTATTCACCATAAACATTAAAAGAAACCAGGAAAATGTTTAAATTAAACTTAAAAGCATGCTAGTAAGGAGCAGTTTTGGAAACAACTAGATTTTATGAACAAGAGAGATGTTACAGACCTCTGAGAGGTCAAATCTATACTTTTATTCTGTCACTATAGTTTAATTCTGTTGTTTATATAAATTATCTTTACTACAAAATGAAGGATTCTTTTTACTAATACACATTATAAAATATTATATATGCATACATTAAATATTCAGAAACAGCAAATTATGACACTTAAAATGTTAATCCAAATGAAAATATTTTTTAAAATTTAATTTTCGTGAAATAGAAATGAATGAGCAAATCATATATTCTGCAAATAAAATATGGTAATTTTCAATAAGTGCAGAAAAATATACCTCAAATCCCATAAACTAAATTATGAGAGTAGTCAATATCAAAAATAATGGTCCTTTCACACCTGAATGTTACTGAACATAGCATGCTTGCAAATTCTCTCTCTAGACCAAAGAAAATTATTTCACATCTTTCCTCATTGTGGTATTACAAGGTTAAAATTATACTGCCATATATTTCAAAAATTAACTTTCCACTAACTCGGGTAGATGTTTTTGTTTCTATTTTTATTTTTATTTTTTATTTTTTTTTAAAGATTTTATTTATTTATTTGACAGAGAGAGACAGCGAGAGAGGGAACACAAGCAGGGGGAGTGGGAGAGGGAGAAGGCGGCTTCCTGCTGAGCAGGGAGCCTGATGCAGGGCTCGATCCCAGGACCCTGGGACCATGACCTGAGCCGAAGGCAGACGCTCAACCGACTGAGCCACCCAGGCGCCCCTGTTTCTATTTTTAGATTACACACTAGAGGAAACCTGTATAAAATCCATAAAAGAAGTTTGGGTTTCCCTTGCCTCTTTTCTGTAAACATGTATTGTAAAAGAAATTTCATCTAGGAAAATCAGTCCTGAAAGACTCCGATACTACTTCATATTTGAAACACTTAAGTCTTTTTGTTTCTTTTGTGAGGTAACTTTAAGTACCTTTACATAATCCCAATACTCCCCTCTGTGGCCAAAAAGGGAAGAGCAACTGTCTGAAGCAAGCGGTCAAGTAAGCCAAATTCAACCCTCCTCATGGTTTTCCTCCCTGGGGCATGAAACCCACTGGTGCCAGGGTAAATACGGTACCAGAGAACCAAGGCCACCACCATCTGGAGAGCCTCTTTCCGTGGCATGATTCAGAGTATCGAAGACTTACCCTAGACATTATCCAGTCCATTTTACAGTAGAAGAAACATGCTCAGAGAGCTCTCTTCTGTCTCCCCACTCAGGCCCCTGCTACTATTATCTACGGATGGAAGTGCTGAATTACTGGATTTAATTAATAACCACTCCAAACTCAATTCATCTCATTTAAAGGGTCAAAGTTCATACTGGGGGAAAAATAGCTTAGTGATAGCACACAGATTTTCAGTTATACAAAAGAGGGGTTCAGAGTTATACTAAATAGTGCTTAGAGTTTTAGAGATTTAGAGATTCACAAAAATTGGGTAATATTTATTTTGTAATGAACACAAGGAATTCAGCTAAATTATAAATGGCTGTACGAAGGTGCTATTTATCATTTTTAAACTTGGTAAAAAACTCAATTACATTTATTTATTTATTTTTTTATTTTATATTATAAATATAAAAAATATAAATATAAATATAATATAAATATATATAAATATATTATATGTAAAAATATTATATATATATTATATATATAAAATATTATATATATAAATATAAATATAAATATAAAAAAATAAATAAAATTTATTTATTTATTTGACAGAGAGAGAGAGCCCGAGAGAGGGAACACAAGCAGGGGGAGTGGGAGAAGGAGAAGCAGGCTTCCCGCAGAGCAGGGAGCCCTATGTGGGGCTCGATCCCAGGACCCTGGGATCATGACCTGAGCCGAAGGCAGACGCTTAACGACTGAGCCACCCAGGCGCCCCTCAATTACATTTTTTTAAAAAGAAGAGTCACATAAAAGACAGGTATGAGTAAATAAGAAATTTACATATATTACTGAAACAAACAAGAATAAATGACCTTGGGATCTTTGCATACTCCCAGTTAAAAATTGCTCCCCAAAGTAGCAATTAGTATTTTGCCAAAGGGGTCAGGTCTATGAGGGCTGCTCAAAAAGGAGAAGGGCCACCTGGCTCACTGAACTTCACAAGCAGCCACTGCAATTCATTTGGAGTAAGAACAAAGGTGAAAGGGACAAGGAGGAAAGCCCTGCCCAGTAAGAGAAGATGAAATGGGTATGTTCTTCAGCATCACTTATTCCTCCATTCAAAAGAGATTTAACAAATACTGATGGAGTCTCTATAACAGGTCAGACAGTCTTCTACAATCATGGTAAACACAAACACGTATAAGGTATCATTCCTGCCCAAAGAACTTTCACATCTAGTTGGGGATATGAAATAAAAATCAGGAGAAAAAAAGAACTAAGTGTACAGGCAATGGGTGGGACAGACAACACAGGCTGTGGGAGTTGAGGGTGAGGTGGGGTGGGATGGGGGGTCGTGGGGTCAGGATTAGGAAAGAGCTTGGGAGAAGCGATAACAAAGATAAAATGTCAGCGGTGAAACTTGTTTTGGAAAAATGTTCCTAAAAATTTCATTTGGCAGGAATTTCTTGTAAGTTGGAAATGGTTTTCCCATACAAATGATTTTACTGATTATGGTTAATATTTTGGGCCAGTCTACCAAGGTTCACCTCGACCACCATGGAGCCTTCTAGTGATCTGTCCTGTCCCCAACTACCTCAAGCCCTAGCTCTGAGTTCCATGGGCTTTGAGGCAGAGCCCAGAATGGGAGAGAAGAGAACCTGACCTGGGCACCAAGAAAGGCCAGGCCCCACCACCTGTCCAATGGCGGGGCTTTTTGGGGTTCTCTAAGTGTTGATGGGAGATCACAGAAGCCAGATAGCAGTGGCCACTCCCACCCTGGGGCATTTGAGTGGTCCAGTTTTGGAAGTCAGGGCAGTTTATGAATGGGCCATTGAACGTAATGATTGAAATGATGGCCTTACTTTTTATAAAAGAAGAAAGCTAACATTCACTGAGCACCTTCTTTCTTCAAGGGACTGTCAGCCACTTTCCATATCTTAAAAATAATAATGCTCATGACCATCCTATGAGGTAAATAACATTCATCCTATTTTATAGATAAGAATACTGAGGCTCAGAGAGGTTAAACACTTGGCTCACTGTCACCCAGCACTGGGATTTGGCTTTGGGCCTGACTCTAAAGCCTTTCCAGGGTCTCTGCCTGCACACCAGCTGCTTCTTGGAGGTGCCAATGACAGCCAGCAAAATGGAACTCTGACTAATCATCAGACACTTTCTTTCTGAAATTCATTATTTAAATCCTTTCAGGCCGGTGCCAGGAACAAATTCCAAAGAACTGACTTCCCCTGAGTCAGATCAATGGGGCTTTGTGTCCCTTTCTTCTGGAGGATCTCTCTAATGAGATCTTGAAAATTAATCCTGTGACAGGAGTGGCTGTTTTGTTGCTGCTTTGGGAGCTGTTCTGATGTTCGCCTTTTCATTTTGCTATAGCTTAATCAGTATCCAAGAAAGCAATGCAAAGAGAAATCAGGGCGTAATATCAGAGGTACATAAAGAAGGGGAAAGGATTAGACGATTTTTATTTGCCCATGCCAGATGAACTACATATAGCAGAGAGGCCAGAATTTCTATTTCTGCTCTTTACTCAATCAGTTTTATAACACGTGAAAAGAAACTAGACTATCAGTACTTAGAAAGCCTTCACTAAGAGGAAGGAGAAATAAATAATACCTGAAATATCTCATTTCTATTTGTTAGAAGAAAAAAGAAAATGGCCACCTTTATCATTAGAGATGGGTTGAATATTCCTGTTCAGTAGAAAACAAATATGTAAAAAAGGTCACCCTTTAATTCCTCAAATAATACCAGTGCAGCTTAAGCTAATGTGAGATCCTCCCTGATGTGCATCAGGCAAGAAGGGGCAGACATATCACATGGCTTTAATCTAGTTCATAACAGCTTTAGAAAGAAACAGTTAAAAAGTCTCTGCTCTCTTTAGTATTGTGAGTTCCAAAGTCACCAGCTCCATTCATGGGGAAGCTTACAGGACCAAGACGCCAAGAAACACAAACAGGAATGGTGTGCCGAAGGAGAATGGGTAGAGGGGAAGACAAAGAACTAATATTCACTGGGCACCAGTTGGGTTTATGTCACTGAATCCTCACAACCACCTTGTGGAGAAAGGAGGGTTACCATTTATTATGTACCCAAGTCCTAGGACTATATCAGGAGTTGTATTATCCCTTTGTTACCCATGAGGAAATGGAGGCTGAGGGTTTAAATTCTCTCCATGAGATTCTATAGCTCTGGCGGGGGTTATCTTGATTCAAGCCCAATTCTATCCCAGACTATCCATTTACCTACTCTCTCCCCAATAAAATGTTGGAGTCAAGACTTACTCATCTTTGCAGCACCAATACTAAGTATGTTGCCTGACAAAGAAAGTACTCCATAAGCAGGTGTTGTCACAACTAACCCCAAGGTGCAAGCTTTTCCCTTAGCCTGCTACAGGCTTGCCTTGCAGAGGGCAGAATTCACTTGACATCTTGCTCTGCCTCCTTTGTGATCTTATCAGATTTCATTAGGCATTCAGTTTTGTTTTTCTAGCTCACAACCAAATCCACTGTAGCCTTTTTCTTTCCCATAATCAAGAAGTGAAAAGACTGAAAAAAAGAAAGAATAATGAAGGAAAAAAAACTGAAATTGCAGTAGACAGAAGTGTAATCCTTACTTTACTAATATACTTACAGGGACAGCATTGGACAGAGAAGCCCAAAGTAATAAGAGCCCATAATTGGGGCTCATTTCTTCCTTTCTTTCCGTCTCTACGATATCCAGCATAGCCTGCATTAACGTCTGTTAAAAGAAAGACATTTTATCAAACCACAGCTATGTGACAAAGAATGATGTTAATAAACAAAGACCATGAATTTTTCCTTAATCTCAAATATATTATTTCTGCCATTCCTAGGTCTGCAGCTTGAGGCATGCTAAGGGTTTTATACACTTACCGGTAGCATAGTAATTAGGAATAGGGACTCTAGAGCACAACTGCTTTACTGCATTGGTTCAAATCCTGGCTTCGTTTTTTTTTTTTTTTCTTAAAGACTTTATTTTTTAGAGCAATTTTAAGTTTACAATAAAATTGAAAGTACAAAGAATTCCCATATAACCCTTACCCCCACGCATGCATAGTCTTCCCTACTTAACAATACCATTCACCAAAATGGTATTTTTTTTTTTTACCATGGATCAAGGACATTGACACATCACAATCACCTGAATTCCATAGTTTACCTTAGGGTTCACTCTTGGCATTGTAAAATCTATGGGTTGGGACAAATGCATGATGATATATATCCACCATTATAATGTCATACAAATTATTTTCACTGCCCTAAAAATTCTCTATGCTCTGCCAATGTCTCTCTCCTCCCTCCCCAACAACCACTGATCTTTTTCCTTTCTCCACATCCTGCCTTTTGCAGAATGTCATATAGCTGAAACCATACATTATATAGCCTTCTTAGATTGGTCTCTTTCACTTAGTAATATACATTTATGGTTCCTTCATGTCTTTTCATGGCTTGATGGCTCATTTCTTTTTAGCGCTGAATAATATTCCATTCCCTAGATGTACCACAGTTTATTTACCTATTAAAGGGCATCTTGGTGGCTTCCAAGTTTTAGCAGTTATGAATAAAACTATTATAAACATCCATATGCAGGTTTTAGTGTGGACATAAGTTTTCAAGTCATTTGGGCAAATATCAAGGAGCACAACTACTAGATTTTATGGCAAGAGTATGCTCTGTTTTGTAAGAAACCACCAAAGTGTCTTCCAAAGTGTCTCCACCATTTTGCATTCCCATTAACAATGAAGGAGAGTTCCTGTTGCTCCACGTCCTCACCAGGAGGTGAGCTGTTGTCAGTGTTCCAGATTCTGACCAGAATGAGTGTAGTGGTCTCTCAGGGTTGTTTTCATTTGCATTTCCCTGAAGACATATGATGTGGAGCATCTTTTCATATGCTTCCATCTTCTCTCATGGATTGTGCATTTGATGTTATATCTAAATAGGCATCACCATACCCAAGGTAAACTAGGTTTTCTCCTAGGTTATCTTCTAGTAGTTTTATACTTTTGCATTTTACACTTACATCTGTGATTCATTTGAGTGAATTTTTGTGAATTGTATAAGATCTCTATCTAGATGCGTTCTTTCTTTCTTTTTGTTTTGCATGTGGATGTCCAGTTGTTCCTGCACCATCTGTTGAAGAGTCTATCTTTGTTTCACTATATTGCCTCCTGCTTCTTTGTCAAAGGTCAGCTGATTATATTTAAAGGGGTCTATTTCTGGGCTCTCTATTCTGTTCCATTGATCTACTTGTCTATTCTTTCACCAATACCACACTATAACATTACAGTAAATCTTGAAGTTGGGTAGCATTGCTCTTTTGAAGAACTTTGTTCTTCT
Organism: Neomonachus schauinslandi; assembly: GCF_002201575.2. NCBI lineage: Eukaryota > Metazoa > Chordata > Mammalia > Carnivora > Phocidae > Neomonachus > Neomonachus schauinslandi. The sequence continues at coordinate 103,910,141 of NC_058410.1, read as the reverse complement.
CCTTGAATACTGTGTTGGTGATTCTGGGTCTTTGTCTCTCCATATAAACTTTAGAATCAGTTTGTTGATATCCATAAAATAACTTCACTGGGATTTTGATTGAGACTGCATTGAATGTATAGGTTGAGTTGGGAAGAACTGACATCTTGACAATATTGAATCTTCCTATCCATGAACATAAAATATCTATTTACATAGTTCTTTGGTTTTGTTCATCAGAGTTTTGTAGCTTTCCTCATACAGAGCTTATATACCTTTTGTCAGGTTTATACCAAGTATTTCATTTTGGGGAATACTAATGTAAATGGCACATTGTGTTTCTAATTTCATACTCCACACATTCTTTATTGGTACATGGGAAAGCAATTAACTTTTGGATATTAACTTGTATCCTGCAACTTTGCTGTAATTGTTTGTTAGTTCCAGTAGTTTTTTGTTGATTCTCTTGGATTTTCTACAAATATGATCATGACATCTGTGAACAAAGACAGTTTTATGTCTTCTTTCCCAATATGTGTAACTTTTATTTCCTTTCTTGATTTATTGCATAGGACTTCCAGTACTATGTTGAAAAGGAGTGGTAAAGAGGACATCCTCGCTCTGGAGTTCTGGTACCAATTTCTAATGTGTGTGTATATGTGGAAGGAGGAGTCCCAAACAACAATAAAAATACTCAGGACACTACCTGGGTGCCCTATAATTCAACTCAGTTCAACTCAATCCTGACACCATCTACCCAGAACTAGCATGTGGTTCTGCAGGTTAAGGGTTTTGTCCTACAAGACTATGCCCTTTCTCCACCTCCCACCTGCCCTTCAGATGCCAGTCACAGCCCAGGTTATTACCTGTACTTTGGACCAACTGGCTACAGATTGGAGGTTCTAAGAGCCTCCTCCTTGGACTTCAGATGCCAGCTGCAAGTCTAGGCTGCTATCTGTACTTCCAGCTGACTGGCTGTATAAATCAGAGGTTCCCACAACCCCTTCCTCAGGTTCAGTTAATTGGCTAAAAGTGAGAGAAACATTTTATTTACTGGATTATTATTATAGAAGGATATGATAAAGGATTCAGACAGGCATGCAGATAACCACACATAATGATTTCATTTATATATAAGCACACATAAGTGTGTGTGTCTATATATATGTGTGTGTGTGTGTGTGTGTGTGTATAATCTGAATATAGTATTGCTATAATTTGAACAAATTGTTACCTGTTAGATCAATTAAGAATAGGAAAATAAATTTCTATTTCACCTTTACTTATTTCTTCTTTGATGCTCTTCCCTTCTTTATATAGATCTGAATTTCTGACCTGTATTATTTTTCTTCTCGCTGAAGAACTTCCTTTAATATTTCTTGTAAGGAAGGTCTACTGACAACAAACTCCCTCATTTTTTGTTTGTCTGCAAAAGCCTTTATTTCTCCTTCACTTTTAAAGGATAATTTCACAGGGTGCAGAATTCCAGATTGGTGTGTTTTCTTTTTTTTTTTTTTTCTCACTCAACTCTTAATATTTCACTCTATACTATTTTTGCTTTGCATGGTTTCTAAGGGGAAGTCAGATATAATTATTATCTTTGTTCCTCTATTGATATGGTGTTTTTTCCTTCTGGCTTCTTTAGGATTTTTTATCTTTGGTTTTTTGTAATTTAAAAATGATATGCTTTTGGTGTTGACGTGCTTGGTGTTCTCTGAGCTTCCTGGATCTATGGTTTGGTGTCTGACATCAATTGTGGAAAATTCTGTCATTATTGTGTCCAATACTTCTTCTATTCCTTTTTCCCTTTCTTCTCCTTCTAGTATTCCCACTGTATGTATGCTATCCCTTTTACAGTTGCCCCACAGTTCCATAGTTTTTGGGTATTCTGTTCTTTTTTTTAGTCTTTGTTCTCTTTGCTTTTCAGTTTTTGGAAATTCAACTGATATATCCTCTAGAGATTCTTTTCTCAGCTCTGCCAGTCTACAAATAAGCCCATCAAAGACATCCTTCATTTATGTTATATTGTTTATTATATCTAGCATTTAATTGTGGTTCATTCTTAGGATTTCCATCTCTCTGCTTATATTGTCTCTCTGTTCTGGCATGCTGTCTAAATTTACGCATTAAAGCCCTTGGCATATTAATCATAGTTGTTTTAAAGTCCCAGTCTGATAATTCTAATATTGGTTTGTTCAGCCTTGTACTTGTTGTTAGGATGGAGTGGCAACTTCCAAGATCCTCACACATGGAACCAGAACCTGGCTTAGTTAGTCAAGACCTGGGTAACATTGGACAAGTTACTTTAAGCTCTGTGTCTCAATTTCATCATCTATAAAATGGTCATAACATGGTACCTACCTCAGAGGATTGTTGTGAGAATTAAATCAGTTACTACCTATCAAGAGCTTAAAACAAAACTTAGTACATATTATCATTTTGACAAATTTTTAAAATAAACCTCTGCTTTTAGGAAAATGCAAGCAACACAGAAACACAGATATCTGGAGCATTCCAGAGACAACCCTTCCCCCATTTGCCATGAAGATTCTCAGCCTATACACCATGGAGAAAGCACTGCCAAGCCAGGATATGGTATAAATACCACAATATGCAGAGAAGTAGTATTTGACTGGAATGGTGCCAACTAAGATCAGGGCCCCATCCAAGGCCACTGATGGTTGCTCTCAGGTCATCACACAAATTCCATGAAAGATTTATCTTCACTGGGAGGTTTCCCAGTCACACCTTTGTCAATGGTCATTCCCCATCATGGGGAAGAAATTCAGACACATTTTCATTAAGTTACTCATGTATTTTGAATCTTAAATAACTCAGGTTCAGGTTATAAAAATAATGGCAGCTAATGCCTAGTCATTGCTTGCGAAGGCAAGGACTGTTTTAAGTGCTTTGCAAGTATCGAACCATTCAATCCTCAGCACAATTCGAAGAAGTAGATACTATTATCTTCACCATTTCACATTTGAGGAAACTGAAGCACAATTAAGTTAGGGAACTTTGCCAGGACAGGTGGCTTGTCGGTGGTTGAGCTGGGATTCAAACTCTGTGAGCTTGGCCCTGGCTCCAGAGCCCACACTCTTAGCTACTGTCCTATACTGCCCCATGAGAGAGACAGCCCACAACTCACATGGATTAGGGATTAAGAGAATTGTATTGTACCATCATGTAGTAGTTTTGCTTCAGATCTTAGGATACATGAAACAACTGTTAAATCACCATCAAAGAAAATACACGATGAGAGACTAGTACTGTGACTTACAAAGACACGTAATGTTTCAAAAGTGATTAACCACTCTAATCCTCAGCTTTCTGGTTTTAATAATCCCCAGTTTGCTGGGTATTAGAGTTGCTGTGAAAAACAAATGAGTCACGAATTTGTGAAATGTGTAATATTATGCCTAGCACAGAGTAAGCTCCCCATAAATGTTAGCAATGTCTTATCGTTATTGTTACTGTAACAATGGGCTAGCAAAATTGAAAATCATTTAAGTATAAATTTTATTTACTGCTAGTTTCTATCATACAACATAAATTATTATAACACCAAGTTTACATCTCATGGAAAATCCTATACATGGATTTCATTCTCTGGATATGCTATTCTGGTGCAATGTTCGTTTTAAATGAAAACACTAGTTTAATACATATCTAGAATAACAAGGGAGAAATCATCACACTTGATGTTTATGATGTGATGAAATGTGTGTGTGATATTTCCAAAAAACGAAAACTTCTTCCAGTCTTCTGCTTAACTAGCCGTTGAAATCTACTTATACAGAAGACAACAGAATCTTTTATTTTCTTCTTAGACCACATTAAAAAAAAAATTGGGTGCAAAACACAAGCTCAGTGTGAATACTGCTGGAAGAAACAGAAATGATACATAAAAAAATGAAAACTGCTCCTGAATGTTCAAACTGAGTTCTGTCCCAAAGTCTTAAACAGTGGATTAGCTTCAGCAAACTTCAAAATCTGTCTTTATTCAAATAGAGAGTTAGAGTACATAGGATTAAAAATGCCTCATTTCTTCAGAGTAGGAAAAAGAAATGCCACTCTAGAAGTACTGTCAGTGGAGAGTTTTAGTTGGGGCATTAAAAACCCTGTTTGTCAGGCCCATCGATTACAGATCTATCTGAGTGCAGCTTTTATACACATGCCTCTTCACCCCTAAATCCTGGAAAATTATGCAAACAAAAATGTGTTTGTCTGGGTCTGTTTGTAAAATAGAATCCTTAGCTGAAACACCGTTTATCAATGTGGGGCATTCCAGAGTAGCTTTCTATTCCCTTTATTCAGGTGGGAGATATCTAAACATTCATACGTCCCTTTTTTTCTGAAGCAATCTTCCTCTCCAGTGTTAGGTAGAGTTGCTTGTGATAACACTTGCTATAATTATGAAAGGCAAGGGAACAAAAGCACTAGATATCATCTATAAATACTAAAAGGTCTGATTTTGGGGGCACCTGGGTGGTTAAGCGTCTGCCTTCGGGTCAGGTCATGATCTCCTGATCCTGGGATGGAGCCCCGTGTCGGGCTCCCTGCTCAGTGGGGAGTCCGCTTCTCCCTCTCCCTCTGCCTCTCGCCCATGCTTGTGCATGCATGCACACCCTCTCTCTCTCTCTCTCTCTCACTTCCTCTCTCAAATAAATAAATAAAAATCTTTAAAAAAATAAATAAAAGGTCATATTTTTAATGATAAACACACGGTATAAACTCTTATGTAGTCCTCACTACTCTCTAACTGCTTCACAAATATTAACTCATTTAATCCCCACATTCTGTGAGGTAGATGTAGAAATTGAGCCAAGAGGCCAGGTGCCATGCCCAAGGTCATGAGACTGGGGACTGGATTTGAGCCCGTATTCAGACCAAGTGAATCCCAGTCTCCAAGGTGGGGAGGGGGTCTGGACAATCAGGTAGTTTTCAAAAGCTCCCAGAGATTCTGATGAGCAGGCAGGGTTGAGAACTTGTCATTACACAAGCATCAGAACCACCTGGAAGGCCTATGAAACCACAGATTGGTGGGCTCCACCCCAGAGGCTCTGACTGAGTGGTCCCCAGGCGATGTTGGTACCACTGGTCTAGGAACCACACTTGAAGAACCACAGACCTAGGACACTTCGAACAGTGGCTTCCAGTGCCTTGCTTTTCAAATTATACCTTACTACCTCCCTTTATTTGAAAAGAGAAATAATTAGTGGTAGTGGCATCAAGAACAAAGTCTGCTTTGCAGAGCTCTGCTATCCTTGTCTAATGTGCCATAACTCCCACCTGTCACTGTTGACACAACTGTATAATATATAAATCAATAAAAACCTCAGCACCTTGTTATATGTTGTTGTCTGTAGCTTTAGTTTTTTTCTTACGTAGAAGACTATTAATACCTACCTCATTATTATGAGGTTGTTTAATAGAATAGTGTAGAAATCCAACACAGTACTTGACACAAAATGTTACCTAAATAATCTCATGATTTTTGAGAAAAAAATTATTTTAAAAATCATAGCTTATTACTGTTTTCATCCCACATATTTTAACAAAAAAGCTCAGGGATACTTACCATGGAATTATCTTTTGCAGATCTATATGTTTTCATATCTGGAATAGTTTTCTCAAAAAGTGCTAAAAGCCACTTTTTGGATTTTGACCAGTTTCTAGGCAAGAAAAAAACATGTGCATAAATTAATGTGAAAGCACATCAGGAATAACAGGTCATGGCGTTAAAGGGGGAATATCTATGGAAGTATAATTATTTCTCCAAATTTCTTCAGTTTTTCTAGAATTTCATTTGAGGTCTACCTTCAGACTTACTAGATCACAAGGAAAATCAAGGGGGTAGGCAGCCACATCTTAGTGGGGTGTTTTGCAAACAAATGTTTGAATCTCTATAGGATTGGCATTGAATAAAAAACAAAGACAAAAACAAACAAAAAACCAGAGCCCATGACCTGCTTGTCCTACTTTTACTCTGGCTGTTACCAGTTCCTGGAGGATGAAGAACTAGCACAGTGACAGGTGCTGGCTTAAGTCAGGTAAAGCAAATTGGCTATGATCTTTTTCATATTTTTTGACCAGTCACCACTATAGACCAACTGCTAAGACATTTAAAAAATCATGTGTTATTTTACTTTCAAACCCCTGAGGCTGCTGTGAAAAATACATTTGACCACACCTCCTTTTGTCTCAGGGAGAACAAGGACAACCACGGGTCACACTTGATGATTTAGCATGGTTCCAAACTATAGCAATGAATGTGATCATAATAAGCAGTAAACAGGATAAAAGGCCTCAAAATAAATTCTTTGTTTCATTCTCATATCTTCTCTGTCTCTCTCTTACTCCCTGTTAAATTTTTGCTCCTCAAAATAAGAAAAAAAAAAAAGGAAATAATGCATCTTTCTTCTTCAGTTCCTTCGTCAAGTCATACACACACCAAAAACAAACTGGTCTTAAGAAGTAGCTTCTGTCTGGGACGCCTGGGTGGCTCAGTCGGTTAAGCGTCTGCCTTCGGCTCAGGTCATGATCCCAGGGTCCTGGGATCGAGTCCCGCATCGGGCTCCCTGCTCCGTGGGGAGCCTGCTTCTCCCTCTGCCCTGTCTCTCTCTCTGTCTCTCATGAATAAATAAATAAAATCTTTAAAAAAAAAAAAAAAGAAGTAGCTTCTGTCTCTTCCTCGTAGATGCTGCTCTCTCTACATAGGACAGGGAAATGAGACAGGTATGAATTGCTGGGAGGAGCTTGGTCAGTGAATTAATTGTAGGGAAGAGCTCTCTACCTTAGGAGATGTTCTGGCATCTGGGACCCGTACTCAAAACCTTCATCATAAGCTTGAAAATGCTGATAGAACTCCCTGATTTTTCTCTCATCTGTGGGAAACAAACCTTTTTTAAAGAGTATATTCATTGTGACTGGATAAAGGAGATGCCTACAAAGAAAAACACATAGAAAGTCAGATCCAATGACCAAAGGAGAAAGGCAAAGGACACAATAAAGGGCATTATTTAATAGCTATATATTAGGGGTAGATAATAATATGCGGCAGATTCTTTTGGGAAAGAGTCACTCTTGAAAGGTTTTAATATTTGCTTACTGTGGTCAAGATAACTTAGGGGTAACTGAAACTGTGGTTCATTTATCTGAAGATTTTAAAATGCTTTCTAAGCAAGCATTGTTAGATCCTGACAAACGTGAGATGATGTGCAGAAATAAATTGATTCAATATAATTTCAACGAGTACTTATTCAGCAAATAATAGCAATAATTAAGATACAGTCCATGACTTTAGACAGCAGCAAAAGAGAGCCAAAGAATCAGGGCAATACTAGTTACCAAATATGCCAAGCTCTCACAGGATCCTACAGATTTAAACTACTACACGTTGAAGGATAGTACCTATCATCATTACATTTTGCCATAAGTGAAAAATGATTACTGTGGCATTCATAAGGGAAAGAATATCAAAGATTGTTAATATGACCTAAATTAGTACACTGAGTACTGTTTGTTTCAGTTTTATTTGCCATCCCTTCCTCACTAGAAAATTTTCAGGATCTCCTTCCCCCAAAGTTTCAAAGATAGCCAAGAATTTGCTTGGTTTTATTGTAGATACTGGGCATGCTAAAAGTTTGGTTGGTTGCTTGCCTTGTTTTGTTTGTTTGGTTGGTTTTTTCCTCTCTCTCTTTCTGGACCTCTAACAAAATATTAACTGTTGTTCTTTTTATGAGTCTGAACTATTGAATCCTGCCTTCAGCATCCCAGTATCCCACTGAGATGGAAAAGTGCCTAACTGGTAACTTCAATTTACCAAATCTCCTTATGCATTGGAAGAATTTTTCTCAAGGTTCCTAGGCCCAGCCCTTACCTTTGCCAGAAAGCTTCAGAACATGGCTGAGGCCACTTGACTCCCTCCAGCACCCTTCCCTGTCTCACCTGTCGCTCAGCATCCCCTCTAGGTAGGTACATTCTACATGGCATGGAATAACTGAGGAGAAATTACTGTAAATGTATTAAAATGATTGTATTGGCTCACCTTAAAATGGAGTGCTAATGAAAAATTGCTCCATTAATTAAAATGTAAAAGATTAATATAATCTCTTAATTACCTAGCTAGATAGACTTCATTAATCCACCAGATAATTTTTAAAGTTCAATGCACAGGCTTCAAAGTTTTTTATTCCAAAAAACCTCCCAAAACAAAAACCAACAAGATCAAATAATACTAATGCATCTATTTACCTTACTAAGTTGTTCAGCTCCATTGTCCCATGAGTGCCTAAGTTCTCCAGTTGCTCATTTAATTCTTCAGTCAGTTGTCCAGTGAGTTGATATAGGTTGAAAGTCCCTATTTTCCCTTTCATCATGATATAAAGTTTTTCATGCAGTGTTAAAAAAGTATTCTTTGGAATTGACGCTAGAAACAGAGAAAACTATTTTCAAAAGAAGCAACAACTCCTTGAAGCAAACAGTCAATCTACCTATACTACTACTTGGTCAGTAGGGACTGGAGCCAAAGTCTTCCCAGTACATAAAATCACCTCCTGCAAGTAAAAGGAGGCAAAGATTCAACCTATCCCATGAGATAGTAAAAGTCTGTAGGGAAATTCACGTTCAGGGGTGATCTACAAATGGGTGATTAGGAGGGCCTCTGGGAAACACAAATCTAGTGATTTTTATTTCCACATTTAAAAGCTTTCATTGGCTTCCTACCCTTAACAAAGTTTACACAAGGCCTTCCACCATCTTTCTAGTTCTCCAGTGATATTTCCAGACCCTTCTCCCCGCAAATTTGTATCTCAGGTACAGCGTGATATTTCCAATATTTATATTCATATTTCCTCAGTACTTTTATTAGACATTCTATCTGCTCAAAACACTCTCTCCCTGACCAACTTCACCCCATTCCCACACACCCACAACTACAAGCCACACATTTCTTCTGCTAACTTCGATTTCTCCTTCAAGTGTCTACACTTCCTAACCCCATGAGGAGCTTTGGCTCCATTACTTCCTTTGTATTAGTGTTCACGTTCCTTCCATGATACACACTCCTGCTTGAGTTCGGTTAGTAAGAGTATCAGTTTTTAAACTCATTATTCTTTTGTATTTTTCTTTAATCCTGTCTTATTGTCTGTAAAGTAACTTTTTCAAAAAATAGTTTTTAGTTTTCTAGTTCGTCAGCCTATTATGTGTAGGTTACATTTTGTATAAGTTAATTAAAAATAATTCTTAATCTCAGGAAACAAACTGAGGGTTGCTGGAGTGGTGGGGGATGGGAGGGATGGGGTGGCTGGGTGATAGACATTGGGGAGGGTATGCTCTATGGTGAGCGCTGTGAATTGTGTAAGACTGATGAATCACAGAGCTGTACCTCTGAAACAAATAATACATTATATGTTAAAAAAAAGAAGATAGTAGGAAGGGAAAAATGAAGGGGGGGGAATCAGAGGGGGAGACGAACCATGAGAGACTATGGACTCTGAGAAACAAACAGGGTTCTAGAGGGGAGGGGGTAGGGGGATGGGTTAGCCTGGTGATGGGTATTAAAGAGGGCACGTACTGAATGGAGCACTGGGTGTTATACACAAACAATGCATGGAACACTACATCAAAAACTAATGATGTAATGTATGAGATTAATATAGTATAATAAAAAAATGTAAAATTAAATCTCCAAAATAAATAAATAAATAAAAATAAATAAAAATAATATTTCGATTTCCCAAACATACATCTTCTCCTTAGTAGGGGGATATATGAGAGGACTGGGAGGCTGGCTCAAGAGCACATATTAACATATTTTGTCTATTAAAATAGAAATATTTAAACATGAAAATCCCCAGAGGAGGCAGAGGTGAAAAAACTTGATCATTTCCATGCATCCCTGATCGGTGAGTAAGTTGGCATATTTTTCTGGAGGGATATGTGAACTTACAGATCAAGAGCCTTCAGACTTCAAAATATTTATATTCTTTGATCTGGAATTCCATAGTTTAAATACCGAGAAGCACTAAATAGTCAAAGAATTTAACCAACATGTTGTGATCTTCATGCGGACAAGAAGAAATAACCATCATGTTCTTGGTCACTGACAGCTTTAAAATTTTGTTTTGTTTTGTTTTAATGGCAAGAGATGAATGAGAGGCTACATGAAGAGGAACCTAAGAAAGAAGCCAAAAAGGAAACCAAGAGAAAGAAGCCATAGACAACAGAAGCAAGCACAGACATTAGGGAAGCAGAGAAAGAATCGGGCACCAAAATGAAACAGCTCCCCATTCTTAGGAGGACAAATGGCCTCAGCACCGCATGTTTGCAGCCTGGGAAGAAATAAAATGGACAGTTACACCGGAAGCATGCTGACAAATACAATCCAGCAGTCTCTGACAAGGGAGAACAAAAGGCCACCAATTACATGAGGCCAAGCCCCACTTACCTTAATAGCCCTATGGAATGTGTCAGGAAATGCCACAGTAAAGGGCGTACTAAGCAGTGGAATTCTACTGTCAGTGAACAGAGTAGCAACATGTGATCAAGCCAAGAGCTATAGCCTGTGAAGCATTGTCTACACAGCAGCGGAGCAGAGTGAAGGACATCTTGGGAGCTGTAACAGGATACAGATTCCAAATATTTTCCAAAATAAAGAGCAGTGGGGTAACCTCATCTCTTACCACATCTAATTAAGACTTACATGAGGCTGCCAATAATTTGTTTTTCAAAGACCAAACTCATCAGATACTCTTTCTACCTTCCATCCTGATTTTAAAGAGTAAAATAAGGAAGGGGCTGTCAACATTCTTGATAGAGGAGCGAGGATATGATTGTTAACAAAGCTATTCTTGGACTCCGATGTTGTATTTCAAACAAACTATCTGAAAATATTCTTTACCTGTACGATAGATGGGCTTTTGCACTGCTAGTTCAAAATTTACTTCTTTGGATTTTAGAAACATATTAATTCCCTCTTCTTCAGTAACAAAGGTCATTCGGGTGCCCATAACAAAGACTGTAAATACTGGTCCATACTGAAAGATAACACAAATACAGATATTAGTAAGGATTTCTAATAAGCTACTGGGCCATGGATTATGCAAGAACCCTAATGCTGAAGTTATAGTCAAGATACAAATTATTATGATTATATATGATAATTAATTATAAATTTTGCTGGATTCAGCCAAATCTAAATTATACAAATCATAATTTATTCTGTCCTAATACTTAACCTTCATTTTGATCGTTATTTGAAACTTCCTTTCTTGTAGTAGGAAATAATAATTAGAAATAATTATTTTTTTTAAAGATTTTATTTATTTGAGAGAGAGAATGAGAGAGAGAGAGAGAGCACAAGAGGGGGGAGGGTCAGAAGGAGAAGCAGACTCCCCATTAAGCAGGGAGCCCGATGTGGGGCTCGATCCCGGGACTCCAGGATCATGACCTGAGCCTGAAGGCAGTCGCCCAACCAACTGAGCCACCCAGGCGCCCCTAGAAATAATTATTAGAAATTATGTCAAACAGTGATATTTAAACATTGTTTTCCAGATATCAGTAGGCTTACGAGCAACCTCTAGCTCAGTTTTGTGATATTTCCAGACCCTTAAGAAAAAGATACAAAACAGCTGACTTAAATCTGTGGTCACTCAACAATGTCCTGCAATCCTAAAAAGCTCTCTAATGTGTTCACTTTCTCACTTTCCAAAATTACTATTTCCCCTGGATACCTGCCCAACCCTCTCCACTCTGAGATACCTACCGTTCCTGCTTTCTAACTCACTAGGAAACTCAGGCAATCAAGTAAAAGCACTCACAACTTCTTACCACCAAATCTTGCAAAGATACACATTTGTACCCATTCTCTGTGCCTCACCCTAGGTTAGCACAGATGAGAGGTCCTGCCCCTGTGAAATGCCAGTGCTCCCTCACTTGTGTTATGGATTCTACGTTCTTGCCTTCTCTTCATTCTATGTCTATGCCTCCTGTCATCCCACATCATCAGATCTGCCCTCTATGAGATTACCAGCAGCCTACAAACACACGCTAGTCCTGAGTTTGATTTCAGGAAGTCCATGACTTTATTGGGAGGCTTCACTACTGGGTGGAGACTGCCTTCCCAGGGCTAGCCAGTTCTTGGAGAGAGTGAAGGGCTCAGCCAGCCAGAAGCATACCTTTCACATGCAAACCAACCAATCTTCAGTCTATATCCCCATCTACTTCCTTATCTTATGCTCACACACCAGTATTTCCCCTGCCCAAAATCATTCCAAGGCCAGGTACCAGGCAACCCGAAACCACCTGTATAGCCCAAAGCCGAAAAGAATTATTCAAAGTAGCCAATCCTAAATTGTTTTCCCTGCCCTGCTTTGCCTTTCCTGAGGAAGCCCCAATAAAGGCTCAGGCACAGGCTTTTCTCTGGCTGTTATCTTCTGCCTCCTGACTGATACCAGTGCTTTTCCCTGTGGCCCTGCATGGCCTGCAGAGGCCCCCCTCTCAGACCCGTGAGTATAATAAACATCTTCCTTCCAACCTCTCCTTCTCATTTCCTCCTGTGTTGGCACTAACTTTACAATACCACATCCAACATGTACGTTCTTGGAGCAGTCACCCATACTTTCATATCCTGTTACAGTTACTGTAAGTATTTCAAAACATTATGCTTGTCACTACTCCAATATTGCAGTCATTTCTAGGTGCCCCTGAAATGGCACATGATCATTCCTACAACCCATTGTTGGGCTCCATCAGGCAACTGTGGGCATGAAAACCATGAAGCCACCAAACAGTGAAGTCTCATTTTCTTACACTGGTGATCCGGACGTCTGCATGACTTTCCAGTATTACTTATCTACAATTACTTGCTAATCAATATTTAGAAGATGAATAATTTCTACTGTTTTAAGTTTTGTACAAATAAGAATTCTTAACTTTCCATTAGGAAAGTGGCCTATGTAACACATATAGGTACCTGGACCACAGTGTAGAACAGCCAAGTTCAAATACACTGAAGAATTGACATAACTGCTGATGCAAGGTATTTAAAATAACTTACGGCAAAAGTGCACTGTACAAATGATCATGTCCGATGGTACAAATTCTATGGCAGTGGGGGTGTATCTGTCTTACTTGCTTGGCTTTTGTCCTCCTTTGTGCAATGTCTGGATGTTATGAAGCAAAGGCAAGTGCATACAGTATGTTGTAGAAATGGTGCTTGTGTGTTGTTTCATGAGCATTTTATTTTGACATAACAATAGAGTAATGTGCAATTATAAGAAATAATACAGAGCAACCCCATGTATGCATTACTCTGTTTCCCCTAGTGTAAACATGTTGCAAAACTATCGAATGTTATCACAACTAGGCCACTGATAGTGATGAAGTCAAGGTACAGAGTATATCCATCACCACGAAGATGACTCAAGTTGCCTTTTTATAGTCACACCCATTTTACTCTCACCGCCACCTCTTTGGTTACCCTTGACAACTACTAACCCGTTCTCCAGTTCTATAATACTGAATTTCAGGAATGATATACAAATAGAATCAATGGTATACAAATAGAAGATTAAAGGTGAATATTTGGAATAATGGAAACTTCAGCAGATTGGCTTTTTTTCACTTGGTATAAACATCTGAGATCCACCCAGGTTGCTGTATGTATCAATAATTCATTCCTTTACATCTCTGAGTAGTATTCCATAGTATGGATGTACTACAGCTTGTTTAAACATGGTTGAAGAACGTTTGTATTCTTTTCAGTTTAGGACTATTACAAATAAGGTTGCTACAAACATCAGTGCACAGGTTTTTGTGTGAACGCATGTTTTCATTTCTCTAGAAGTGGAATTGCTGGCAGCTGTGTGCTTTCTTGTTTAAAGAACTGCCAAAGTGCTTTCCAGAGTAGTTGTCCCACTTGACATTTTCGCCAGCAATCTATGAATGATCCAGTTTCTCTCTGTCCTTACTAACATCTGAGCGCTGTCACTCTTCTTTATTTAGCCATTCTGATAGGTGTGTAGTGATATCTCATTGTGGTTTTCATCTGCATATCCTCAACTGGCTAATGATGTTGAATATCTTTTCATGTGTTCATTTGCCAGCTTTATATCCTTTTCAGGAACTTGTTCATGTCATTTGCCATTTCTTTAGTTGACTTGTTGGGGTTCTTTAAATGTTGAGTGCAGAGAGTTCTTTCCATATTGTAGATAGAGTCTCTCATTGGATATGTGGCTTGCAAATATTTTCTCTCCGTCTACAGCTTGTCTTCCCAGTCTCCTAACAGGGTCTTCCACAGAGCAAAATCTTGTAATTTTCATGAGGTCCCATTTGTCAGTTTTTGTTTTTATGGATTGTGCTTTTGGTGCTCAGTCTAAGAACTATTCTTCAGCCCCAGATTAAGAGGACAGTCTCCTTATTTTTTTCTAAAAATTTTATAGTGTTATGTTTCACATAAAAGTCTGTGATCTATTTTGAATTAATTTTTATATATGACTCAGGACTTAGGTCAAGGTTCATTTTGTTTTGGTTTTGGTTTTGGCTTATTGGTGTCTAACTGCTTCACTGCCATTTGTTGAAAAGGTTACTTTTATTTCAATAAATTGCTTTTGCATGTTTGTTAAAATCTATTGGACATTTAGTGTGTCTATTTCTGGGTTCTCAACTCTGTTTCATCAATCTCTGTATCTATCCCTCCACCCGCATAATCTTGATTACTGTAGCTATGTAATGAGTCTTGAAACTGAGTACAGTGACTCTTCCCATTTTATTTTTTTTAAACTTGTTTTAGCTATTCTAGTTCTTTTGCCTTTACATGTGGATTATTAATAATCTTGTCTATATCTACACCTTACCGGAAATTTGATAGAATTTGCATTAAACTTATATGTCAATTTAAGGAGAATTGACATCTTTACTATGTTGTCTTTTCCAATCCATGAACACGGTATGTCTCTTCATTAAGTTCTTCCATTTCTTTCATCAAGGTTTTCTAGTTTTCATCATAAAGTTCTATACATGTTTTATTAGATTTACACCTAAATATTTCTTTCTCTTTTTGAGTGACTATAAATGGTATTGTATTTTTAACTACCATTTGCACATGTTCATTGTTAGTATGTTGCGATACAATTGATTTTTGTATGTTGACTATATTCTGTGATCTTGCTGAATTTACTGATTAATTCCAGGAGATTTTTTGTAGATTCCTTGAGATTTTCTAAGTAAACAATCACATCATCTGCAAATAGAGACATTTCCATATGATTTTTTTTTTCTTGCTTAATTGTACTCACGAGAATTTCCAGCATTATGTGAAATAAAAATGGTGGCAGTAGACATCCCTGCTTTGTTTACAATCAGAGATGAAGCATTTATTCTTTCACCATTAAGATTGAGGGGCACCTGGGTGGTTCAGTCATTAGGCATCTACCTTTGGCTCAGGTCATGATCCCAGGGTCCTGGGATCGAGCCCCGCATCGGGCTCCCTGCTCCACGGGAAGCCTGCTTCTCCCTCTCCCACTCCCCCTGCTTGTGTTCCCTCTCTCGCTGTATCTTTCCCTGTCAAATAAATAAATAAAATCTTTAAAAAAAAAAAGATTGAGGTTAGCTGTAAAATTTTTGTAGATGTTCTTTAATAAGTTGAACAAGCCTCTATTATTACTTTTCTGATAATTTTTAAAACTCATGAATGGGTGTGGTATTTTGTCAAATGCTTTTTCTGTACAAATCAATATGTCCATGTGCCTTTTCTTCTCTCACCTGTTAATATGGTGGCTTGCACTAACTGATTTTCATATATTGGACCAGTCTTAAATCCCTGGAAGAGACCCATGGAGTCATGGGATCTATAATTTCTTTTATATATTGCTGGATTTTATTTGCTGGTATTTTGTTGAGGACTTTTGCATCTGTATTCATAAGGAATACTGATCTGCAGCTTTCTTCTTTTGTGCTGTCTTTATCTGGTTTGGTATCAGGATGATCCTAGCTTCATAAAATAAACTTTTCTATTTTCTGGAGATTGTTTATACAATTGATGTTAATTCTTCTTTAAACATTTGGCATAATTCTCCAGTGAAACAATCTGGGCCTTAAGATTTCTTTTTTGGGAGTTTTACAATTATGAACCCAATTTCCTAACAGATATAGGGCTATTCAAATTATCTATTTCATACTTAATAGTTGTGGTAGTTTGCGTTTTGCGGGGGGAATTAGGTCCTTTTCATCTAAGTTGTCAAATTTCTATGTGTAGGGTTGCATATAGTGTTCCCTTATCATCCTTTTGATGTCTTCAATGCTACGCCCTATTTTATTCCTGACATTAATAATCGTGTCTTTTTTTTCTTTTTCTTGTATGAGGTCTTTCAAAGTTATTGATCTTTTCAAAGAATTGGCTCTTTCTTTCACTGATTTTTTCTATATTTTTTTGTTTTCACTTACATTGATTTCTGTTAATATTTCCTTCCTTTTTCTAGTTTGGGGCTTACTTTGCTCTTTTATGGGGAGGGGGTTGACAGAGAAGCTTTGTTCATTTCACACTTACGCTCTTTTATAATGAAAATATTTAGTGATAATTTCTCTCTCAGCACTGCTTTAGCTGTGTCCCACAAATTCTGATAGGTTGCATTTTTATTTTCTTTCAATTCAGCATAATTTTTTATTTCCCTTGAGACTTTCCCTTCAATTCATAGATTATTTAGAAATATGTGGTTTGTTTCCAAGTGTTTGGAGAGTTTCCTGTTATTGATTTCTAGTTTCATTCCATTGTAGACAGAGAATACATTGTATGATTCAAATTCTTTTAAATTTTGTGGGGGTCTATGGCCCTGAATATGGTCTATCTTGTCATATCCCATAGGCACTTGAAGAGAATACATAACCTGCTTTGTTAAGTAGAATGTTCTACACATATTCATTAAATCTTTTTTGGTTGGTGGTCTTTTATATTCTAGCTGATTTTCTATCTAGCTGTTCTACCCATTGTTCAGGTTGTTGAAATGTCTAATTTTAACTCTAGATTTGTCTATTTCTTCTTTGAGTTCTAGTTTTTGTTTCACATAATTCACAGCTCTGTAATTTGGTGCATACACATTTAGAATTGCTAACTCTTTGTGGCATATTGACCCCTTTATCATTTTATAATGTCCCCCTCTGTCTCTGGTAATTTTCTTTGCTCTGAAGGTACTTTTTCTGCTATTAACATAGCCACTCCTACTTTCTTTTGAATAATGCTTGCACAATATATCTTTTTCCATAATCTTGTTTTTCACCTGCTTATCTCATTATATTTGAAGTGAGTTTCTATTATACATCATATAGTTGCACCATTTTTAATCCATTTTGCAAATATCTTTTAATAATTATATTTATATCATTCATAGCTTAAATTATTGATGTATTAGGGTTTAAGTCTCTGTTATTTTATTTGTATTTTTCTGTTCTCCCTGGTTTTTGTTTTTCTGTTTTATCTGCTTTCCTGTGTGTTAGTTGAACATTGTTTAGAATTCCATTGACTTATCTGTAGTGTTTTTAAGTGGACCTTTTTGTGTAGAATTTTTTAGTGATTACTCCTGCTACTACAGTATATATACATAACTTATCATAGTCAATTGATACAGCCACTTTTTGAAGTTTTTAATTTTAATTCCAGCATGGTTAACATACAGTGTTATATTAGTTTCAGGTGAACAATGTAGTGATTCAACATGTCTATACATTACTTAGTGCTCATAAGTGACTCTTTAATCCACTTATTTCACCCTTCCCCCACCCACCTCCCCTCTGGTAACCATCAGTTTGTCCTCAATACTTAAGACTCTATTCCTTGGTTTGTCTCTATCTCTCCTTTTTTTCCCCTTTGTTTGTTTGTTTTGTTTCTTAAATTCCACATATGAATGAAATAATATGGTATTTGTCTTGCTTTGACGGACTTATTTTGCCTAGCCTTATACTCTTTAGCTCCATCCATGTTGTTGCAAATGGCAAGATTTCATTTTGTTTTTATGGTTGAATAATATCCCATTATATATATATATATATACCATATGTTCTTTACCCATTCATCTGTGAATGGACACTTGGGCTGCTCCCATATCTTGGCTATTGTAAATATATTGCAATAAACATTGGGGTGCATGCATCCCTTTGAATTAGTTTTTGTATTTTGGGGGTAAATAGCCAGTAGTGCAATCACTGGATAGTAGGGTAGTTCTAAAAAGTTTTAACTTTTTGAGGAGACTCCGTACTGTCTTCCACAAGGGCTGCATAGTGTGGCCATTTTACCATTTCAAGTGAATCTCCCTTTATATCACTTTATCCTCTCCCATTTGTAATGTAATACATACATCTAGGACAATATCAAGCAGTGTTATAATTTTTGCTTCAGCCACCAAACATAATTTAGAAATCACAAAAGGAGAAAAAAAGTCTACTGCATTTACATATCTTCTGTTTACTGTGTCCTTCCTGATGTCCAGATTTCTTCTTTCATTCGTCCCTTCCTGTTTAGAGAACTACTTCTAGTCATTTGTTTAGGATAGTAGGTCTTCTAGAAGAAAATTCTCTTAGTTTTCTCCTTCAACTGAGAATGTCTTGGCTCCTCAATTCCTAAGGGATATTTTTTGCTGGAGATAGGATTCTAGGTTGACAGTTCTTTTCCTTGAGCACTTGAAAATTGGTATGCCATTCCTCATGGTCTCCATGGTTTCTGATGAAGAATCTGCTATAATTCCAGTTTCATTCCCCATTATGATAAAATTCCATTTGTCTTTTGCTGCTTTTAAGAATTATATTTGTCTTTAGTTTTCAGAAGTTTGTCTGTCATTTGTCTTGCTGTGGACTTCCTTGGGTTTATCCTGTTTGGGATTAGCTTGGCTTTTTGAATCTGTAGGTTCATGTCTGTTGCCACATTTGGGAAATTTTCAGCCCTACTGTCTACAAATACTTTTTCAGACTCACCCTCTTTCTTTCTGTTTTTAGGACTCTGATGACATGTTAGGTCTTTTACAGTCCCTGAAGTTCTGTTCATTTTTTTTTTTTTCCAGTCTATTTTCTCTTTGTTTTTCATATTTGGCAATTTTTATTGACCTATGTTGAAGTTCACTGATTCTTTTCACTCTTCTCCATTGTGCTGTTGTACCCATCCACTGAGGGTTTTTTTTCTTTTTTAGTTATTGTATTTTTCAGTTCTAAAATTTCCATGTTTCTTCTTTGTATGTACTATTTCTTTACAGACTTTCTGTTTCTATTTTTTTCATTTGTTTAAAGCATGCTTTCAATTGCTTGTTGAAGCATTTTTATTATGGCTGCCTTAAGATCCTTGTCAGATAATTCTAGTATCTCTGTCATCTATTGATTGTTTCTTCTTATTTAAGTTGAAATCTTCCTGGTTTTTGGTATGAGGAGTGATTTTCTACTAAAATATGGATATTTTGGATATTATGTTATGACACTGCATTTTATTTAACTCATCTTTTTTCCAGGCTTCTTTTGGCATTATTCTGGTGTGAGAAGGGGAATGCCACCTCATTATTGCCACATCGGGGGATAGAAATTTAGGTTTATCACTCAGCATGGGGAGAGGACTCCTTGTTCCTGCTGGTTGAGGGTGAAAGCAAGTCTCCCTACTAGGTTCTTCTTGTATCACTCTGGCTGGGATAAGAAGGGATTCCTCATTATTGCTCCCACATGACCTCCACTGGCCTGGAGGTGAGAAGGTGTTTGAGGAGTAGCCTCTTTCTTGCTAAGTGGTAGTGAAATTCCTGACCCATTTTCTAAGGCTCATGGGTCACCACTCCAGTGAGTAGGAGGGGACTCCTTGTTATTTCTCATTGGTGGTATGGCCTGTGCTCTTGGAGTGGTCTCCATTAACACTGCAGTGGGGATGGCCTTGTTATTGCTGAACAGTATGGAAAGTCATGACCCTCCTCTACACCTCCTTTGACACCACCCCTGCTAGGAGGGGGAGGGTTACTTCATTACAGCCTGGCCAGGATTTAGGGATAGCCTTTTTCACTTGGCACTTGCTGACTGAGGTGATGCCATAATTTTTTCCTGTGGTGTTTGCCTGGAGCAGTTGCAGTCTAAAAGTTTTCTGTCTTGCTAGGCTGCTCCTTTGCTGGCCCTTTACCTACAGAGATTAGGCTTGTCTTGAGGCTTATTTTTTTATCTGTACCCACAGGCATCTCCAGGTTGCTGGCTTTTCTAGAGTCCAATCTAGATATGTGAAGCAGAAAAAAATCAAGGAAATTCAGTGCCATATTGTTCATCAGATCCCGTGGTCCCTAGCTGCCTGCCTTCCCCTCCCCACCTTTGAGAATCTTCTTATGTTTGTTTTATGTATAATGTTCAATTATGATTTAGCTGCACTTAGTGGGAGGGATGGGGAAAGTACAACTACCCCATCTTTTCAGAAGCAAACATTCCTAATTCATTTTTTTTTTTTTTTCATTCACAGTATATCTCTGAAAGTTATACAAGAGAATGGAAATATTCTTGTTGGAAGAGAAGATAGGCAGCTAGAGGACAGAGATGAGAGGAAGACCTTTCATTGTATATATGTTCATGACTTAAAAATATGGACCTATCTGAAAAAGAAAGCAAAAAACACCTGATTTTTAAGAAGATTGACTTCCAATTTTGGTAGTGACATTATGGCAACTTCTTTCTGAATTGTTCCACTTCTTTCCTGGAAATCACACAGAGCCACAAGGAGAATGAAACATAGGTGCACAAGCAACATATTGAGCTAGACAATAAGAAGAAAATCTACTAACTACAACAGTCTGCCCCTGGATATCAACATCCACTTGGATACCACTTGGATATCAACATCCCAAACTCCAACAGAACTCCTCAGTTCTGCTCTTAGAACATATCACAGCATGGTGGGAAAGAAAAAGGGGATGTGCATGGGGCTCAACAAGGGAAAAGCTCGGAAATATACACTCTGAGATATGAGAAGGAAATATACAGAGTTGGAACCACTATGAGATGGGCTAAGATAAACAGGCCATGGATATTGAGGGGGGGTAGTAAAAGATAACACAGAAAGTGGGCTCCAGGAAGCACTATCCTCTAAAAGTGAAAAGTACACCTGGGAAGACGGGTCGCCTCTTTTACTAGCAGCAGCTATTGAAGAAAGGCAGTGAGAGCTCAAATCTGCAAGATTATATCCTAAAAGCAGAGCCATGGGTGCATAGAGACACTATATTTTCCCTGTAGCAAGGGAGGATAAAAGGTTAAGAAACCTGGAAGGCAACTGCCCCCAAGCAAAACCTCCTTGGTCCAAGACAACTCAACTCCTTAAAATACAGTTAAACAAAAAAGGAAAAATTCAGTACTATAAGAAAAATTCTAAAAAAAAAAAAAAAAAAAAAGGAAAGAAAAACTTCCTTAAAAATGAAGTAACACAAAAAAAACATTCCTCCATGGGGTACCTAAAACCTGTAATACAAAAAGATGTCCATGGATAAAAGAAGGAGAAAAAAAAACCTGTAATATAAAATTATTTTTGGAATAAAAAAATTAATGTAATAATTGCAACTGCAAAGGAAATAAGCAAAGAAGAAATATAAGAAGCCATGGAAGAAGCACCTAGACAAAAGAGGAAAATTAGGACATAAAGGAACGCAGGAAAGAAAGAAACAATAAAGACATTTTTGAATAAAAGATAACAATGACTGGGGTGCCTGGGTGGCTCAGTTGGTTAAGTGTCCAATTGGGTTTCGGCTCAGGTCATGATCTCAGGGTCCTTGTATGGAGTCCTGCATCGCTTTGGGCTCCATGCTCAGTGGTGAGTCTGATTCTTTTTCTTCTCACTCTCCTCCACCCCCACTCATGCGTGCTCTCTCTCTCTCTCTCTCAAATAAATGAATAAATAAAATCTTAAAAAAGAGAAAGAGAGATGACAATGATGAGAAGCACAAGGGAGACTATAACCCACAGGAAATAAAGAATCTAAGGAAAAGAGAGTATAGAAATGTGAAAAAAAAAAACATTAAATAGAAATAAATATGTGAAAAGAATTTCAGGGGAAATGACAGCTATAGAAGATTGGTAGAAGAGACTGAAACTAGGCATCAGTGGACATCTTTTGCAAGCTCCAAATTTATTTATCCAGCTGCTTAACTCAGTATTCCCACTTGGATATCAACATCCCAAACTCCAACATATCTCACCATATCTTTTTTTTAATTTTTAAAATTTTAATTATTTTATTTTATTTTTTATCAAACTCCAACATAGCTAAAGTGGAACTTCTGATAACTTCTTTCCTTCCAGTAAGTTCTTGTATTTGTGGCTGTTTCACTTGACAGCAAATCTCATTTTCTAGCTACTCAAGCCAAACTTCTTGGAGTCATCGTGGGCCCTTTTCATTCTTTTACACACCACATGCAACTTGCCAGTAAATCCTGCTGCTTCCACCTTCAAAATATATCCAGCCACTTCCCAAATTTCCACTGCCATCACCATGGTTGAAACCACAGTCTCCGAAACCACAATAATCTTAAGTTTGGATTATTGCAATAACCTTCAACTTATCTTCTTTCTTTTGTTCTTGCATTCCTGTTTTTAACTGAGCAGCCAAAGTGAAACTTTAAGATTTAAATCAGAGCCCATCATTCCTCTGCTCAACACACTCAAAACGTTTCCTATTTCACTCTAAATTATAAATGCATTTATACTTTCAATCTGATAATTCATTCTATTGATATATTTTCACACATAGAAATGACACTTGTTCCTACAATATTTATAACTGCAAAATATGGGAAACAAATTATGTCAATCATTAAGTCACTGTTTAGGTAAACTGTGATTCAGGGAATACTTTGCAACTTTTAAAACAAATGCAGATGCTTCTGTTTCTGTGTACGATGAGGTAGAATCAGGTGAAATAAGGATTTCACTGGCAGCTGGGAAACGATGGACATGAACAGATAATAAGTCACTATTTATTTCTTTGGTGGCATCTATGAATTCTATGTGTGGGCCGAAGGTCAGGACTGAAATAGGCACCTTTGAAAAATCTACAGTTAATATCACACTTAATGGTGAAATACCGAACAATTTCCCCTAATAGTAGGAAAAAGACAAGCTTGTCTACTCTCACCACTTGCATTCATCAATATACTAGAAATCCTACTGATTACAATACAGAAAAAAGAAATAAAAAGCATCAAGATCAGAAAAAAGGAAGTAAATTTATCTGTTTACAAGACATTGTTTTATGTATAAAAATCCTAAAGCATCTCCGAAGTAACTACTAGAAGTAATCAACTGAATTTAGCATAAAGTCACAAGGTATAAAGTTAATATACAGAAAACAGGTTGTATTTTTTATGTTTCAACAGGATACGAGTGGAAAACAAAAGTAAAAGCAATCTTATTTACAATAGCCTCAAAATATAAAATAGTTAACAACCACAGGCAAGACCACATCACAAAAACTACAGAACACTTCTGAAAGAAATTATATAGCTAAATAAATGGAGAGATACACAGCAGTCATAGATTTGAAGACTTACTATTGTTATGAAGTCAATTCTCCCCCAATTTTTCGATAGATTTAACAAACTTACATTCATAATTCTAGCAGTCTTTATGATAGATATTGACAAGCCAGTTCTAAAACTTAGAGTAAAATGCAAATAATCTTGAATGGCAAGTCAATTACAGAGAAATACGGAGAACTTTCACTGCCTGATTTAAAGACTTACTATAAAACTAGAGTATTTAAGACAGTGTAGTATTAACAAAGGAGTGGGTATATAATCAATGGACTAGGATAGAAAGGCTAGAAATAGATCTACATATATATGGCCAATTAATTTTTGAAAAGCTGCAAAGGCGATCAATGAAGGAAGGACAGTCCTTCAGGATGTGATATTGGAACAACTGGACATCAAGATGGGGAAGAAAGTAACCTCACCCCTTACTTTTACCATACAAAAAAACCCAAACCAAAAAAAAAACAAAAAAAAACCCTCAAAATGGATCACAGACCTAAACGTAAAATGGAAAACTACAAACCTTTTAGAAGCAAACAGAATAATCTTTTTGACCTTGCTTGACCTTCTGACACATGCTTGTAAATAACTTTCCTTAAAATTTATCAAAATCATGACTAAGGAAGGCTATGGAAGACAAAGAAATATTCCTTTAAAATATAACATTTTTCCTATATCAAACTCCTAATAATTATGGCACCTAGTGTGGGCCAGAATATGAGGAACTAGGCAATCCCCTACACTCAAAGATCAAGAAAAGTTGTATATTGTTACATTCTTTTGCAAGAGTGACACAATAACATGAACAATTTAAATGTTCATGTCATTGGACTAGGCAATTCCACTTTTAGGAATTTATTCTGAGGAAACAATTGGATAAGTGCCAAAAGCACAACCCCACAACACACACGGGAATGTACACTGAAGCATTCCTTGAAATAAAGGAAAAAAGTTGGCAGTAACTTACATACTATTTTTGAAAGATACACTATATTTGAAAGCTATTTTAAGGACAAAAACATCTACTACAACAACTTACTAATCTCCTTAGTAGGCAGTGAAAATGGATCTCATCATCATCAAATAATAACACCAGCTGAAAATACAGTGCGGGCTAAATTTGTGAAGACTAAGTTTGCAAGTAATTTTTACAGCAGCCTGGTGTTAAATTCAGTTAGGATACTAATTTATTACACGTTTTCATAAATTTAAATTAACCTTATTTCATTTTTGTCTTTCCGAATTATTGCCAAGTGTTTAGTTAATATGTGTACCTTTAGGACTTTTAAACTACGATGAAGTAACTAGCATTTATAAATTAATACCTACTTCCAAAAAGGAAGCTACAAGCTGATAAAAATCTATTAATAACCAATAAAAATCCATTTCTTTCGAAAAAACTTGCATAAGGTTTAGCTGTTGATAGCTGAGGAATGATCGTCTGTGGACAGCAGGTATGTTGCCTGTGTTTTAATGTTGCATTTGAGATCCAAAAAAAGAAAATAAAAAAGAAAACATTACCTCCTCCGGAAACCCCACCTGCTAAGGCCACATACCTTGATTCTTGCTTTCTCTATAAATTCTAGAGGGGCTTTCCCAAACTCAAATCCAGCTCCAATCCAAGGAATCCAGCCCCTTATGCACGGGGGTCCACGCAAATTCTTCCACTGAAGGAATAATAAAAGAGCAACGCAACCTAGGATTATAATCACTGTCGGGGAAATTAGTTCCATGTTTTTGTCTAGCACCTTCCAGAATCAGAAAAGGGAAAAGTCCTGCCGCCGTGGCACTTGCTCATTCCCTGTTGGGAGGGGGCACCTACCGGACCTCCCAACTTGTCTGCTACAACTTCCGCAGTTTGTTTGCCTTCCTAACTGTAGCCTCCTTTCCCCGCCCCAATTTTTAGATGACTTCTGCATCATCGCTCCCTCCTCCCACCTCCACTAGTCTTACCAGACCCGGCCACGCTGGACCCAGCGCAGGGGCTGGACCAAACTGGTGCGGGTGCCGAGGGGTGGAAGGCGGGGGGAGAACTTGCTCTGTTGCCATGGAGACCGGGGCTGGCGGCGCCGAGTAAGCCTCGCTCACGGCCAATCAGAGAATGGCGCCCAAGAGGCGCGCAGTCCGGGGGACTACATTTCCCAGAAGCCTCATGGGCTTCGCGTTGTTCAGCTATCAGTTCTGTGGAGCTCTCCAGCCCGGGGCTGCGAGGAAAGCTGTAGGTTCGCGAGGCCGGCTGGCGGAGCCGAGCGAGGGAAATGGTCTCCGTTCCACCCCTCGCCGGTTGAGGACGGGCGGCCCTGGCAGAGTGGCAGGCCAGCCGTGGCGCTGGGCGCCGGCCAGAAGGGGTATATTATCGTCCCGTCTTGCTGCTGAATGTCGGTTCCAGAGGATGAGGAGAGGCTTTTGCCGCTTGCCCAGAGATGGCCCCGAGCGAGCAAGTTCCTCCTGTCAGGCTGCGCGGCTACCGTGGCCGAGCTAGGTACCCGGCCGCCCCCGCCTGGGCCTCCCCCGCGATTCGTCGAGGTGCCGCGCTGGGGGTGGGGGGTGAGGGCACCGGCGGGCGGCTTCGGCCCCCCGGGGTGTGCGGCCCGCTGGGTTGCGCCCTCTTCTTGCACACCTGCCTGGCCGTTGTGGCAGGGCGGGGACAAGGCTGGCTTTGCGACGAGGCGGCACTGGAGGTCACTAAGGTCTTTTCCTTCCAATTTCGTCTCCCTCAGAGGTGTGCTATTGTGTCTGAATGTCTACGCTTGGGAGCTGCAAGAGCTGTCATTTCTCTATAGGAATCATTTTCCCATCTGTGAGGATGACCTTTTAAAAACACAGTCCACTCTTCATCCTTATTGAAATAATCTCTCTGGTTTATATTCTTACATAGCCTCACCATGTCATTATCTCTTGTGGACTCGTAGGACTTAAGTTATTAACCTGTCACTTACTGAGCATCTTCTCAACATCTGCCAGTTGTCCTCCTTGAGCTTATCTCATCTATACTGTGTCTACGTTTCAGGAGTCTGAGAAGTAGGTAATATATAAATGTGAAATCCAAGGCGGGGCACCTATTAATTGCAACATTGTTGTAATTACTACAATATTAGACTGTGGTGATAGTGCTTAAAAGACTCAGCCCTGACCTTTCTTACAGGCGGGTGGGGAGACATGCAGTGACAGACAGTTTCAGTGTGCTACTGATTATAATGAAAGCATTAAATATCGTAAGAACATAGAGGACCGATAGTTACCTATGCATAAGCAAGTCAGAGAAAACTCGAGGCCACCTAGGGAGAATTATGGTGCCCTTGCATGAGCAGGTGGTGTTCCTTCCAATAATTTTGTGAGCAGAGTGCCTGTGTGTTCCCTGTGAAGCCTTCGCTGTGCATTTTAAGATTACCCTTTCATTTTCTTGCCTGTTGAAAAAACAAAACAAGCAACAGTTTTGGTGTGTTATCATTAGAAAATGTTACTTTGTCCTCATCTAAAATTAACTTATTTTGTATTTCCAGCACAGCCAGCACAGGATCCATTGTTTTGCCCTTTGTGCTCTTCTACTCTTGCCCTTTGGACCCTCTATTTTTTCTCTTTCTCTTCTCTTAAAGCTGATGGGAAAAATTTCTGTTATCCACTGTTTTTACTGAAATACAATTCAACTTTTTTCAAAAAAAATTTAAAATCAGATTGCTGAATTAAATATTTCCAGCTTTTTTTTTTTTAACCTGATGTTTCCCCCTGTGACCAATGGCAAAGAAACATTCCTTTTGTTAAAGGTTTGTGGAGAATGGTGTGGGGGCTGGGGATGGGAAGTTAGGAAATCAAAATATGGGATGGTTTTGAGTACAAAACACTTTAGGATCAGAACCTGAAACATTATTTAAGTAACCAGTAAGGAAACCAGAATTATTTTGAGAGGCATAACCCATGTTAATATAGAAGAACCTATATAGTTTTTTCAGGGTTCGTATGTTAATAAGGCATTGTTTAAATTCTCTACATGCAAACTACTTCTGTTTTAGGGGAACTATCAGCAAGATATTTTTTCCAAAGACCAGTGGTAAGATTTAATATTCTCTTCCCCCTACTCTGATTTCTCTTGGAAAAAAGCATAACTATGATTTTCTATCAGGTGGTGGTCATTTAAAAGACTCATGTAATGTCAATAATGTTCATGAACTTACCTGAATCTGATTACTTCAGTTATTCGGGACATTATGAGTATAAAGTTATGAGCTTGATCTTCCTAATGTGGGGCAGTTAGCTTCACTGTTTCAAGGTAAAATGTATTCTTGAATTCAAAATGTAATCGTTAGAAAAAAACTTTTCAAGTACAATTGGTCCTCATGAGGAGGCCACACATAAAACCCAGTACTGGAAAAAGAACTCAATATATGCCTTAATTGAAAGTATATTGAGCATGCTGCCCTTGTATAAACTTTATATTACATTTTCTGTATCTCAAACTTCAGATCAGTGAATATCACCCATGAAATTACAGAATGCAGCTTCACCTGCACTTATTATGAACCTATCAGAATTAGTATAGTATTCTAAAAGTCACATTGGGTCTTAATCATGGGTGCAGTCAAAGGAGCATCACAGAATATGGATATCTGAAATTATTCCCATTGGAAAGCAAAAATTAAGGACTAACGTAGATTTTAGGCTGAAATTTCTGAGTAAAAAGAACCCAAGTCTTGTCACTTTTTTTCCTGATGATCTGGGGGTGGGGGTGCTTTGGGACAGTGATTCTTAAATTTGGGAGTGCATAAGAATCAAATGATTTCTAAATCCCCATCAACCTACTCAGAATCCATAGGCATGGGGCTAGGAAATAATTTTTAACAATTTCTCTAACTAATTCTGATGTATTCTAAAATTTGAGAATCACTGATCTTGTGGTGACTAAAATATTAGTCCTGTGACTTTAGAATTTTAGAATTTTTGTTTGTTTCTCTGAATGTTATGGGTTTCCCCCTCATTTTGTTTTTTTATTAGCAACCTTTCCCCTCGATCTCACAAAAACTCGACTCCAAATGCAAGGAGAAGCTGCCCTTGCTCGGTTGGGAGACAGTGCAAGAGAATCTGCTCCCTATAGGGGCATGGTACGCACAGCCCTAGGGATTATTCAAGAAGAAGGCTTTCTAAAGCTTTGGCAAGGAGTGACACCTGCCATTTACAGACACATAGGTATCTATCTTGATTCCAGCTGGTAAGTTTGTTATGAGTTCTGTGTTTGTGTCCTCTGGTTTTGTGTTTAGCTGTGCCCAAATCCAGTAGTTTTTTCTACTACAGTGATAAATGAATAGTCTCTTAAGAAAATTAACCACCAATTATTAAGGAATGATTGCCTTACATTTTTAGAAATGCATATAAAAACATTTAGGGATGAACTGTCATGATGTCTGTAATGTACTTCAAAATAATTAAGCAGAAAAATGAATCAAGTATGGCAAAAATGTTAGCAATTGATACATCTCAAGGATACAGAGGGAGTTATTTTCTCTACTTCTCTAAATGTTCGAAGATTTTTAAGAAAAAAAATGAGCAATTGATATTTTCCTCCACTTTAGAAACTTTAAAACACAAAATTTAAATTTTTCATGTTCTTTGAAAACTAAAATATATTTGACTAAAATGCCAAATATCACTAGTCTTTGTCCCATACACTACAGACTAGGCAACTCTGAAAGAGCACAGGGATGACTGATCCAATACTGGCAATTGAGTGATTGCAGTGCAGCTGATTTTCGCCTCAGTTCCCAAGGCTACCTACCTACCTGTGTGGGCCTTTAGTCACTCTTAAAAGGAAATAATTGTAACTGTGCCACAGCCAGTGAGAATACTTTTCTGCTCTGCTTCTCCAGTGGCACTCACAAAGATAGTTGTTGGGTTTTCAGCTTGTGGACAGGAGAACATAAACTTGGCTTCAAACGGAGGTAGGACAGGTGCGGCATTCTTCTCCTCTATGTTCATAATATTTCTGCAAGTACATAGGGACCCTTGACCAGAAAAGGGTCCAGTACTAACACTTACCAGCTTATGATTTTTAAAGCTTCAGTTCTTCAGATGAGTGAGTTAGAGTGTCTTCATCAAGAGCTTTCCAGAAGTGTGTACAGAGACTATTGTTGTTTTAGTGCTTTGTGTATTTGTGAATATGTTAAAATATTTTATCAGACTTCCTGAAATATCAAGGAAAGTGCTCTCTATGAATACCATGTACTGATTTTAATGATTTTTATTTCCCAATCTTTTTTTTAATATTTTCTCCTTTGCTTCCCATGCTTGCTTTGAGTTTCACTTCTTTTCATTTGTATTTTGTTGACCATCATATACAGCTTTACAGTTAAGATTCATTTCATACTTTTGACAAACTTTCTGAAAAAGTTACCCCAATATAATGAATTATCCAGTGAAGTTATGCATGTTTATTAAATGAAAATGCCTGCTGTGTACCAAGCTCTGTATTAGGGCACATAGAGTAATGAAAACACACAAAGCCTGCCCTGAAAAGCTCATGGTCTGATGGAAAGATGAGCAACAAAATCAAGTTAATCTCTAGTTAATGTGATAAATGTCATATTCAATGTATGCCTGGGTAGTTCTGGGGGAACAGAGGAGAAGCTTGGCAGGTGCAGTGGCAGTCTAGAACACTGGAGGTCAGGGAGCACTCTTTAGAAAACATGTTCTTTGAATTGAGTCTTGGAGGACTAGGAGGAGTTAGCAAAGCAGAGAGGAAGAATCCATTCAAGAAAAATCAGGCAGCATGTGAGAAGGCCTGAGGCTTAAGAAAGCATGCCACCTTTACAGAAACATCAAGAAAAGACCACGTGTGCATGAGAGAACAACCTAGCTAGAGAGATCAACTGGCCAGGTCAAATGCCCTCTTGTTTTATTAAACATCTAGCTGAATTCACCTTTTAAATGATCCATTCTACACAGTGTACTCCGGAGGCCGCATGGTCACTTACGAACATCTTCGTGAAGTTGTATTTGGCAAAAGTGAAGATAAGCATTATCCCCTTTGGTAAGTTTTGTTTTGAAAATAATATATACTATTGACCCTAAGGCACTAATGTGTATCCATTAGATTTGTATAAAATTTTGTATTTGTACCCATATTGCCTCAAGTTATAGGCTTAAAATAATAAATAGAATATAAATCCAAGTAAGTGAGCATTTACTGCACATTGTACACAAACATACATTTGCATATGTATATGAAATTTTGCATATATATTATTTAATATTTTAATATTAAAAGAATTCCTTTTTTAAAAAAAGGCTTTTATTTATTTATTTGTCAGAGAGGGAGCACAAGCAGGGGGAGCGGCAGGCAGAGGGAAAAGCAGCCTCCCGCTGAGCAGGGAGCCCGATGCAGAACTCGATCCCAGGACCCTGGGATCATGACCTGAGCCGAAGGCAGATCAACTGGCTAAGCCATCCAGGTGTCCCAATATTAGTTGGCTGAGCCACCCAGGTGTCCCAATATTAAAAGAGCACCTTCTTCATGCCTCTTTCTACTGGGAGACAAGCTTTTGAGTTACACAGAGATAGGCTCAAATTCCTGCTCTACTAGTACGTATGTAATCCGGTTAAACTACTTTATCATTTTGATCTTCAGTTTTCTTAGCTGTAGAAGTAATACCTACCATCAGGCTTTTGTTTTTGTAGGATTAGATGAGATAATGAATGTAAGTGCATATCACTTATATTTGTAACAGAAACAAAAATAAGTTATTATAAATAATATACATAGAACTCATACCAATAAATTAAAAAAATATAAAAACACAAAGAAAATAGGGAAAGGATATCAACAGACAAAATTCACAAAAGAAAAAATATAAATGTTCATTAAACATTTAAAAATGTTCAACCTCACCAGTGATCAGGGAAACTAATTAAAACTATCTTTTAGCCATTAAGCTGTTAACAGGAATGTAAGTTACTATATAGTCTTTTTGGAGAATATAGTACCTGTTAAAGTGTTTAAATGTATAATCTTTTGACCCAGCAGCTCTTCCTTTATGATATACTCACATTCAGAAATACCCGTACCTATGCATAAACACACAGACCCACACACACACAGATATTGACTGTAGCAGTGTTGAGAATAGTAATTTTTTAAAAAAATTAAATAACTATCAATTTGGAAGTAGATAAATTTTGATATATACAGGGAAGCATAATATACAGCTTTGAAAGAATGAGGTAGGTTTTATATGACTAACCTATAAGGATGTCTATAATATCTTTTCTGGGCTAAAAAAAATCTAAGTCACAACTATAAGAAAATAGCAGTAAGCTGAATTTCACCTTTCAGGTAAAATCTCTTGGCTTTGTTTAAAAAAATTATAATGTACTAAGCTATACTAATTGTTTTCCCAGAATTAGTGATGAGATAGATTAATAATCCTTACATTCTGTAATTCCCCCCAGAAGAGAAAGGTATAAAGGGTTCAAAGGAAATATTTCACTGTGAAGTCAACTCTCAGGGTAGATGGGCTTGATGTCTTTTGACCCAGTCAGAACAATTCAATCAAGAGGTATTTTTGATTGAGTGATCATGGTGTGCCTGTCCTGTACCCAATACTGAGGCTAGAGTAATGAAAAAGATAGTAGTCCCTGCCATCACTGAGCACACAGTAATAGAGACAGATGCCTAAACAATTAGAATTATGTCACAATTACTGTGGAGGCAGTAGTTATGACATTCTCAAAGAGAAAAAAACAGTGCTGTGTTCATCATTGTGAGAACCAGGCACTCTCCTAGGCTGTTGGTATTGATGGAGATTGATACAAGTTCTATGGAAAACAATTTGCAGGGCCTATCAAATGCCATGTAAATGTTCAGATTTATTAGTTAAAAGTTAAGCTGTCTAAATAAGTTGTTATGTGTCCATAAAATGGAATGTTATGAAACTTTTTTAAAATGAAGCAGCTCTATATGAATTGATAACTTTTGAGATAATTAGGAAAAATATATCTTAAAGGATATTATTAGGGAAAAATTAAGGTGTGGAACAGTATACAACCTGGCATTCTACATTTGTGCTTTTTTTTTTAAGATTTTATTTATTTATTTTAGAGAGAGAGAGAGAGTGCAAGTGGGGGAAGGGGAGGGCAGAGGGAGAGGGAGAGAATCCCAAGCAGACCCCGAGCCGAGTGCAGAGCCTGATGTGAGGCTTGATCCCATGACCCCCCAGATCATGACCTGAGCAGAAACCAAGAGCTGGCGGCTCAACCGACTGAGCCACCCAGACACCCCTACATATGTTCTTTTAAAAATGAGTATTTATACATATACATTTGTGTGTACACAAACTATTGATTGTAACTTAGTGCTTAAGACTGTGTGGTCTGCGCTCAGACTTCCTGCTGTTACACCTTGGCCGTACCACTCACTAGTTGTGTGATTTGAGCTGTCCTTTAACTGCTTTTATGCCTCAGTTTCCTTATCTGTAAAGAGGATTTAACAGTAATACTAATGTCATAGGGTTGATATGAAAAATAAATGTTTTTTAAAATGCTTGAACAGGGCCTGAAATAATAAGCAATCAGTGAATGCATTATTATTATGTGCAGGAAATCATAAGAAACTAGTAATTGTGATTGCTTCAGAGGAAGGGAACTCATAATAGGGACTCTTTTTACTTTATACCCATTTGTACCTCTTCAAATATAGTTTTAGAGTAAAAGGAAAGAAATTATCCCTTTTCTTCAAAGAAAAGGTAAAAGATGATCAGAGTCTGGTCTGCAACACAAGTAGCTGGAATGGAGAGGAGGGGATGGATTCAAAGCACGTTTAAGTATAGTAGTCTAGATTTGATCACTGTTGGCTTTGGGAAGTGAGGAGAAGGAAGAGTCTAGGGGCAGAGAGAGTTTCTTCGAAGAGAAAAAAGTTATCAACCCCCCCTTTACTTTGTAAAACTACTAAAATAGTAATTTACAAACTCTGACGTACCAGCTTTTGTGTGTTAGACTGATTACATCTATGCTGTTTTTATTCCCCTGTGGTCAGAATTAAACTACAATTAAATGGTTAGTTCAGATATTTATAACTTTGAAGCAACTGCCCTTCTTTTGAATTTCAGGCCATAGAAGGCCGCTGAAACCAGATTTGAATTTCAACTCCTTATAGTCCTTTAACCCTCCCTTCAATAAACAGACAAACCATCTACTTTCCTCTGTGATTTGTATGTCCATCCTTTTCTTCACTTTGTCTTAAATCCCCTATGCAGGGGCTGGATCAGCTTGGTTCTGTTCACTACAAAATTTGCAAAATTAACAGAAACTATTAAAAAATGTATCTCCCTTTGTAATTAGGAAATCAGTAATTGGAGGTATGATGGCTGGTGTTGTTGGCCAATTTTTAGCCAACCCAACTGATCTAGTGAAGGTTCAGATGCAAATGGAAGGAAAAAGGAAACTTGAAGGAAAACCTTTGCGGTAAGTTCTCCAGTTAACTGATTCCATTCCTTCCCCCTGTCATAGTTTGAACATGTACCTACTGATTTATGCATTTTTGTAATCCAACATTCAGTGAAGACATTAATTCTGACTCTTTCAACTTGGAGGATGTATTCATTAAGAGGAGGGCTAACACGGATCTTTTCATTGCATGATAAGGTGCCCGTGTTCTCTATCAGAAAAATTATATGTGTTCGTAGCTGTTTGCTGCTTTTCCCAGCCTAATCAGCTAGACTTGTCCCATTACAGCTTGATATAAAGAGTCTGATCACTAAAATTTGCAATTTGCCCCAGTGTGAACCCCAATTTTACTCTTGTGGTTTAGTGTTGTAGAAATCACTTAGCACTCCTACTCTCTGTTTCTTTATCTTTAAAAGGGACTGTTCAGAAGGTTTGCATGACAGTTAGACTGCCTCGGCTCTTCCATGGCTAAAAGCTAGGTTCCTTTCCCTTTATCCCTGAAAGAAGGGAAATAGTAAGATTGACCTTGCAAGTTCTTCCCACTTCCTTGTCTAATGCCATTCCTCCTCTTTTCCCCAAGTTTAAGGAAGATTTTTATTAGGCCTTTGTGATACAAAATTCTCCTGTTGCATTACTCTACATTATTGAAGTCTGCCTTTCTTCAAAGGACTTCATGTTCAACAATTTATTAAAATACCACTTAGTCTGTTTCTCTGGGAAAGGGGCAAAATCTTAGAGATTGATAGACCTCTCCCAGAAAAGAGGAAAAGTGCAGAATGCCTTGGGCTGAGTATGAAGAGGTCTGCTCCTCTGAACATTGCAGGTCTGTGGCTGGGCCAGAGGTGAAGGAGGGTTTGGGACCTCCTTTGGGAGCACACCACTCTCACTGACCACTGCTCTTCACAGTGCTGCTCCTCTAGCTGGCTCAGTGGAAGTTGAGGTTGGGCTTGGCAGTCCAGGCCCCCCTTGAGCCCTCCAAACAGAGAGAACACCCACCACAGAGGAGAAAAGGGTACCACTCAGACTTAACCAAGTAGTTTACAGAATCCCAGGACCCATTTTGTCATCTTGTAACAACTTCTAATTAATTACTAAAGTAGCAGGAAGAAGTGATGTTGCCATGGTTGGCTATATGGAGAGAACTATTGGGATCCAGAAAAATCTGAGTTTTTAACTCATCTCATCAATTTTTCCCCTTCCTTTGTCTTCACTGTTGGAAATTTTTGGTTTGATATAGTAGTAAAAAACATTTCCTATTGTTGTAAAAAACATCAACCTTGGGGTCAGACAACCCGGGATTCGTATTCAGCCTTTACCACATTTTAGCTCTGACCCTAGTCAAGTTCCTTAACTTTTCTAAGCCTCAGTTTCCTCAGATGGAAATTGGAATGTAAATTCACACTTCATAGAGTTTTAAGGAATAAAATTTATCTTATGTATATAAAAAGTCTTGTGCTTAACAAGTGCATAACAGATTTTAACTACAATGACCATCATTTGTGAATATAACTTTCCATGTAACATTATAGCAATTATGCATGCCCAATAAATATGTCATATTATCTTTTTGGTGAGAGTCAGGGAATGTAGTACCTAAGTAAAAGCCACCCAGCTACTAAGTGGTAAAGGTGGCATTGGACTCTAGGTATTTCTGACTATATAAAACCCAGACTCTTATTTTATAACAGAGGTTTCCAGATTTGATTCATGGTTCAGCACCATTTTTCACCTGTGTACAAAAAAAAAAAATGAACAAAATCAGGATAGGGTAGTAAATTTTTATAAGCCAAAAAAGTATTCAATTTTAAGAACTTCTATTATAAGATTGGCCTCCCTACTCTTTGGACTAAAAATGTCATTTCTTTTATGAGAATATGTGAGGATTGACTTTTTAAAAATTTCTAACAGTTCTGGATAATTAAGATGTTATTTTACTCCAAATCATAACAGCTATAGGTGAAGTTTATCCAGTTGCATTCCACAGAAATGCATAGACTTTTCACATTTCGTTATTATTTTTCCTTTAGATTTCGTGGTGTGCATCATGCATTTGCAAAAATCTTATCTGAAGGAGGAATACGTGGGCTTTGGGCAGGCTGGGTACCCAATATACAAAGAGCAGCACTGGTGAATATGGGAGGTAATGGAAACTTTATTGAACTCTGATAAGTCCTAACTGCCTTCACCATTGTAATGATAAGCACTGACATCAGGGAAAATGAAAAATTCTATTTTATTATTTTTAGTAATATACATTGGCAACAGTCTTCTTTTATGTTGTAACACCTTAATTGAATATTTTCTCTAGAGTATTTTCCCTTTTCTCCATGGTGATCTATGAAAAGGATTTCCTAAAACAAGCAAATTGTGACAATAAGGAGATAGGACTAAACTATTTCTAAGGCCTCCTCTCTACTCACACTCTCCTCCAAGATCCAAACTGGCACATGTAACCTTGTGACAATCATTATATCCAGAATGTCCAGCTCTTCCCCCAGCTTGTGCAGCAGGCATCCCAGACTGGAAACCTGAACGTTTCCTTAACTCATCCTGCCCTTCACTTCTCATAGTCAGTCAGATGCTTAACTGACTGAGCCACCCAGGCATCCCTTGCTTCTGTCTTCTAAATATTTCTTAAAAGTGTACCCTCTCCAATACCTACCACCTTAGTGTCTTTAAAATGACCATTTTTTACAATTCTCACTATCAAAGCCACACAGCTAGGGCACTGCCATAGCCATCAGGCTGGTCTTCTCCTCTGTCCTCAAATTTATACCCAGTATCCAGAGGGATGTATCTAAAACACAGGTCTGAACATGTTACTGGGACCCTTATAACCTTTTACTGGTTTCTCATCACTCACAGAAGAAAGTGGAAATTTCATAACATTAATATAGAAGGTCTTTACAGCCCAACAGGTGCCTTCAGGGAATTGAGCAATTCACTGATTCAGGAGTAAAGAGTGAAGCAGAGAGTCATGAGCTAGAAGGTTCCTCTGCCTGCACATATCACGCTGCTCTTCATCTTCTACTTTCTCAACTTCCCTCTTCTTCTATTTGGTATCCTTCTGCAGATCTTTTCATACTCCGCTGAAATGTCTCTCTACCTTGTATTTTTCCTGAACCCTACAACCACCCTTCCCTATCTGTGTTGTGTGAGGTCCCCTTTTATGAGTTTCTGTAGTTCCTGGTGCTTATCTCTGTGGTCACTTGTACCTCATTCCATTGCTTTCTACTGTGTGTCTATCTCCTCCACTCAATAATGAGTCCCCTGAAGACAAGGATGTTTTATTTATCATTATTTAACTAGTCCCTTATGTAGTCAGTAAACATTTGATGAACGTATTATTGAATGAAAGGATTATTTCTAAGACCAAAATTATATGATTCTAGGAAATGAAGGGATGGCCTTTTTTTAAAAAAAAAGGGAAAATGAAAGAGAGACACAGTGAGAGAGGGAACACAAGCAGGGGGAGTGGGAGAGGGAGAAGCAGGCTTCCCGCCGAGCAGGGAGCCCGATGTGGGGCTCAATCCCAGGCCCCTGGGATCGTGACCTGAGCCGAAGGCAGGTGCTTAATGACTGAGCCACCCAGGCGCCCCAGGAATGGCCTTTTTGAGGGTTATAGTAACATATCACTTAAACATCAAAGGAAGTAAATCTATTTTTTTTTTTTTATTTTGCTATTTCAGTCCATCCATGGCTACTGCATCATATTGGTAGCTATTTTAGTTATCAGGAATCTTTACTGATTGTAATTTCTCAATTTGATGCTTCAAAATCTGTTGTAGCTCAGATTTCTCTTCCAGCTTCCAGCTATTTACTCAGCATGTTTATTTGGGTTATCTTGAATATAACACTTTGTGTCCAAACCAAACTCGTTTATCAAACTACTTCCTTCTCCATTCTTCCCAACCCCAATATATGATATCTCACCTTCTCACTTGAACAATGCAGAAACCTAGGCCTGAGTTTTGTCTCTTTCCTTTCACTTACTCCTTATAGCCAATCGGTCACCAAGTCCAACCACTTCTGTCTCCTAGCTATATCTCACATCCATCCATTTCTTTTCATCCCTGGAGCCACTCCTTTGTCCAAGCATTATTTACTTCCTTCTACTGGATCACTACGAAGCCTCCAAACTAATCTTCCTATACCTACCTCACAGCCATTTTGTCCCACCATGCATTGGAAACTGCTCTGATCAAGGTCACCACTCCATCATCTTACTTAAAACATTTTAAATTAGTCAGTTCTCATTTTCACCATCTCCAAAAATGGCAGCTCTGCCCTTCAAACTGTTTAAGCTCAAAATCTTGTAGTCATCTTTGATTCCTTTCTTTCCCTCTCTATTCAATTTGGTGATTCCGCCTTCAAAACATATCTAGAATCTGACCAGTGCTCCACAACTCCTTTATCCAAACCATCATCATCTCTCACCAGAATAAATGCAATAGTCTCATCTCTAATCTGTCTTGTTTCCCTGTAGTCTAGTCACAGCAGAACAGCCAAAATGTCCGTGTAAATAGTAATCCAGAGTCATCACTGCTCTGCTCAAAATCCTGCCCTGGCTTCTGTATCTCCCCATCTTCTGGACTCTGCTACTTCTTTAGCCCTTGCTTACTCTGCTCCTGTTAGACCAGTATTCTTGCTGTTCCTCTAACATACCAAGCTGACTTTTGCCTCAGGGATATAATACATATGTTGTTTTTCCTGGGACACCCTTTCTTAGATAGCTATAAGGTTTATTTCCTCATGTTTCCTTTAGGTCTCTGTTTAGATGTTATTAAGAAGCTTTCCCTGATCACATCTTTAAAATTCACATACATCATTCTTCTCCACCTTCTGATATTCTTATCCCCTTTCTTTGCCTTATTTGTCTTCAGAGCAGTTACAACTATCTGAAATGCTGTGGTTTACGTATTTGCTTGCTGTCTCATCCCTCAACAAAGAATGAGGATTTTGTTCAGTTTGTCGATGGCTCTTCTTACCCCAGCACCTAGAATAATGCCTACTACCACACGGTAGACACATATTTGGTGAATGACCAAATGCATCTATCCATTCTTGCCTCTTTATAATTACTTCCTGTACTTCACTGTAGGTAGTCATTATAAAACTCCAGAGTTGTAATATATCACTGCCCTGTTTAAAACTCTTCAACAGCTCTTCATTGTCGTTAGAAAAAAAAAATATAAAAAGCTTAATGTAGAATAATGGCCAGGACCTTTTATTTATAAGTGACAGAATTTCAACTCAACCTACTTAGGATTAAAAAAGGAATTTATCATCTCAAATACTAAGAAGTCCAGGGGTTGAGCTGACATTAGGCATAGCTGGATTCAGATGTTCAAACAATATAATTGAGTGTCTGTCTCTCTTCCTCTTTTTCTCCCCCTCCATCTGTAGGTCGCTTTCCCATGCTTGAGAATGATAATGGTATCTTTCATCCTTGTACACATTCCTGCCCCAAGCCTAACCTATTCTTTATGTTTTTTTTCTTGAGAGAGAGTGTGTATGTGAGCAGGGGGATGAGAGGGACAGGGAGATAGGGGGAGAGAGAGAGAATCTTAAGCAGGCTCCATGCTCAGCGTGGAACCCAACATAGGGCTCGATCTCATGACCCTGAGATCATGTCCTGAGCCAAAATCAAGAGTCGGAGGCTTAACCGACTGAGCCACCCAGGCATCCTAAGACTAATATATTCTAAACATAAAAGAAATTCATTGCCAAATGAATATTTCAGCCTTCTTTTTCTTTTTATTGCCAGATTTAACCACTTATGATACAGTGAAACACTATTTGGTACTGAATACACCACTTGAGGACAATATCATGACTCATGGTTTATCGAGGTAGGTGATTATTTTAGTTTGAATTATTTTCTATATTACTTTTCTTCATATTTGGCATAAATTCTAACCTTTTGTCTCTTTTGATCAAGAATCTAGTGATATTACCCTTAGAGTAATGTGATAGTACATTTAAAAAGAACAATTTTCTTAAAATTTTTTGCAGTTAAAATGGGGAAGAGAGAGACAAAATTGCAGAATGTTTCATATCAAACGGTCCCAAATATTTGCACCTTGATGGGACCCTCCTGGGGTCAGATTCTGTTGATCAATTCTCCAATTCAATTCCACAGATATGTTTGAGCATCTTTTATGATAAAGGCACCTGCAGGGCCCTGCAGTGGGTACAAAGGGTAATCCAGGCTCCTTTGAAGGGAGTTGACCAAGGGGAAAACAAGACAAATATAAAAATATACAGGGGCACCTGGGTGGCTCAGTCAGTTAAGCATCTGCCTTTGGCTCAGGTAATGATCCCAGGGTCCTGGGATTGAGCCCTGCGTTGTCATGCTCCCTGCTCAGCAGAGAGTCTGCTTCTCCCTCTCCCTTTCCCACTACCCCTCCCCTCTCTCTCTCAAATAAATAAATAAAATCTTAAATGCTGAAACAAAGTGACTAGTTTCTGTAGCATTCAGAAGAGGAAGAAAAAAATAACCACTTGGAGGGGCCTATAAAGGAGCTAGAATTAGGTGTTTTGAAGGGCTGTAGCTCTTGACAGAGACAGGAAGAAGAGCACTCCAGGAAGGAGCAGTATCTTATCTCTTTGCAACACAATTTCAGATTATCCATTAGATTGAGTTACTTTATAGATGTCTAGTGTTCATAACATTATAGTGATTTCATTTAGCTTCTGATCTTGTGTCCAAATTCCAGAATGCTTTATGCTATTTAGATGACCCCAAAAGTATATTAATAGTGTTGAACCAATGAGATTTGGAGATATATAGATATAAGCAATTCCTAATTCAGATTCACCTTAGCTTTATATTCCTAGAGTAGTTTTTCTTCATTCCTCCACTCTTAAAATAAGTGTGATCTTTAGTGCTACTAGAGCAATCTTTGTCTATGTCTTTGCTTACCATTCTTTTCCATTCCACATTCTCACCCAGATTTGTTCACAAGCTACACCAGACTTTCTGTAGCCAATAGTCTGGCCTCCTCTTTCAGAGAAAACTGAGGATTTTGGCCTCCTTCCACTTCTTATTTCCATCCTGATAAACATATGTATTATATCTGTATCTACCCTTGCCATCTTTCTTGCACTATCTTTGTTCATGCTGTTCACTCTGCCCAGGAGACTTTTGTCTCCAGTTTCTACCCAGCTGAGTCACCTTGTGAGACGTTTTCATCTTTCAAGATGCTGGTCTGTTCTGGTGTTATGATCTACTCCAGAAGCAAGATATTCAGGTCTGTCCTATAGTACCACATTGATATTAACACTCTATTTCATTGTGTTTCTATCCAAATGGTCTTTGAAATACCACATCTAGCCAAAGAATCATGGATTTCCTGGCAGGTGTAAATCTTCCTAACATATACTACCCTACCAAACAGATCTGTCTTTTGTGGAAAAACAAGATTTCCAGCTGTATATATTCCAGTCCTAATGTGAAATAACTTAGTCTTATTCTTCTCTAATTCAGGTTTTAGGATGATGGGCATTTGTTTCCTTTTTAAGCTGTACCCACTGGATCAGTTTTTTAAATGGGTTGGTATGAATATGTGTGGTATATGAGGCAGCTCAGAAGTTGCTAATGATGAACTCAAATCTAAGTAGATAAATGGTGCTATGTGGTCTGGAAGTTCTGGATACTGTGTCCTAGAAGAAAATGAAGGGGATTGTAGCTGTACAACCAGAGAGCCTTATATGAGACATCCAACACCTAAGGAAAAAAAAAATTTTGATATAAAGAAGAATAAAAACGGTGTAAGCACTGAACTGTGCACTTAAAAATGACTAAAATGGTAAATTGTATGTTGTGTCTATTTTACCACAATTTCTAAAAATGGGGTAAGTAAAAAGTCCTGGGGTAGGGCAGGAGCAGAAAAGACAAGCCAGGATTTTAGTGAGGTGGGAAGGCAGGTAGCAAGTTATGTTAATCAAGGAAACAGAGGAAAAGTAGGGAGTTGAATTAATGGTTAGGAAATGATATAGGACAGAAAGAGCAGGATAACCTTGTTTTTCTTCTTTTTAAATCATGAGGCTGTTGAGAGGTAAAACTGTAAGAAAGGCGAGTTTACTCTGTGTGAAGATGACACATGAGCATGCTTGTTTAGTTCATCCTTAAGAGGCTGGCTTTCTCTGAAACAGTGCTGATGGAGTATCTGAACCTGGTCTTGCAGATAGCCATGTGGCCTCCTGGAGAGATCAGAAGACTCGCCCAGTCACTTTCTGTCTGTTATCACTTCAGCTGTGTCCTCGGCTTCATTTTGGGCTGTTGCTAGCCAGGAGTGATGAAGGCCAATAGCAAAAAGCAGCAATGTCCATTTCAGTGCAAGTAACTTGGGCGAAATCAATGTTCCTTTTATTGCTCTATCTTTTCCCTTTGACTCTAGATACCATCTTCCTTGAGGCCTCCTGAATACATTATTCTGTCTTTTAATATTTATGTTTTAAAGAAGTCTAGCCAGATCACACTATATTAGGTGTTAGTTAAGAGGTTCCTTTGTGAAAATATTAAGGTATATTAAAACCAATGGTATTAAACTTTCAAAGAATCTGAACTAATAGGAAAGAATATAAAAAGAGCAGTAGTGTACACCTACTGGAATGTATATGGTGAAACAAGAGCTCTTTCCACATATACAATACCTGTCGTGTGGACAGAGACCCAGGACGTTATATGCACAGTTGGGTCATTTGCTGTAATGTGAAAAAGGTTATGTGGGTTCCTTCCCTTGAATTCAAGTATTTCTAAAGTAATTTTCCCCTTTGAATTATAAATCCTGACCTGAAAGAGGAAGACAAAATTTCTGCTACAGCAGTTTAGAGTAAGAGAGAGTATGAAGATTCCTAAGGTAGTTCAACTTCCCTGCCATAGAGCCTTCAGAGACTTCAAAAGCCTTGGGACAGAAGTCAGTGGTCCTTATTTATGTGAGGTATTTGATGTCCCAGAAGGACCTAAAAGTTTTTCACAATTTTCCTTTCCAGGTTTCCATTAGCCAAACATAAGCTGTTATTCAGGCTGCCTTGATCCCAGTTTCTGTAGATTCAGCTTATGGGATGCGGGACTTCATTCTCCATGACTCAGGTCAACCACCCCTTTTCTCATCATAGGTCTTTCTTGTGGAAAAGTTTAAAGCAGCTCGTGGGTTTTCAGTTTGTGGAAATTCATGCTCTGTATGGCCTCTCATGCCCACAAGTATAATGAACTACTAGGGATTTCTTAACTTTTTAGTCACTCATTTACTGAATTGCGACGGACTCTGCAGTAGGTTGACCACAGCCATTTTGTCTGTTCTGAGTAACTGACAAGAAGGAGCCATTAACCTTGTTGGACAAAGGGAGAAGGGATAAACAGAAACTCATTAGACTTTATACCTGAGCATAGACTGAAGGATAAACAGGAATTGTCCAGTTAGGTAGGGGTGCAGGCATGGAGGTGTTGCATAGTATGGTAAATACAGAGCTACACTTAGTTATATTGTCAGAGTGTAATGGGTGAAGAGAGATATGATCTTGGAGTAATATGTATGACAGCCAGTGTATGAGCTAAGTCAGGTAATAGGGAATGAGTCTTAGATGGCATAAAGTAGGGGAAAATGTTATAATTAGGCTTGTATTTTAGATTCCTTAGGATGGACAGAAGAAAGTAAGATTATATTCAAATGGAATAGCTTAGTGAATGAGGCTTAAACTGGTCAAAGTGATTTTTTTATTGGTTAAATATTAACCAAATTAGGTGATTGCCCTGCGGAAGGTCC
The DNA here is from genome assembly GCF_002201575.2 of Neomonachus schauinslandi. Taxonomy (NCBI): domain Eukaryota; kingdom Metazoa; phylum Chordata; class Mammalia; order Carnivora; family Phocidae; genus Neomonachus; species Neomonachus schauinslandi. The sequence goes on along the minus strand of NC_058410.1, from coordinate 103,866,448 downwards.
TCTCAGTGACTTTTGTTCATATCTAGAATAAAATCACAATCCTTCAATAGCCTTCATGGGCTGATCTCTGCCTGCTTCTTCAATCTTTCATCTGGCTGGACTCCTTCAGGATGCCGTGGCTGTGTCGGCCGCTCTCTCTCTTCAGCCCACCATGGCCATTTCTGAGTCAGGGCTTGTCCTGGGCTGTTCCTCTGGCCTGCAACATTCTTCCTTCATGTCTTTACATAATTGTTCCTCACCATTCTGCTGTCACTCAAGAGCCTCTCCACGACAGCTTGTCACCCAGTTACTCCCTATCATGCTATCCCATTTTATTTTGTTTGTAGCACTTAACGGCATCTGAAATTATTCATTTCTTCTCTGCCTCTTCCTAAGTAAGGGCCTCAGGGACAGGATCCCATGTGTCCTCTTTACTGCCTAGAAGAGTGCCTGTCACCAGTAGGTGTCCAATGTATATTTGTTGACTGGACATTCTTTTTAAAAAGTTTTTATTTTTTTCTACCTCTAATGATTTCATTAAGCATTGATTTTAAGCAAAAGTAAGATTATTATGAAGAATAATACAGTAATATATTTAGTATTCCATTCTTTCTAACTATCAAATTTCCTTTTCTTACAATTTAGAAACCGCTATATTTATTATCCTTCAAATTCATTTATTTGTATTTATAGTTTATGTTCTGGACTGGTAGCTTCTATTCTGGGAACCCCTGCTGATGTCATCAAAAGCCGAATAATGAATCAACCACGAGATAAACAAGGAAGGTAGATACAAAGTCATCACTCTCCATGTGTTCAAATGTCTGTAACAATAATGTTCCTTAAAGATGTTTCCTTGTATTTATTCTTGATAGAAATATATCTGTGTGATCATGTCTTCAACCAGCAAACTGTTTTTATGTAATTACCTGCTCTTTGTCTGATGGAAAAATACTGTGCATTTGGGGATATAAGTTAATTTAATGATCATATTCTTTAGACACAAGGTATTTATTGTGATTTTATTGTTTTCAAAGAGTTTATGAAAATATACTCTGCTGAGAATTTACAGAGCACTTTCTTCAGAAGCTTATGACTTACAGGTAACATGGAGAATTTGATTTGATATAAAACAGTATGTTCTCTCTGGAAGAGATCAGGTGGAGTGAATTCTAAGTATAAGACTAAGGGTGGGATGAATCCGAAGAGTCAACCTTAGACACCTAAAGAAATTATCTTTAAACTCGAAAGAGGTGATTTATATATACTGAACCACAAATATTTGTTTTAAAATAGCAGAAAATGTTTAAGTTTCCTTATAGTAAGTTTCTTTAGATTATTTTTTAATTTATGTGTTATTTATACATCTATTTACACACAAAAAGTTTAGCAAACTGTCCACTTTCCTTTTTAGGGGACTTTTGTATAAATCATCAACTGACTGCTTGATTCAGGCTGTTCAAGGAGAAGGATTCATGAGTCTATATAAAGGCTTTTTACCATCTTGGCTGAGAATGGTAACGTCAGGTTTTTCCTTCCTTTGTTTTTGTTTTCTTTGTACTTAAATTGCTTTTAATCTACACAAATATTTTCCCTTTTCTCTTTTGGTTTTTAGCATGGCTCTTCCCCCAAACCACAATTCTTTCTCTCCTTTTTATATCTCTTTTTGTTTTCTTTTTACCTCTCCTCAGAGTCCCATCACCTTCCTTGCTGGATTAAAGTAAAATAATTCAATTACATCTAGAAATGAATAGGTTGACATTCTGTTATAAAGCCAGTGGATAGGGTTTTCTGCAATGTAAAACCTTTAGTAGTCCATTTAGCCAAAGTATTGTAAGTTTGGGACAGGTATAAAGATTTTATACTAGAGACTGTTCCTATGAAAATGTTACTGTTTCAAACAAAATTTGTTACTTTGCCGGCAAATGTTGCATATCCATTAATACTTACTACCACAAAGCTCGGCTTAGTAAGAAAGCATGTCATTTTTATTTGATCTGGATATTACTTTTTACTGAGGTAAGCTAAGATGTAGAATTAGATAGACTTATTCAAGTAACATAAGATATATAATAAAAATAAGGTACTCAAGTATTTTGTAAGTTAGAACATATTTGAAAGAATGAACTAGTCATGGATTTAGAAATTCAAACAATCAACACTTTACACAATATAATAATATTAATTGAGCACCTAGTCCATGCAAAGCCCTGTACTCAATGCCTGGCTTTGGGATGAACAGGAGAATCTCAGGCCTTGCTCTAGTGCTGGAGCTTCTAATTTAGGTAAGGCCAAACACTGAATAAAAAACTAGAAGTGACGAGTGGTAAAGGAAAAGTGCATGGTGTTATGAAAATATATAGCAAGCACATACAGCCTAGGCTTGGAGATTAGAAACACCTCCTTGGAGAACGGACTTTAAAATTGAGTTCTGAAGAATGAGTGGACTTAGCCAGGTAAAAGGAGCAGAAAAAACATTCTGGGTAGAGGGATAGTTGGAGTGGACAGAGAACATAATGAGTTCTGGGAATTGAAGGAAACCCAGCAGGCCAAGGCATGGAGACATGGATGAGAGAGGCACAAGATGAGGCCAGAGAGAGGCAGAGGCCAGTTTGGGAAGGGCTGTAGGACCCGTAAGTATGAGGGGCACCGGCTTGATGACATATATGTTTTTAAAAAGATCATTCTGGCTGCCATGTGGGAAAGGCCCGGAGTAGTGGTAGATGAGACATAATGATAGCTTGCATGAGAGTATTACAATGGGGACAGAAAAAGATTCAAAAAATAATTTAGGAGATAGCAAGGAGCTAGAAGCATGACTGGATGGGGAGGGGAAAATGGTCAGAGAAGATAAGGAAAGTTGGGCTTCATTCCCAGATTCCCAAATTGAGCAACAGATGATGTAGTTTCCTAACATGGAGATCATTTGTAGGGAAGATTCTGTGGTAGAATAGCAAGCACAGTTCTAGATTTTTTAAGTTTTGGGTATTCATAGGACATCTAAGAACAGATGTCTAGATGGCTCCTTCATATATCGATCTGGATCTTACAGAGCATATGGGGATGGAGCTTTAGAGGTGAGCACCATCTACATATAGATGGGAATTGAAGTTCTGGGAATAAATGACATCACCAAGCAATAGTGGGTATCTATTGACATGGAGTTAATATCCAAAGCCCTTAGCAATATCTGATACAAAAGTGTACCCAAGTATAAAACCTTATTTTGATTGTCTTGATTATACCTTGAAATTATCTCAAATCTGTGGATATTTCTTAATGGAAAGGAAGATCCTGATTTGGCCTGCATGAACCAGGCACTATCTCACTAAGGAGTGAGATGCTTATTTTTTGCATGAGAGCAGTTTATAATGTGTTGGAGAAGACAGACATGTAAGTAGTTAAAATTTCAGGAATAATAAAGCCAATATTATTAAATCACTTGGTATTAGCACCAACACTGTGCTAATCGTTTTCATGGCTTAACTCACGGAATTCTCCCAATAATCTCTTCAGTAGGTTATTATCATATGTCTTTTACAGAGGAGAAACAAAAGCTTAAAGAGTCTGAATAACTTGGCCAGGTTAGGTGGTTATTATTTAACGGAGTCAGGAATCAAACCCAGGAAGTTTGACTCCAGAGGACGTGGTCTTACTAAGCAGGTTGTATTAGTACTCTACTTACGGTATGAACAAAATGGGGTGAGAACATGGATAGTAAAGTAAAAAATGGCTTTGCCTGTTTAGGAAGTCACAAAGTCTTTCACAGAGATGATATCTGATCTGAGCTTTGAAAGATCAGTGGGCATTTAAAAAGAAAGGCATGAGGGAGCAACACGAGCATAGGCATCAAGTCATGTGTGGACCCAACAGGTTTGGACAACTGCAGAAAATTCAGTATAGCTGAAGAACAGGTCCTCAGAGGGGATGTGGTGGGGCAGAATGCTAGAGAAGTACTTAAGGACCAGGTTAAGAAGGACCTTGTGGGGCAAGTTGAGTGGTTTATGTGGAACCTGTAGTAAGCAAGGAGCTGTTTAATTGTGGGAGCAAAGTACTAAGGTTTGTTTGGGGACAGGATTATTCTGGCAGCAATGTAGAAGATACACTGAAAGCTAGAACCCAAGAAAGGAAGTCTTGGTCTAGCCTGGAGATAACTGTAAAAATGGAGAGAATGCAGATTCTAGGGCCATTTTTGGTTAACTCTACAGGATTTAATAATTGACTCTATGTAGAAGGTGGGGGAGGGAAGGAAGGAAATGGAACTTTTATATTTCTAGTGTGGAAGACTGTAAGGATGGTGAGACCATTAATGAAAAACAGAATCAGGGTCAGGAGGTATGGGGGCAGGGAGAATAAGACAAAGGAACACTGAGACGATTTAATCTGACCCATTCTCTTTATGCATGAGACTCAAGAAGTATAAATGAGAAAAAAAAGTACGTCATATATGACAGACACTGTGCTCAGCTCTTTATACACATTATTTGTTTTTAAGTCTTATAAGAACCTAGGGAAACAGGTGGTGTTATCCTCATTTTTCAGATGAGAAAAACATGGCTCCAAGTATAAGAAACTTGCTCAAGTTCATATATATACCTGGTATGTGGCAGAGCTGGGAACTGACCACAGGTCTGTTCAGTTCTAAACCCATGCTCCTAACTAATACAATATACGGAGTGTCTCCACATCCTGCAGCTAGTTATAAAAGTTGTCAGGGGAAAGAGACAGTGTGTAGTGGTAAAGAGATGTTACTAGAGAAAGGCTGGCTAACCACCAGAGGTCACCAGGGTGGCACTGCCTTGTTGATCTGCCACAGTGTATGACCCTGAGTTTAAAAGCTGACTCATGGGCACTTCCAAGTAAATTGGCCTTGCAAATACAGATTCACCCTCAACTGAACTCACTGAAACTGATGATCAAACCACAGTATTGACTCATTCATGTTGAGAAACACACTTGGCAAGGGATCCAGATGCTGAAGTCCTCTGAACAGTGTGCTTCCTCCTAAATTCAAGCTATACGTGAAGGCAAGTTATAATCAGAAGGTTGCTTGCTAAACATAGAATAGTAACAGGAGGAGCTTATTCATAATCTTAGTATTTAGGAATACCCAAGAGCCCTTATGTTCAGCCCCACAGTAAAAGGCACGGAGAAGGACTCTGTTTTCCAACAGGCAGACCAGAGCAGACAACACGGGTTCATATACACTTGCATTATTTACCGTGTTATAACTATGCTAGGGAAGAAAAAACAAGTAAACATGCCATGCCCTCATGTGCTCCCACACAGCGGCTCAGTATACGCCATTTGTATAATACTGCTGTTATTGGCTATTTGATCTCCCTGTTTAACTTCTATTCATAACCCAGCTAAATTCAACCTCAGTCCCTTCTACTAGGTAAAGGTAGTATGACCTTGTTTTGCTCACTCACTGATTAATATTTACTTTATTTGCATACAGAAGTCTGACTACCAGAGCAGCTAGGAATGATTACATAATCCACTCTTAACTAAGACCTCTATTCCTTGATCTGATTGCAGTTATATCACTGGCTCACTTCATTTTTGTTGTCACAAGAACATTATATATATATATATATATATATATATATATATATATATTCTTTATTTTGTCCATGTCTCCATTATATTTAACTAGCCAAGATGTGTTCTAAATCCACTGGTAAAGTTTGTCTCCCAATGTAACATGCTCAGTATTTCCAAACACAGGACATAAATATTGCTGTGCAAACTCTCTAACCAAATACATTTTATATTCTAATTGCTCAAGCTTCTTTTTTGACTCTAGTATGATAGTTTCTCTCTGGTCAATATTACCTATCACCTATGAACCAAACCAGACAGGAACTGGATCCAAGATACCCTTTCTCTGATGATTACTTCCAGTGTTTCCTCTGCAATTTCCTTCTGTGTCTCTGTTGTTTTTATCTTCTGTTGTTGAAAAACCTCATCCCTTTATAATTCCTTTTGATGCGGTTATACCTTCATTCAAGTTAGTCAAGTCTTTCTGAGCTGGAAACTCTTTTCTCTATTTAATGTGAAATTTTATATCCATTTTGTGATATATCAGGTGTTGAGCTTATGATCTAACTCTCAAAGGATAATCTTTCATCTTCACTTTCAAGTTCTTAACTGTCTCCTTGTCACGCTCCACAGACAAACTACACACAGAGAAGCCCAGTCTACAATTCAGGCATACCGAGTCTCAGCCTCTTAGCCAGGAAGGGTTCAGTAGAAGGAACCCTAGAATGGAAGCCAGAAGCCTATACTCCAGCTTTTTGATTGCTAAGCCTCAATGTCCTCATCTGTAAAATAGGGATATCATTACCTTTCCTTTCTATTGTAAATTGTTCAGAGAAATCTATGAGAAATAAGACATGAAAATATTTGTCAATTATAAAGTGCTCTATAAAGGTGAAATACCAAAGTATTTGTTTTCAGCCTAAGTGGATTCAAAATTACTTTGTCATTCAAAGATGTATATGCATAAATGTAGAATATTCATAATCATTCTGAAATATGCACTAACTTCTTTGGTTAATCTTTCAGACCCCTTGGTCACTGGTGTTCTGGCTTACTTATGAAAAAATCAGAGAGATGAGTGGAGTCAGTCCATTTTAAGCCCTTAAAGATGCAGCCCTTAAAGATACTGTGTTCAGTATCATTGAAATATGGGCATCTACAACACACACCCCTATTATTTCTACCTCTTTAGGAAGACACCTTACTCCACAGAGACTGTGATTTATAGGGGGCAGCACTTTATTTTTCTCTGGAAACCCAAGTTCTCTTTGACTCCTCTTTTTGTTCAAAAGCAATCTGGTTGGATTACACAAGGCCACCTAATGAGACCCGGCACAGAATTTCAAGAAGATTTGAATCCTGAGCACTTATCTTGGGCGAGAAGATTTGACCTTTGAGATGCTATTCTATGCTGAGGAGCCTACTTAGAGAATTGCCAAAAGGGAGACAGCATCTCAGACCTGAAGTAGACAATAGGAATCTGGAAGAATACATACATACGTAGTGATTCAGAAATATATTTAAACTGTTGTCAGTATTTTCAATTGAAATTTGATGACTCCTTTTTCTGTTGTTAAAGTGCACATACTGTAAATTAAAGGGAGGTGAATGAAAATTCATGAATAAACATTTTGAATTTCCCTAGTGGTGAAGGAAGTTGATGTACCTTTTCTTGCCAAGAGGACAAAAAACATCAAGTTGAGATGATACTTGGATTTCAAGGAGAGAAGCTTCTTTCTGGCAGTGTCCCATCTTTAGTTAGATCTGCATTATTGACTAGCACTCCACTGCACATGCTAAGGACTTCCCGACAGCCACAGACTGAGTCTTGATGAACATAGAGAAGAGCATTTGCTTTGTTACATATGCCATTGCAACCAGAGTTTGTCTCTGGCCCCCAAGAATCTCGATATATAAAAAAATGCAGCTTGTTTGAGTAAAGCTTAGGTGGGTAGGTCCTTTTCATAAAGCAACTTGTTATTATCAGCCTTTCAGGGGCATTTCAAAAGCAAGGCTGAGATGAAGTCAGCCAATTCAGACAGGCATCCTTTCTCATCTCTCCTTCCCTAACACTAAGGGCCAGAGAGAGAGAACTCAGAAATCACACTGAAGCTGTCTCTAGCCTGAATCTTACCCAGTTCTGAAAAGCTTCCTGCCTAATGAGCGATGAGTATAAACTGCCTATGGTATACATTTATGTCTCCAATCATTGAATCAAATACCCTTTTCTTATTTTAGAAAGGTGAGATTTTTCTTCAGATTGACCTATATGCCACCTGTTCCCCCAACCTCAGACAGTGGGCATTTCTGGAGGCATAGGAACACTCAAAAAGCTTAGACCCAAGAAACACCTTGGAGTTAACCCAACAAAGTTTGTCATGGACATAGAGGATGTTGAACAAAAAAAAAGTTTACAAGTGCTCTGTGGTTGCACTAATGTATAATCACTGCCATTTAAAAGGGGAAGTATACTTTAAAATATATTTTAATGTGATGTACTAATATGCAGTGGCTTATTGTTTTTCTATGAAACTTTCAGAATGTGGAGTTTAGTCAAAATCTGTTGGTGGTCTACTTTTCCATTGCATCTGTCAATCTGTATGAATTGAGTTGTTAAATATATTTAAAATAATATTATGTACTTAAATTCCCAAGTGTTCTGCATTGGGACCACCTTTGGGAACTCTTTGGGTTTTCATGTTTTATAACTTTTAAAATTAAGTAAAGACTGGATCAAAATATACCAACTGGACCATGAAAAATATTATTTAGCTTTATTCTTTGAGGGGCGTGGGGTGAAAACACTGTTTTAAATACTGAGACTGTTCCTTGATATCTGGATTCAACACGAAATTGGAATTTTTTAACCTGAAGTGACTCCTTGGGATCATCTGGTTTAATCCTCTCATTTTACGTGTTATGAAAGAGAAGCCCAGAGAAGTAGAGCTGCTTATGCTCATAGGTTACTTCATAACAGAGCCTGGATAAAAATATAGATTTCCTAATTATTATTATTATAATTGGCAGTTATTATATACTAATTCAGTACACAGTCAATACCTTATGTTATCTTCACAACAACCCAGTCCAGTGCTCTTGAATCTTCCAAAAAAAGATTTGTCTTTATGACATTTTTCTGTCTTATACATTTTAAATAAATCTGAATTGTCTTTAACACAAATTTTAAAATGGAGTCACCATGCCTTAGCTTGAACATTAAGGACCTCCACCTTCTGACCAAATCCTTTATATCTAACACATATGTCTCTTCACATTTCATATTTTTCCAGTGAAGTCATATTCATTAATGTGTCTTGGAATTTTGCTCTATCTTTACCAACTTGAAATCATCTTGATCCTCTTCAAAATAACCCACAATAAATAAAAAGGAATAAAAATTTCAGTAATTTTGTGTCCATACTAAAAGACGTAACCATTTCAATCTCACTTGTTGATTATAATACTACTGAATATGGTATTTATCCTCACTATTGAATACCTAGCATTTAAGTTTGTTTTGCTTAGCTTCCACATTTTTCTCTTCCCAAATGATTTTTTCTCATTGAAAAATAGTTATTTTTAGTTATATACAATTGTTTTTTATATGTATAAGTGAATTAGTATGTATATCTAAATAGAGATAACATTTCTTAAATTTGCTTTTAGTAAGGAATAAAGTGTCTTTATCAAGTGCTCCAAGTCCTATTTCGTTATAACCCACTAATGGTAGGACCATGTCTTTTTTTTATATAAATCTTTACTCTCATTAGTAGCATTTCTTTGCTGTTAGGTACTCAACAAAAATTTATTACAATTATATATAACATAAATCAATTAATTTTGTCTTCATTATTTTAAGAATCTATCATAGACTAGTCTGAAATTTCCTTTTGCTAAGGAAATAAAAAAAGGAAATAATTCAGGGAGGTGTTAAATGTAAAAAAAATTCTGTTCCGTCATCTTCACCTTTTTAAGCACAACCATTTATTTACAACTGAAATAGTTTACATGTTCTTCTCATTAATGAAAACGGATTCCCTCAGAACCTCCACTGGAAAAAAAAGTGTATTTTATTTTAATACATGATGGTTAAAAAATTGAGGGGGGTAATCAATTCTCTTCTCCCCAATTAAACCAGGACTCTTTAAAAATGACTATCAAACAAATATATATTATTATTAAATGCCAGGTAATGCGGAGGGCAGATTGAGCATGAATTCTAAAGAACTTTATCCAATTCGGGTTCTACTTCTGACAAAGTAACATAACTATGAGCAAGTCCTTTCATTTCTCTTGATTTCCATTTCTTTATATGAGGAAGTGACTGAACTCTAGAATCTTCTAGAATCTTAACTTGCATATACTTGAGGGTGAGCATTATATTGATGTCATGGAGAAAAAAGCCAGGATTTTAAAAAATTTGTGGGGATTTGCTTTTTCCTGAATTTGATTAACTTCTCATATTTCAAACTTGGTTAAGGTTTATTCAGGCCTTAAAGTATAATACAAACTTTTTATATGGGTGGCCTGTCTCAGGAGAAAATCCTCCCTCACAGAGTAGCAGAGTTCTCTTTGTTCAGGCAACTCTGGGCACGTTACCCTAAGTTCTTACTTTCAACTGCATCTTTAATGCCACATCCAGGACCCTCTCATTCTGACTCCAAGCCATTTTCCTACCCCTTGCATTTCACTGCATACCTGCACTCGACCTCCTTGCAAATGCATTGCTCCACTTTTTTCTCTGGAGATGCTCCTCACTTGGCTGCTTCTCATGCAGTGCTCCTGCTGTGCTCCCCACCTAACTCTGCTCCCATCACTACCCCCCATTCATGCTCATTTTTGGGTTAAAGCCTACTTTAATATCTAAAATTATCTCGGAAGACTTCCACATTTTCAACACCTCTGTGCTCCTACTGCTTCCCTTACTGAGGATGTGTGTCTGTATATATGGAGCAAACACGATAAAGTCATATGTTGTTTTTCTCCTACCTTCAGAATAATTAACGTTGGGTCAGTAACAGGTGATTTCATGAGATTCTTTACCATACTGCTTAACTGCATTTTCAAAAGATCGTGTGTGTTTAAACATATGTAATTGTTATAATGTTTAAGAAATATTCAATAGTTAAATAGCTATTTCACAAAAAAAAAAACCCGAGAATTTAATAGTTTAATACAAAATATTTGGTTAGTTAGTAGTTAATAATGTGACCAGTTTCTATTATTCTTCCTTTTACAGTGTGTATGGAAATTACATCACTATTTTGGCCTTCGTTGGTATCATACAAATGCACATTTACCCACTCAAGTGTTTTATTATTTTTGAATTTTGAAGAATACATGATTACTTTTCTCTCCCCGTACTTTACCCCCAACAGGCTGCTGTGATTGTCAACAGCAGCAGGAACCACTTTGAAGGTTTGATTAAAGCAGATGAAGATGCTTAAAGATGTCTGTTTGCTGAAAGTATCTGGTAACAAACAGGAATATATGTGAGTAAATCTAGTGCATTATTCTGATTTTTAAAATAAATGTCTTAAAATGCCTGATTGGTTGTAAAAGGTTTTGTTTTTGTCCTGGCATGGTTTTGTCCTGATGTATTTTTAAGTTAAAATGGTAATAGCAAATTTAGAGATAATTCTTAAACCTTAATCTTTACTTTTCACAATTGAAATAAAAATTGGCTTAATTTAGGTATCAGATTTGAAATCTTTATATTAGCAAAAAAAAAAAGAATGCTTATGCCTTGTCACTATAAATTTATTAATTTAAAATAAATCCATCTCTGCTAGTGATCCAGTTCTCCTATTAGTCCAGTTCTGCTGTGACTAAAAAGGATTGACAACTGATAATTACAGTGATGGGCACAGTCACTGGCTGAGGATAGAGGAGGAAGAGAACAATGGAATGCCTTGAAACACTGGAGAGTCATTCTCTTCTTTTTTAATACCATATTCTACTTTGATTTCCACGATACTATTTCCTTCTGTTGCTTACTATTTTTCAGTCTCTATTGGCCATTTCTTTGCTGCATCGTACTTAAATTTTGGTTCTCTGAGGTTCTGTTCTTGGCCCTCTTGTCACTTTTCACTCTCTGTCTCTAGGAAGAATCAGGCAGTTCTGTGACTTCAGCTACTACACTTAAGCTGGTAATTCCCAAACATTCACCATTGCTCAGTAAATGATAGATGTTGCCATTATCTGTGTTTCTGGCCCTTACACAGTTCTCAGGCTTTAGTCATGTTTTCTCAGTTGTCAACTATATACCTCTTCCAGGATGGCCACAGTCCTTGTGAGCTGACATTTCCCAATATTACAGAAAATACTGTACAAATTTTGTACAAATATTGTACAAACCTCTGTATAGTGTACAAAAATATCTGTACAAAAAATATTGTACAAATCCTTCCTCCCTGCCTTTTAAAATCTGGTCCTGCTCCAGGATTTTCTGTTGCACTACAAACTCACTAATGCAGCCAAGAAACCTCAGGACAGCCTTGACTTCTCATTTGTTTTTATTTTTGTTTTTTTACTTATCATCCAAAATGCTTAAATCCATTTATAAAAAAGATGACTACAGATCAATGTCTCTTAGGAACATAGATGCAAAAATTCATAAATGCTACTTCATACCCATTAGGATGGCTATTAACAACAACAACATCAACAACAGAAAATAACAAGCATTGGTGAGAAATGTGGAGAAATTGGAACCTTTGGGCATTGCTGGTGAGAATGCAAAATGTTGTAGCTACTATATAAAAAACAGTATAGGGTTTCCTCAAAATATTAAACATAACATTATCACATGACCCAGCAGTCCACTTCTAGGTACCTAGTCAAGGAACTGAAAGCAGGGACTTGGACAGATAGTTGTACACCAATGTCCATAGCAGCATTTTTCACATAGCCAAAAGGTGGAAACCCAAATGTCCACAGATGAAAGTATGAATGGATAAACAAAATGTGGTGTGTATATATATACACACACATACAATGGAATATTATTCTGCCTCAAAAAGCATTGGAATTCTGAGACATGATACAACATGGATGAATCTTGAAAACAATATGCTGAGTTGAAATAAGACAGACACAAATGAACACATATTGTATGATCCTACTTATATGAGATAACTAGAATAACCAAATTCACAGAAACAGAAAGTACATAGTGGTTACTATGGCCTGGAATAGGGGAGAATGAGAAGTCAGTGTCTAATGTCTAATGGGAACAGAGGTGGGGATGATGGAAAAGTTCTAGAGATGGATGGTGGTAGCAGAAGCTTAATCTTCACGTGCAGTGGTCTGATTTTTTAAGTTCCCTGTCCAGCAGCAGAGCAATACAGAGCAAGTAAAGCTACCTCTCCTAGACACAGACGTGGGACATTGGAAATATTTGGGAAGATGGGAGCAAAAGGCTTTCAGCCTATAATGGCCAAATGGTATGCCGCTGTTATCCAGGAGTAAAGGCCCTGAACCATAGAAGGAGGTTGGGGGACAAGTTCGATAGAAAACAGAAGTCATTTACTCTGTCTACAACCCTGCAGTCTCCATCAGAGTTTGGTTATACTGCTTGAGCTAATATAGAGAATTGAAATCTCCATTAGTCCATGGGATGATCAAACAATTCCAGATGATAATAAGACCATATTATAATGAGCAACTTCCTTTCACCATAAATGACACAGTGCCAGGTAATCTACTTATTCTCTTGTTAAACAGTTATTGCATGTTGACTAAAAGTTCCATATCGTGCTAGGCACTGAGAATATTAAATATATGAGAGGAGTCCTTGCCTTCAAGAAGTTCATATTCTGGTAGGAAGAGAAATAGTAAACAATTGCATGACATGATAGATATATCATTATGTCACAAACACTAAATATAACAGAGGTGTGTAAAAGGGAAGGGATAATCAATTCCACCTGGGTGGATAGTAGAGGAAGAGGACATCAGAGCTAGATCTTGCTAGATGTTTTTAAATCAAATGTTTATTTTTCTTCCATCATGAATATAAAGCATTAATTAAATTTGTAAAATAAAACTGAATTTTCAAAGATGAGTTTATCAGATAAAAATCTAACTTTTTAAAGAAATCAAATGATTCTTTTATTCATTCTCCCCTATTCCAGGCCATAGTAACCACTATTGTACTTTCTGTTTCTGTGAATTTGCCCCGGCGTGGGCAGCCCGGGCGTGGAGCACATCTCCGAGGCCCCATGATAGGTGCCAGGAATGCTCAAGGACAACTGCCATTAAAAAGTAAGCACAGGAGAGGCTCTTAGCTGGCTCAGTGCCTTAGAGCATGTGCCTCTTGATCTCAGGGTCCTGAGTTCAAGCCCCATGATGTAGAGCTTGCAAACAAGCAAGCAATAAAAACTTTAAAAAAGAAAAAAGCACAGGAGGCTTTGGCAACATGGGATTACATCTAACTGGATAGATTGAAAATGCGAAGATTTACACTGTTAGGCCAGGATTACATTAAGCACTGCCTTGATTTTATCTACATTGTATTCGATATTTCAAAATGTGAAGGAGTGACATAAGAAACTCCCACAAATGTGCCTGACTTGGCAAATGAACGAAAATCCACTATAGACATCTCTGGGAGCTACTCACAGTTTGCCTGCACGTTCCCTTCCCCTCCCTCCCCGAGTCTTCTGAGAGTTACCTTCGTTAAGATTTAGATGGGGGGGGGGGGAGGGAGGCGGCGCCTGGGTGGCTCAGTCGTTAAGCGTCTGCCTTCGCCTCAGGTCACGATCCCAGAGACCTGGGATCGAGCCCCACATCGGGCTCTCTGTTCGGCGGGAAGCTTGCTTCTCCCTCTCCCACTCCGCCTGCTTCTCCCTCTCCCACTCCCCCTGCTTGTGTTCCCCCTCTCGCTGTGTCTCTCTATGCCAAATAAATAAATTAAAAAAAAAAAAAAGATTTAGATGGGGGAACAGAACAAGGAGTCCAGCCAAGAGGTCCACTGCCGTAGTAGATACAGCAAGAGTATCGAGTCATGTTTCTTCCGTTCCTCTAGACCCCCCTTTTTAAGTCCGGTTCTGTGCCAGCTCTGTGAGTAAAAGAATACATGCCTCCAAGGTTGGGAAGCCAGAGCCAGGCAAACAAAAAAGCAGGGAAACTCAGACCAGTAATTGTGGAGAAGGAAGATTTAACAGTCTCCAAGTATATTCTTACTTTATTGTAACCCTCCCAACAACTCTATCAATTCAAGTGACCGAACGGGTTCATGGAAGAGGGTAAGCAACTTGCTGGGGGTCACAACCCTAAAGGTGCACAAGCCACCCCCTCCGCCGCGGGGCGCAAGGGCATTCGCGCCGCCTCAGCCTCAGCCCGGGAGCGCGGGGCCCTCTTGAGAGTTCGGGCCCTAACGCCCCGGGCACGTGCCTTTGGCGCCTCCAGGTCTCCTTCCCGTTTCTCCGCAGCCTAGCACCGCGCCGGGCACACGGGGCTCGATCAGTACTACGCGGCCGGCCGAAAGGCAAGCAACTCAGGGGTGTTCCCAGCGCCCCGCCCTCTGCCAGGCCTTCCCTCCGCGTCCTCCACGGTGGAAGGCGCTCTGAGAAGCTGCCACCGCGTGGCCCGCGGAACGGCCCTCGAAACCCCTTCCGCCCGGCCTCGCCTCCGCCCTCCCCGGGGGTCCGGCTCCCCTGCAACGCGCCGGCCGGCCCGGCCCGCCTCCCGCGCCCGGAAGCCGGGCGCCGCGCGCAGCAAATGCCTGCGCTGCGCGACCGTGGGCGGTTGGTCCCGCCGCCGGTCTTACCAGTCGGCGCGAGTCCGGGGAGCGCGGCGTCGGGCGAGTCGCCGAGGGGACGCCTCGCCAGGCGTCTCTCCCGGTCCCTCTGTGCCTTGAGCCTGGGTCTGCGGGGCTGTCCAGCGGGCGCGGGGGCCTGGGCGGGCCGGACGCGCCGCCCTGACCGCTCGGGGGCCGACGGCAGCGCCGTGCCTCGGAGATGTGCTCCACGCCCGGGCTGCCCACGCCGGGCGCCTCGCTGGTCCTGCGGGTGTCGTTCGTGGACGTGCACCCTGAGGTGATCCCCGTGCAGCTCTGGGGGCTGGTGGGCCAGCGGCGGGAGGAGTACGTGCGGCTGAGCCGGGAGATTCAGGAAGCGGCGGCCACGCGCGGCCCGTGGGCGCTGGGCGGTGCCTCGGCCTCACCGGGCGAGCTGTGCCTGGTGCAGGTGGGGCTCATGTGGCACCGCTGCCGCGTGGTCAGCCAGCAGGCGCAGGAGAGCCGCGTCTTCCTGCTCGACGAGGGCCGCACCATCACGGCGGGCGCGGGCTCGTTGGCGCCAGGGCGCAGCGACTTCTTCCACCTGCCGTCCGAGGTGCTGGGCTGCGTGTTGGCCGGCCTAGTGCCGGCGGGCGGCGGAGGTGGGGGCGAGCCCCAGCACTGGCCGTCCAGTGCCGTGGACTTCCTCAGCAGCCTGCAGGGCAAGCAGGTGCACGGGCGGGTGCTGGACGTGCTGCTGCTCCATCGCCTGGTCCTTCTGGAGGTGCCCGGGCTGTTCCAGCAGATGCAGGAGCTCGGCCTGGCGCGGCAGGTGCCCGACCGCCTCTTCCGCTCGCTGCTCAAGCGCTACCTAACGGCGGCCACCGTCAGCATGGGCTCCGGGGCCCCGGCCCTCCCGCGCGTCCCTCCCAAGCAGGAGCAGCCTGGCCTGGATTACTTCTACCCGCAGCTGCAGCTGGGCGTGACGGAGCCCGTGGTGGTGACCCAGGTGTGCCACCCCCACCGCATTCACTGCCAGCTCCGGAGCCTCTCGCAGGAGATCCACCGCCTGTCCGAGAGCATGGCCCAGATCTACCGGGGTTTCCCGGGGACGGGGGATGAGAACTCTACCAGTGCCACCTGGGAGGAGAGGGAGGAGAGCCCAGACAAGCCTGGCTCTCCGTGTGCATCCTGGGGGTTGGATGGACATTGGTACAGAGCGCTCTTGCTTGAGACTTTTCGGCCCCAGCGCTGTGCCCAAGTGCTCCACGTAGACTATGGAAGGAAGGAGTTAGTGAGTTGTAGTAGCCTCCGCTATTTGCTGCCTGCGTACTTCCGAATGCCCGTGGTGACCTACCCTTGTGCTTTGTATGGACTCTGGGACGGTGGGCGAGGCTGGTCTCGGTCACAGGTCGGTGACCTGAAGGCCCTGATACTGGGCCAGGCAGTGAATGCAAAGATTGAATTTTACTGTTCCTTTGAGCACGTTTATTATGTCACCCTGTACAGAGAAGATGGGATCAATCTGAATTGTGTCTTCGGAGTCCAGTCCTGTTGCTTGGCCGACCGGTTCCTTCAGAGCCAGGGAGTGGAGGAGGAGGAGGAAGAACAAGAAACAGCTTTTCAGTCTCAGTCTCCTGCTGAAGAAGTGGATGAAGAGATTTCACTCCCGGCCTTAAGATCTATCAGGTTAAAGATAAATGCCTTCTATGATGCCCAGGTGGAGTTTGTGAAAAATCCTTCCAAGTTTTGGATTAGGCTGAGGAAACACAAAAGCACTTTCAGCAAGTTGATGAGAAGAATGTGCAGTTTCTATTCCTCAGCCAGTAAGCTGGATGGCATAGTTTTGAAACCCGAACCCGATGACCTTTGCTGTGTCAAATGGAAAGAAAACGGCTATTATCGGGCTATGGTCACCAGATTAGATGACAAGAGTGTGGATGTGTTTCTAGTTGACCGTGGCAGTTTGGAAAATGTGGATTGGTATGACGTGAAGATGTTGCTTCCCCAGTTTAGGCGGCTACCCATATTGGCTCTCAGGTGCACACTAGCAGATATTTGGCCTTTGGGGAAAAATTGGAGCCAGGAGGCAGTTTCCTTTTTTAAAAAGACCGTACTCCACAAAGAATTAGTTATCCATGTCCTTGATAAGCAGGATAATCAATATGTTATTGAGATTCTTGATGAATCAAGAACAGGGGAAGAAAACATTAGTAAGGTAATTGCTCAAGCTGGGTATGCCAAGTATCAGGAATTTGAAACAAAGGAAAATATTCCCGGAAATGTCCACTCTCCAGGGCATGTTTCAAGCCATTTTACTGCTGAGAATGATAAAATATCTCCTGCCAAAAAGGTAGAAGTAGAACAGAAAGCCAAGAGCGACAATAAAACTACATCTGTTTCAGAAATTTTGACTGATACAACAGTCATTACAGATATTCCAACTGGACTAGTTGTGCAGGAAAAAGAGAAAAGAGTATCTGTTTATTCTTCTCTTATACAGAATTTCTTGGAAATTAAGCCAGGCTCTTCTTGTAAAGGAGAGCTGAAAGTTGGAAGTACAGTAGAAGTCAAAGTGTCTTATGTTGAAAACCCTGGCTACTTCTGGTGTCAGCTGACCAGGAACATTCAAGGATTTAAAACTTTGATGTGTAATATCCAGGACTACTGCAAGAACACAGCTACTCCTTACCAGGGGACCACCCCCGCTTGTTTGGCAAAACGAACAGTAAATGGAAAATGGTCCAGGGCTGTGATTAGCAGGGCACAATCTGCAGAGCATGTCAAAGTAATGTTCGTGGATTATGGAGACAAAGAAATGGTATCTGTGAAGAATATTTACTCAATTAGTGAAGAATTTCTCAAGGTTAAGGCTCAGGCTTTTCGGTGCAGTCTTTATAATTTAATTCAACCAACTGGTCAAAATTCTTTTGCTTGGGATGAAAAGGCAATACAGGCTTTTAGTGAGTTTGTTGACAATGCATGGGAAGAGAATCTCGAATTAAAATGCACAATATTTGCTTTGGCTTCAGTACAAGATGAACTGTTTAATGTTGTGGATTTGCTCACACCCTTTCAGAGCGCATGCCATTTTTTGGTAGAAAAGAGACTCGCAAGACCAGTTAAACTTCAGAAGCCTCTGGAGGCCTCTGTTCAGTTACATTCTTTCTACTATTCGACACATGATATGAAAATTGGAAGTGAAGAATCCGTGTATATAACACATGTTGATGACCCTTGGACATTTTATTGCCAAGTGGGAAGAAATGCGAGTATTTTAGAACAGTTGTCCTGTAATATTACACAATTAAGTAAAGTTTTGCTGAATTTAAAAACATCTCCCTTGATCCCTGGAACCTTGTGCCTTGCCAAGTATACTGATGGAAACTGGTATAGGGGGATAATAATAGAAAAAGAACCAAATAAAGTCTTTTTTGTGGATTTTGGAAACATTTGTGTGGTAACAAACAAGGATCTGCTTCCAATACCTAGTGATGCATATGATGTCTTACTTTTGCCCATGCAAGCTGTTAAATGTTCATTATCTGATATTCCTGACCATATACCAGAAGAAATTACAACATGGTTTCAGGAGACTATTTTAGATAAGTCATTGAAGGCTTTGGTTGTAGCAAAAGATCCAGATGGAAGACTGATTATAGAACTATATGATGACAGTATTCAAATTAATGCTAACATTAATGAGAAGTTAGGGCTACTCGGCTACAAAGGCGGGACAAAAAAAAAAGAAAGTGAAGCACTCCTTGCTGCAACTGAAACTCTTGAAATAAAGAAGCAAAATATGAAGTTGTCGCCTACAGAGTACATAAGTAAATCAGTAGAAAACAAATTACGTAGTATGGAGATATTGGGAGAATCTTACAAATCTAAGGTCACCTCAGCATGTAAGGAAACCAAGATTTTACGAAGTTCAACAAAGACAGACATAGTCACTCAGTATCAGGACTCTGTGGGAAATCAAGGTAATCAGGTGTGTCCCCTAACACCAGAAAAGAAAGAAGAAAGTTTTGCTGAGCCACCTTTGAAAGCGACAAAACTAGAAGCTACTCCTTCAGAGAGAAACATAGGAGATTTATATAACAAAGATTTGCCTTTAAAATTTTCTGACTTCCCTCAGAAGATTATAATGCCTGGCTTTAAAACAGCTGTGTATGTTTCTCATATAAATGACCTTTCAGACTTTTATGTTCAATTAACAGAAGATGAAGCTGAAATCACTCATCTTTCAGAGAGGTTAAATGATCCTAGAACGAGGCCAGAATATTATTCAGGTCCACCTTTGCAGAGAGGAGATGTAATATGTGCCATTTTTCCAGAAGACAGTTTATGGTATCGAGCTGTGGTCAAGGAACAGCAACCCAATGACCTTCTCTCTGTACAATTTATAGATTATGGCAATGTTTCTATGGTTCATACTAACAAGGTAGGTAAGCTTGACCTTATGAATGCACTGTTACCAGGATTGTGCATTCACTGCTCCTTGAGGGGACTTTGGGTCCCTGAGATTTTAAAATGTAAGGAAATGATGCATTACTTTTCTCGAAGGACAGATGAGGTTCAAATAAGATGTGAATTTGTTAAATTTCAAGGCAGATGGGAAGTTATTCTTGTGGATGAACATGGGATCATAGCAGAAGATATGATTAGCAGATATGCTTTCAGTGAAAAATCTCAAGTAGGACTTTCTAATCAAATAATTAAAAGTGCCTGCTCCAAGTCTGTAAACAAAACTGACATTGACACTTCACTGTTTCTTAACTGGTATAATCCAAAGATGAAGATGATAAGGGCTTATGCCACTGTGATAGATGGACCGGAGTATTTTTGGTGTCAGTTTGCCGATACTGAGAAACTTCAGTATTTAGAAGTAGAAGTACAAACTGCTGGAGAACAGGTAACAGATAGGCGAAGTTGTGTCCCATGCCCTCATATTGGAGATCCTTGCATAGTGAGATATAGAGAAGATGGACATTATTATCGGGCACTTATCACCAGTATTTGTGATGATTATCTTGTATCCGTCAGACTTGTAGACTTTGGAAACACTGAAGACTGTGTGGACCCCAAAGCCCTCTGGAACATTCCTTCTGAACTTTTGGTGGTCCCCATGCAAGCCTTTCCATGTTGCCTCTCAGGATTTAATATTTCAGAAGGTGTGTGCCCTCAGGAGGGAAATGACTACTTTTATGAAATAGTAACAGAAGATGTGTTGGAGATAACAATATTAGAAATCAAAAGGGATGTTTGTAATATCCCTTTAGCAGTTGTTGACTTGAAAAGCAAAGGCGAGAGTATTAATGAGAAAATGAAGAAATATTCTAAGATTGGTATTAGTAACAGTGATCTGCCCTATGAAAAAAAAGGCCCAGAGATAAAGGGAGCCCTTGGGTCCCTCAGTCCTGAGGTTGGACTTAAGAAACCAAGTAGTAAAGCTGGACAAGAGAAAACACCGTATGTAGAGCCACAGACAGATGAGCTCTCTGAAAGAGTTGAAAAAGACTTCAACATTCTCGAAACCAAGCCAAGTAAATTCTATGCCCCTGACACTGATAACATTTTTGAAGCTTTTGAAAACCCATGCAAAGATAAAATTGGCCCCAAGGTCCTGGAAGGTGAAATAGAGTGCCATTTGGTTGACAAGGCCAAGTTTGATGACCAATACCTCATGACAGGATTCAACGCGTTACTACCGCAGGCGAGCGAAACAAAGGAGATACTAGAACTGAACTCCCTTGAGGTGCCCCTTTCCCCTGATGATGAATCCAAAGAGTTCCTGGAACTGGAGTCCACTGAGTTACAGCATTCCCTTGTTGGGGACGAAGAGAAGGAAGAGCTAGGCCTGGGGCCTCCCATCGCGCCGCTGCCCCAGGGCTGTGACCCAGAAGGCACCCTGCAGCCATTTACGGTGCGGCTTCCCCTCAGCTGTGACGTGGAGAAGCAGCTGGAACTCGCATTACCCACAGCCCAGCTGTGTCTGGATGACAGAATAAACCCTGTGTTGCTCAGAGCTGGTCAGAAGGCCCAAGGACCCACGTGTACGGAAGACACAAGAGAGTCAAGTTGTGTGGAATGTTTCGAGGACCAGCGCGGGTCACCACTGCACCTACACGGGAAGAATCGTGATCCCAACATGCAGACTGAAACGAATATATATAAAGAAGAATTTATAGAGTATAACAATAGAGATGCCATTTCATCATTGACTTTGTTCTCTGAAGAAGAATCCAGAGCCGGAAGGAAGCACCATGATAATGCTTTACAAGATCATGTCTTAGGTAGGTGATTCCTCAGACTTTATTTAACTCCGTGTCTTTGAAAAGTACTTATTTGTCTCAAAGATAATGACTATTTATTTATTTTTGTCTTGGTTGGTTTTTTAAATGAATTTTGGGGGAAAAAGTTTAGAACCTGGAAAGAGAATCAGATTTAGATTTCATGAAGGGCATCTTAAATGTGGGGAGATTAAGTTGTGAAATCAATGTGGAATCATGCTGTATGAAATGCTGAATTGTTAATACTGTGTTTAAAAGTAGAATGCTTTAAATCAGTGTTTCCAAAAAGAAATTATGTTTAAAATGTAAACAAGCTTTAAAATCAAGGGGTTATTTTTTTGGTAAGTCTTAAAAAAACAGCATTCCTTTGCTAAGCACAACTATAGGCATGAATTGATGATAGGGATCACTTTGGCAGTTTTCAAATTTAACTATTTTCTTTTATGCATATACCTTGCCATTGATTTAGAAACCCCTAAACAAACACTAGATTTAGGGAGCTTATATTAACTATACAAGAGAACAGCCATGAGTAAATATTGGAGAACATTTATTGTCATTAGCTTTTTTACAAATTACACTTACTGATGTTTTCTTGGCTACTTAGTAAGATTTAAAAGTTACAAGAAATGGCTAACTTTTAGGATTTTTAAAATAATCAATGTTAGACTTTTTATAAGTCAGTTCTTATATTGTTAAATATGAGCCATTCTACAAAAGAGAGAAAGCAGCAGTCTAGGGAGAATGAAAATTACCATAATCCCACCATTGATAAGCTGCAATGCACTTGCTTGCTATTGTCTTTCACCCTGTGTGTGTCTGTTTACGTACAGTTTTCAAAACTAAACACAAATCACAATCGTAGTGTTGAATCCTGCATTTTAATCCCTTAAATATGCTTTCAAAATATTTTAATTCTATGGTATGCCACTCTGTGGATATACTGTGGTTTATTTAAGTATTACCCTAGATTTTTAGTCCTCATTGCCACATTTAAATAATAATAAGTAATAGCTTTATGATAAGAATGTCTGCTAATTTGTAATATGCTGCTTCGCTAAAGAAATGGCTCTTGTAGGGGCGCCTGGGTGGCTCAGTGGTTAAGTGTCTGCCTTCGGCTCAGGTCATGATCCCAGGGTCCTGGGATCGAGCCCTGCATCGAGCCCTGCATCGAGCCCTGCATCGAGCCCCGCATCGGGCTCCCTGCTCAGTGGGAAGCCTGCTTCTCCCTCCCCCACTCCCCCTGCTTGTGTTCCCTCTCTCGCTGTGTCTCTGTCAAATAAATAAATAAAATCTTAAAGAAAAAAAAAAAAGAAATGGCTCTTGTAACCATTGACCACATCACATGTGGCAATAGTATCCGATTCATATCCTAAAAAAGACACATCACATCATAGTGGTGTTTTTTGAAGAAAGCCGTAAGGAATTATATTGGGAAGGGGCACCGGGAGAATTTAAAATAAAAATTCAGGAAAAGAGACAGACTCAGACCAGACATGATGCTGATTATATAGGAATAGTGAGTGCAGATTAAGAAAATGCTTTGCTTGTGTATCAAGGGATTAAGAGGTATGCATTGAGGCTTTATTCAATTTGGCAGCTCAACCAGAGAAAACCTACACTCTGAAAGGATTTACTGTTGGATCCAAATGTGTTGTGTGGTCAAATCTAAGAAACACATGGTCTAAATGTGAGATTCTGGAAATCGCTGAAGAAGGCACAAGGGTAAGTGAAGTGGGAGTGTTTCATCTCCAAATGTACTTGGCGACTGTTAAGGAAATTTTACTGGAAGTGACCAGATTAGAAAATGCAATTGAGCAGACATTTTCTGGATCATTCCCCCTGATAATTTGGTGCAGTGCAAAAGTCATTTCAAAGTTCATATATAAGCATCCTAGCAAGAAACCTTCTTAGGCTCTTTCATCTCCCTTGCCTCTGAAATCCCATCAGTCACCAAGTTCTACACTTTCCACTTCTTACCACGTAGTTAAAACTTTTTATGCCTAATGCCACTGCCTTTGTTTTAAGTCCCATTTTTACAAGTAGATTACTCTATTTACCCTTCTATTTGGTTTACTTCTAGTCTTCCTCAGTTGATTCTCTACACTGCCAGTGTGAAGTTTGTCAAACGCAAATCTGAGTAGGGCATTCCTGCATGTAAAACTTGCTGGGGCTTTCTAGTTGATGGTGCTTCTCCCGTGATCTGAAGACCACCCGTATCAGAATCACCTGCTGTGTTTCTTAGATTGTGGATGCCTAGATCTTGCCCTGGCTGGCTGATTCAGAATATCTGGGGGGGAGGACAAGGAATGTGCATTCTTATGCCATTAAAATTTGAGAACCAGTAGTCTAGGATAGAAAAGTCAGGCTCATTAACATGGCATGGTCCTCTAGAGGCCCTGGAAGTGCTCTAGGTTTGAGTGTCCATATTATTCTCCAGCCTTATGTTTATGTTTTGTACCTTATATTAGATGCACATCAAACTGCTTGATTTCTCTTATGTATACCATTCTACTTGGCTCCTCTGATATATTAAGTAATGTAGTTCTATTCACTTGTATTCTATCCCCCTCCCAGACTGGTTAATTTTCACTTATTTTTGAAAGATTTTCATTGCAACTTCATTTTCATTTTGCGCTGCCTCTTCCAGGAAGCATTCGCTAGCATTATTTTCTAAATCTCTCCATCTTTTCACCCTCCCCCTCCTACCAAAAAACCTTGGCTTGATACCTATATTATTCCTATTATTCCTGCTACAGAAGTCTGTACTTTCTACCTTGTATTGTAATGTTCTTCTTATAGGTCTGTTTCTCCACAAAATTTTGAACTTCTTGAGATCTCATTGTTAACCATCTTTGATCTCTAGGCATAGATACACAATATGTTAATTGAACAGAAGTTCTGTTGAGTTGAAATGTAAAATTGAAGTTTAATAAAATTATTTTCATTGCCTTTTGAGGTATTTCATTTGAAGAAGGATTGCTGTGGTCCATAAATCACTTACAGTTTTTGGAAACTACCAGTTTTTATTAATTTTTTTTTCTCTTGCAGGTTTTGAACCTTTCAAATGGTATGGAGGAGATAGTGAACCCTGAGGACGTTTGGAATGGCATACCCAAATTGGATAAGAGTCCATTTGAGGTATGGAATTATATAAACACTAATTAACGAAAGCATTGTCTTTCATTTTGAAAGATGACTTAAGCTATTTCCAAAGCCCTTGTGTTGGGAATGATGGAGAAAAAAAAATACTAATACTGGGATAACAACAATGAAAAACAGCAGTAACAAAATCAGTGATTCTGGATTTTATGCCAGGTATCCCTTTGGGCAAACCAGTTATTAATGTTTTACTCTTTGATTTTTTGGAGGGATTTTAAACATGAAAATTGTTTGATGTCTGAGACCTTTATAAAATATGTTTGATGTAGAAAATCTGGAAAAATGGCAGAGTTAAAAAGGAAAAAGTATCTGTCACCTGTAATACATCTATCCAAGACAAAGAGATTGATCAGTTTTGTTTTCTTTCATAATTTTTTTCTGTTTATATGGAATGTAAGTATATCATCTGCATATTTTGAGCATAATTTATTTCATTCTGCGTAGTTTTATATGCTATGTTCTTCATTTAAAATTATATGGTGGGCAGTTCCTATGCCATTATAATCTCTGGGCATTTGAGTTTATTCTGTTTGGAGTTTGTTGAACTTCTTGCTTTAAAATCTGTGTCGGATAGTTCTAGTACCTGGTCATCTCAGGGCTTGCCATTTAATGGTTGCCTTGAAAAATGATTAACTTTTCCTGATTCTTTGTATGTTGAATAATTTTGGATTATGTCCTGAATGTCTTGAATATTATGTTGTAAAACTTTGGATCCTGTTAAAATCTTCTAGAAAATATTGAAATTTTTGTTTTAGCAGGTGATCAACTGTTAGGTTCATACCACAAGTTCTGTCTCTCCTGAGTTTGTTGGTTCCAATGTCAGTTTACTTTTTTTTTTTACCTTTTTTTAAAAAAGATTTTTTTTTATTCATTTGTCAGAGAGAGAGAGAGCACAAGCAGGGGGAGAAGCAGGCAGAGGGAGAAGCAGACTCTCTGCTGAGCAGGGAGCCCAATGTGGGACTCCATCCCAGGACCCTGGGATCATGACCTGAGCTGAAGGCAGACGTTTAACTGACTGAGCCACCCAGGCATCCCCCTTTCCAGAATTTTTAATTGTAATCAGTGTGAGAGAGAGGCCGTAGTTGGCTCATTCTGCCTTGGCTGCAACCAGAAGGCCATAGTTGCATAATATTATATGACATGAATGGTCAGTCCCTTGTTAAACCATTTCTCCCAGTGGTGCACATTGAGGTCATTTAAAATGTTCCACTATAAAAAATCATTGAACATCTCTCTCTACTGCCTTATATTAATTCCATGCTTTTGTTTACTTGTCAAAAATAACAACTTGCTTCATTTATATTGCATCAGTATTTACTAAAAAAATGTTCTTTTACATTGTGATCTTTTCCATTCATTAATTTTCAAGAAGCCACAGCCAAATGCATAGATAGATACATATAAGATTCTGTTTGGATGAACTACCCTATACCTGCCAAATAGAAGGTAACAATTTAAGACAAAGTGTTCATAAAATAGTATAGATATAATTCTGGCCTTACATCGATTAGCAAATATAGAGACTACTTATGAGTAAGGCTTTTCTTTTTAAAATTTGGTTATTAATGAGATTGAAATGATCCTTTCCTTAAATTTGAAGAAACTCTTACATATGTGTCTACAAATGAACTGGTTTTCCTTAAAAAGTGGATACTGTGAGGTATTAAATTATACGTGACTTTTCTGGTAATATGTCAAGGCACTGTGATCTGGGAGTCTTTCTGATTACATATTTTTTAGAAATTTTTTTCATCTGAGTGATTTCATTTCACTGTAAGAATATGTCTCATGAATTAATTTCTGTATAGGCCTCATGTACACACACAGTGCTATTATTTGTTGAAAGGAATATAGGAGAAATATCCCTCTTCATCAAGTCTTTAATAAAGGATGTGTGGCTCACCATGGATAATGTGTTTGAATAGTAGCCCTTTGAAAAATGTACCAGACACCAGAGTTATCGGTTTGGGAGCTAAAAATTGGAAAAGGTACTTTATTCCCTCTGTTGGATGCTCCAGTAGACATGTTTCAGAGAAATGAGTATTGGAAAGATAGAAATGTACTCGGATGATTCTTTGCTATAAAATCAGATTGTCATACTTTTAAAAGGGTAAGTTTTTCATTGCTTACCATTTTTCTGGTTGATCTATGGTCCCCTTTCTGATTTTAATCATTTTGTGTCTGTAACAAAAAATTGGTAGTAATCCAAAGGTTCCTTCTGTTAGGCTATATTCCAAACGGGGGGGAAGACCTTTACTTTATGTCATCAGTTGATACTACAATTGAGGGTAACTTGTGTTTTTAAAATAAAATAACTGTTATCACCAGTTTGCTAAGTCTTAAAGATACCATTATCATGAATCCTCAAATAAAAATGGTTTACCAATTTACTTAGACGTCAGTAGTAGAAAAAACAAAACAAAACTCTTTAGTTAGAAATATTAAATGTGCTTCTGGGGATAAATAACCAAGAAGAGGATTTCTTGAAATATTATAAGAAAACTTATTTGTTGATTGAATTCATCTTGAAAATTACATTGTGAATTTGATAAATTTATATTTTAAAGTACTTTAGAGAATTTTCCAGTGTTGATTAGCTCATACATTCAAATGATCTTTGTATGTGAAATGATCTCTTGGAATTTCTTTCTGGGTTTTCAGTTTAGCTCATAAGATCCAATTTGTTGAAAGTTACTGGTTATTGCATGATCTTGTTCATAAGCAGCACACTGGTTCTTAGAATTGAGGTACACTGAGAAGGAAATCAGCTCTGGGTGGCTATAGTATTATTCGAAAAATACATACTAATGAAAGAGAACTATTTGGTTATCAGCTTGGCTAACATCATTCTAGCAAAATACAAAATATGCCAATTTTATAATATTTTAGAGAAACTTTGTTTGATAATAGGTAGAGTGTAGAACAAAATTACTAAAAGAAAAAAAACAACAACAGCAATCTCTGCGAGAATTTCTCCACAGAATAATTCTCACCATTTTGAGAGGACGTTAAATTTGTTGTGATAGCACCATGTAAATAATTTTCTTGTTTCTTTCTTTTTCAACTTGAAGGTTTTTTTTCCTCTCTCTCTCTCTCTCTCTTTTTTTTTTTTTCCAGAAAAGGGGTCTGGAGGTGATATAGATTTAACAGTGGATCCATACATGTGCCAGTCAGTCAGAAACTGCTCTTAAACAAGTGGCATCTCACCCAGACTGACAGAGCATTTGAGCCTATCGAGAGCATGTAATCACAAGAAGCTGTCATTTTTGAAAACTTTGATATGCACTGAAAACAAAATAGATCTCAGGGTGATTATGCAGTGGATTTATAGTGGTGTTGCTGTATATATGGATCTGGGGTCTTTGTTCTCCCTTTAAATGTGTTATGTTCCTAATCAGTTAGGAGGATTTATTTTGCTAAACAGTTTGCTAACATATTACTCAAATTAAAAAAAAAAAATAAACAACCCCATTTTTGTTTCTTTTGAATATAGTGTTTAAATTAAAATAGAAAATTATAGGTTTATGACAAGTATATCATATGATGCTACTTTGAGGGATGGCTTTGTTAGCAGTAACTCCTCCAGATTTTTTGTTTTTGTTTCTGAAGCTTTGCCTTGTCTATCTAGTTAAACATTTGACTAATACTCCGTTTGATTTTGGAAGTATTCTAATACGATCCCAGATGTGAATAAAGTTTCTCCTGAAAGGTGTGGTGGTTTCATTTTATTAAAAAGGAAATATGATTCTGGAACATCTGTGGTTCTGGATTATCTGTAGTAATGGGGGAAACAGCAGTCGTCAATATTAGCTCTTATAGGTCAGTCCCTCAACGGGTGCTGTAAGTGCATTTCTCATTTAATTCTCAACCGCAAGGGGGGGCAATAGTGTCCATATTTTATGGGTGAGAAAACTGACGCTTTTTAGAGAAGTTACATAACTTCTCTACAGGCCAAAGAGCTGGAGAGCCTCAGAAACCTGATCAAACGCAGACCCATCTAACTTCAAAGCCCATGCTGTTAAAACAGGGTTTTGTATAGCTGGTGGTACAGATCCTAGCTGTGGGACACCTCTTAGCCGTGTGCTGCTGACGAGATATGTGACCTGGACAGGTTATAAACGGCCTCTGAGACCTGATCTTCCTCATCTGTCAAGCGGGATAGTAAAACCTTTCTCGAAGTGCTTTTAAGACTGGAAATAGCATTCTTTTCCCTGAAAGATACTCAATGTGCACATTGGGTCATTATTATATTTTTAAGTTTTAACTCATTAGATCTTTTTTTTGTGGTTATATTCTCCTTTAGCATCTGCATATACCACCGACAAAGGATTTTAAAAAGATATTACTGAATGAGACATCAGGACAATTGGAAGTGTTATCCATTTCTAAAATGAATAAGGAGGTTTGCTACATGAAGGTCGGGGGAAGATGTACGTCTGTGAAACATTATCAGACCCTGAAGCCTGGTGGGGCAACAGTGAGAACTAAGGACATTGAAAGCTGGGTATAATTTCAATAAGTAGAAAGGAGAGGGTTTTGCAGTAAACATAGTTGAGGTAGAAAGCATATTGCTTGTTCCTGGGATAAGAATAGACAAGTCTGGTTCATTCCTGCAGGTGATACGGATGTGGATTAGTGGCAGAAAAGGTCAGTGAAGATACATTAGGGCCAGGTTATAGAAAGCCTTCAGTTTCATGCTAAGGAGTTTAACTCTTCAAAAATTTTTAAAATCAGAATGGCTATAGGATAGGAGAAGTCAAACTTCTCAAAGTGAGTGTTTTTGCACCCTGAAACATTAAGATAGCCTAAAGTGTCAAATCAAAATACACAGTTACTTATTAACTGAGCACAAGGGGTAGGGATGGAATAGTTTACCAGGCTTGCTTACCAAGTCCTGATTATCCCTGTTCACAAGGCCTAAACAATTAAGAATTCATAGGAACCAGACCATCATTAAGCCAAAATATACTTAACTAATGAGTGGCACACATTTTTATATTCCTCAGGAAACAAAAACCATTTCTCATGACTCCCAGATGTATAAGCATAAAGTTTTATGCTTATATAAACCTCCATATACAGACCTACCTCAGAGATACATGGGTTCAGTTCCAAACCACTACAGATACCACAATGAAGTGAGTCAAATGACTTTTTTGGTTTCCCAGTGCATATAAAAGTTATGTTTACACTGCAGTGTAGTCTATTAAATGTGCAATAGCATTATCTAAACAAAGCAATATACACACCTTAATTAAAAACTACTTTATTGCTAAAAAAATAACCTAACCATCATCTGAGCTTTCAGTGAGTCGTGATCTTTTTGTCAGTGGAGGGTCTTGCCTCCGTGTTGGTGACTGCTGACTGATCAGGGGGGTGGTTGCTGAAGGCTGGGCTGGCTGTGGCAGTTTTAAAAAATAAGACAACAATGAAGCTTGCCACATCGATGGACTCTTCCTTCCATGAACGATTTCTCGCGCATGCTGTTTGACAGCATTTTACTCACAGAAACTTCTTTCCAAATTGGAGTCAGTCCTCTCACACCCTGTTGCTGCTTTCTCAATTAAGTGTAACTCCTATCCTAAACCCTCTGTGGTCATTTCAACGATCTGCACAGCATCTCCACGAGGGGTAGATTCCATCTCAAGAAACCACTTTCTTTGTTCATCCATAAGAAGCTACTCCTCAGCCATTCACGTTTTATCATAAGATGATAAAGCAAGTCAGTCCCATCTTCAGGCCCCACTTTGAATCAAGTTCTCTTGCAATTTTTTTTTAAAGATTTTATTTATTTGAGAGAGAGAGAATGATAGACAGAGAGCATGAGAGAGAGGAGGGTCAGAGGGAGAAGCAGACTCCCCACCGAGCAGGAGCCCGATGTGGGACTCGATCCCGGGACTCCAGGATCATGACCTGAGCCAAAGGCAGTCGCTTAACCAACTGAGCCACCCAGGCGCCCCAAGTTCTCTTGCAATTTCCACCCCACCTGCTGTTACTTCCTCCACTCAAATCTTGAACCTTCAACTTGTAAGAAATGCAATAAACTGCAATGCTCACTAAAGCAACATATGCCCGTATTGTGTTATTCTGCTTCCACTTCATACAGAATTAAAGAACATAAGTAAAACTAACTGGAAAAATCAACCAGTTAAAAGTAATTCTGAATGTTTCCTTTGTTATCCTTCACAGCCTTTGGGTGAATAATGTATTATAACTGGAATCCCTGGCCTGTCTTACACGCCTTTCTTGAGTAGGTAGAATCCACCAGAGATAATCAAGTAAAGGCAAACAGATTATCAACTCTCTTTAATCCATTTTAATCTGCTGCATTTGCCTTGTCTCCAATATTCTTGCCCTTGGCCACTCCCCATTTATTTACCATATTGAAATGTTTAGTATCCCTAATCCTGTGGTAAAATAATGCTTTTATCATTTGCTTGATCTAATTTTTCTTCCCAAGACCAAAAGTCAAAAGGAAGTGCTTCCAAATTCTACCTAGAATACCATGTTGCTAAAACTCAATTCTACTCACAATAAAAAAAGAAAGGGGGGGGGAGTCATGAAAACCTGTATTGTATTTTTAAGGAGGATTATGTCATTGCAACATGTTTTCATTAGCATTGTGCCCATTTTGATACCCTTGTCCACTAAAGTAATGTAAAAGTCGTGATTTTGACACCAAAAAGCATCATTTTACTAAAATTAAAATTTAGGCTGGCATGGTTTTGATATACATCTGTCTTTCTTTACATTTAAAGAAAAAAAGTCCTAGTCCAAGCTTCAATCACTTTTATGGTATAGTCTACATTTTACAATATGATTTATTTGAGAAAATACATTAAAATCATACACACACACATACTTTCAGACCATTTTTAAACAAGACTTTAAAAAGTGCTTTTAATCTAAATTCTACTGCTCTGTTCCTGTAGAGTTCTGTAGAGTGACATGTTGGCTGGTTGTGTTAATGTTGGTCCCTGGAATAAGATTATCATCTTCTCCTTCAATCAAAGAATCCCACTGATCAAAATCTTTCTGCAGTCCTGTAAAATAGAAACGGTAATAGGCATAGAAAACTTTTTGAGAGCATGAAACAGCTCAGTGCCTCTAGGTGGCAGCACAGCCTCACTGGTGACAGATGATTACGGAGACCAGCTCCCCTCCCTGGGAGCTGCCCACGGCTGGGGCTTCTGAGTAAGAGATGGGACTAGACACTGATGGGACTGTCAGGCCACTCAGCACGGGAGTCTGCCAAGTCTGCACAGAAAAACTATTCCCTTTAACAGGCAGACTTGCTGCAGTCTGGGATACAAAGCATGCACAGCAGCGGAATTAAATTTCTCACGCTTTTGTTTTCAGACTGACTTACTGCTATGTTACCTTGTAAACCAGCTGGAGACAGTTAAAACAGGACTAATGCTGGATTAGGACAGTTTTGCCCTAAGAATCACCTGGTTTATGTCATGAAATACTCTTAGTTTCTTACCTAAATGCTTTTGTAAAAATGCTAATGAAGCTCTGTTGCTAAGATCAAGTGCTACATTTGAATCTATATCTCCTTTTAAGGTGAATATGTATCCAACTATTTTGCCAGTGGCAAAAGTGAAATCAGCAAAATTCTGATGGACTGAACCCCTGAAAGAGAAATGAGACATTTATAAATCACATAGTTTGGCAAAATTATTTTTATAGTTAGGGTGCAGGAAGTATCCTAGCTGGCTATTTACTGGAAACTAAGGGAATAAAACTTGTAGATTTGATCTCTTTAGCTGTATTTGCGGGTCACAGGCTGTGCATATAAGGATCTTA
This sequence comes from Neomonachus schauinslandi, assembly GCF_002201575.2. NCBI lineage: Eukaryota > Metazoa > Chordata > Mammalia > Carnivora > Phocidae > Neomonachus > Neomonachus schauinslandi. The sequence continues at coordinate 103,833,940 of NC_058410.1, read as the reverse complement.
GAGTATATATTCATCTTCCCTTCTAGATAAAGATTCCAGTCTTCCTTGGCATCTTGGCTTTAGAAGAAATGATTCCAGCTCTTTTTTTTTTTTTTTTTTTGAGCCAATACAATGTATTACATGTTGCAGGGACTGTGTACTCAGAGCCAGAAGCCTATTATATTTGCTTACCAACACCACCTAACTTCTTACTTGATGCTAATCAAAACACACTGCACATAAGCCTGGGATTAAGTAGATTTAAGGAAAAAAACCATTTTCCTTGTATTATTTAAGCTTATATCTTATAGGTATCATTTATGAGGCTCCTTAAATCCACCGATAGCCTAACATCAAGTACAATGGCCTTTTTTTAGTTCTCATTTTCTACTGCCTCTGAGACATTTGACACTTTCTTGCAGGTTTTTTCCCCCCCCTTTGTTTCCTTGACCTTCTCTTCCCTTGTTTGTACCTACCCTTCTTCCCCTGACCACTCTGTTCTCCACTGGCTCTTCACATACATATAGACATTCCTCAAGATTCTGTTCTCAGACCAAGTTTTACCCACTGGGTGATCTTATCTACTCCAAAGATTTCATGTATAATACACAAATTCTCTACTTTCCCAGTGTGTGGCCAGACATCTCTACCCAGATTTCCCTGGCTCAAGCTAAGAGATACCAAGGTTAGAACACATCTCTCCAGCCCCACCTGGTGCACCTCTTCCTCTTCATTTTGCTGCTGCTTATAAGCCAACCACCACCCTCTGTTATCTATACCCGAACCGGGGCCACCTGCCTCCTGTTCCTTCTTCCCTGCTTCCAATCACAACCTGAGTGTCAGAAGCACAAAGCAGGGAGAAGCAGGGTCAGGAGCAGAAGCCCGGATGCTACCAACAGGGCAGGAATGGCCTCAGGAGGAGATGGTGGGGGAGAAAGGGAGGGAGCAGTCTAAAGGATGAGAGCAAAGAGCGGGGTTGTAGTATCCCGGGAAGGAGAAATAGGGGAAGTCCACAAGGTCAAGGTCAAATGGATGCAGAGAGCAAGGTCCAGGCTGCAATAGGCTGCTGGGCCTTTTATGTCCTCGGTAGGGCCAGTTTCAGTACACTGGTGGGGGTTTTGGAAGCTAGCCCACAAGAATTAAACTGTAAATGGACACAAAATCTAATGATGTATTGTATGGTGACTAACATAATAAAATTAAATTAAAAAATAAATTAATTTAAAAAAAGTGTAAATGGAAGTAAGGATGGACTATTCTTTCCAGGTTCCTAGCAGTGAAAGGAAGGAAAAGACGTAGAGTAAGAGTCTAGTAAAGAAGTGGGGTTGAGGCAGGCTAGGCATTCTGCATTATTTCTGTTTTAAAATTAAATAGACTTGCACATCCAAATATTGAAGTCCTTAACTAACTTGAAGCTAAATTGAGGTCCTTAACTAAACTACCTAGACCCTCCTCACTATTTTTCTAAAGTCTCTTGATCCTTCAAGACAAATTCTACTCCCATGTCTTCTAAGCAGCCTCTCCCGAACAGCTCAGGTGGAGAACACACCATTCTCTGACCCCGTAGGGTTTACTGCCTATACGGTTTATGTTTCCTTCCCGCCCCCTCTTTTTTTCTTCTTCGAAATAACCAGGTTTCAGAAGAGGGATGAGCCCTACCTTGGAACATCACACTGTGAGTTCAAAACTCTATTGGGGTTTCTTTTTCACACCCATGATATCAGCATATCACTGATGTTCAAGGGCATCCGATTATAGCTTTGGGGGAATTTATAAATTCATATTCTTTCTAAACAGGTACACATTGCAGATCTCAGTGCTCTGCCTTTTTTCCCAAAGAGTTCCTAGTCTAGGCTGATGATGGAATACTTCTCCCTACCCCAGCCCCCAAATGCATAAGCCTGCTCCTGTGTTTAAATAAAAATAGCATGTATCCTAATGCAAATTTTAATTATCAGTATATGAAGAACTTACATTAACTCTACTCAAGACAGCATGGTACTGGCACAAAAACAGACACATAGATCAATGGAACAGAATAGAGAGCCCAGATATGGACCCTTAACTCTATGGTCAACTAATCTTCTACAAAGCAGGAAAAAATATCCAATGGAAAAAAGACAGTCCCTTCAAGAAATGATGCTGGGAAAATTGGACAGCTATATACAGAAGAATGGAATTCGACCATTCTCTTACACCATACACAAAGATAAACTCTAAATGGATGAAAGACTTCAATGTGAGACAGGAATCCATCAAAATCCTAGAGGAGAACAGGCAGTAACCTCTTCGACATCAGCCACAGCAACTTCTTTCAAGACACATCTCCAAAGGCAAGGGAAACAAAAGCAAAAGTGAACTTTTGGGACTTCATCAAGATAAAAAGCTTCTGCACAGCAAAGGAAACAGTCAAAAAAACAAAGGGGCAACCCATGGAATGGAGAAGATATTTGCAAATGACACTACAGATAAAGGGCTGGTATCCAAGATCTATAAAGAACTTCTCAAACTCAACACCCAAAAAACAAATAATCAAGTCAAAAAATGAGCAGAAGACATGATCAGACACTTCTCCAAAGAAGACATACGAATGGCTAACAGACACCTGAAAAAATGTTCAACATCATTAGCCATCAGGGAAATTCAAATCAAAACCACATTGGGGGGCACCTGGGTGGCTCAGTTGTTAAGCGTCTGCCTTCGGCTCAGGTCATGATCCCAGGGTTCTGGGATCGAGTCTGCTTCTCCCTCTCCCATTCTCCCTGCTTGTGTTCCCTCTCTCACTGTCTCTATTGCTGTTAAAAAAATAAATAAAATATTAAAAAAAAACACAACAAAAACACATTGAGATACCATCTTACACCAGTTAGAATGGCAAAAATTGACAAGACAGGAAACAACAAATGTTGGCGAGGATATGGAAAAAAGGGAACCCTATTACACTGTTGGTGGGAATGCAAGTTGGTAGAGCCACTTTGGAAAACAGTATGGAGGTTCCTCAAAAAGTTAAAAATAGAGCTACCCTATGACCCAGCAATTGCACTCCTGGGTATTTACCCCAAAGACACAGATGTAATGAAAAGAAGGGGCACATGTACCCCAATGTTCATAGCAGCAATGTCCACAATAGCCAAACTATGGAAGGAGCCGAGATGCCCTTCAACAGACGAATGGATAAAGAAGATGTGGTTCATATATACAATGGAATATTACTCAGCCATCAGAAAGGATGAATACCTACCATTTGCATTGACATGGATGGAACTGGAGGGGATTATGCTAAGTGAAATAAGTCAAGCAGAGAAAGACGATTATCATATGGTTTCACTCATATGTGGAACATAAGGAATAGCATGAAGGACATTAGGAGAAGGAAGGGACAAATGAAGGGGGGGAAATCAGAGAGGGAGACGAATCATGAGAGACTATGGACTCTGAGAAACAAACTGCGGGTTTCAGAGGGGAGGGGGTGGGGGATGGGATAGCCCGGTGGTGGGTATTAAGGAGGGCATGTATCGTATGGAGCACTGGGTGTTATATGCAAACAATGAATCATGAAACACTACAACAAAAACTAGTGATGTACTAACATAACATAAAAAAAAAAAACCTACTCAAAACATCTGCATTTTAAAAAAGAGCAAGCATAAATGCACTTAGACCCTGAAATTATCTAATATTCTCCCTCACTGAAAGTCTAAACAATGAATTTAACAACTCTATCATGCCTACCAAATGGTATCTTTTGGTGTTTATCCAAGTTTCAAGTTTCTGTTTCAGATGATGAAATAAATCACTTACTAATACTTACCTGATTGTAATCATTTTTCTTTCTTTGCCAGGTGAGTAGCATTTTTCCATTTTTTTGATATTAGAAGGATACTGGAACCGTTCTGAGTTGACAAAAAAGAGGGGCTGAGGAATTCTGGGATATATCTCATCATCCAGCGGAAGCATCCAAGCATCCAGGGCAATCCCGCACCTGCAGGAGTTTGGGGACAATGACAAAAGAAGGCTGGTTACACGCTGACTGACATGTGGAATTTCTAATGATGTTAGGTTTAATGGGCATACACCGTCCTGGTTTATTATGGGTTATCTCACTGGTATTATACCTCAGTGTGGGAAGGGAATATGATTAGCTTTATAAGGTAGCGGACTTGGAATTATATAATCATTTTCTTTAGGAGACATTTAGGAATTGTGACCTTTAGAAAGATATAGTATCTTTAAAATGTTTTATTCATTTTTGCTACATTGCTTTCAAAATAAATTCTTAAATAACAATTTCTCCAAAACTGTGGAGTGTCTGAAGACATACAATATATGCCCTATTGCCCCTATGTTTCCAGACCTTCTGGACACTCTGCAGTCGATTTATTATGCCTTTTTCACAGTTAACTGTTGGACCAGTTGCTTTATATTTAGAGGTACTTCACCTGGAAAAGTGTCTGGAGGTTGAAGAAAAACATACTGGGTATATCATTTGAAAATGTAACTTGCTTTCTACAAGTAAGTTTATCCTATGTTTTTGGACCTTTTGGACACTCCACTTTATGTGCTAAATGGGCAAAAGAAGAGAATTCCCTTATGGAAACTGATTTTAAAAATTTGTGAGATGAAGTTTCATAAAGGGTCCTACCCATTTTCTAGATGGTTGGCTCTTCATGATCTCATCAAGTCTGTGATGCCGTGGTTCAAGAAAGAAAATATTTTTCAAGTTGTAAGACTGGTGTCTGGTCCTGACTCTCACCTACTGTAATTTAAGACTTCTATCCATCTTTTTAAAGAAGATTTTATTTATTTATTTATTTATTTATTTGAGAGAGAGAGAGCCAGTGGAGGGAGGAGCAGAGGGGGAGGGAGAGGAAGAGGGAAAGAATCTCAAGCAGACTCTGCACTGAGTGCAGAGCCCAACTTGGGACTTGTTCTTATGAATCTGAGATCATGACCTGTGCTGAAACCAAGAGTCGGACGCTTAACTGACTGAACCACCCAGGTGCCCCAAGACCTCTATCGATCTTAAAGATGGAAAAAAAAAATTTAAAAATGCCTTGCGTATTGGGGAAGTCTAGAAGTACTATAAGATACACTACTGATATCACAACCATTATGTCATAGATAAAATGTATATATAAGGATAAATTTCCAAGTGAAAATATTAAGCCCTTAAGCAGATAAATAAGAATGATGAGGGAAAATATATAGGAATGGGGAAAGCTTTTAATAGCAAGCAAAGTAGATGGTTTTTGTCTGGGAAAATTCATATAAGGTACTTTATGGAGGCAAAAGAACAGACTTATAAACCCTGAAGGATCCTTTCCTCATTAAGAATTTGATAAATATTCTATCTCACGTGGGTTATCGCTTTGCCTCTTCCAGTAACTTACTGTTTTCTTTCTTTGCCTCCTTCTCTTACCTGAATCTCTGGTCTTCACTAAGAGTCTGAATCACTGTGGCTCCGCCAAAAGAGTGTCCAATTACTGCTATCTTATTCCTGTCGATAGAGTCCTATATGAAAAAGCACGATACATATTCATCATTCTCTCACAGCTGGTTAGAATAGAATGGTTTTTCAAATTATAAAATTCTTACTCATTTCATGGACATGGTTAAGTACTCTGATTTCTTGTAAGAGAAATACACACACAATCACATGCACTCACACACACATATACATACACGTACATATGCATATACATATATATACACACAAATACACATGTTGAGCATTCATAGAAGTTCAGAAGTGAACCTGATGATCTTCCTAGGCACCCACACTTGAAACACCAACATCATTGCTGACTTCTGCCTCTCCCCACTCCACGTTTAATTCATGTGTTCATTTCATGTGTGTCTGTTGAGCACCTGCTCTGTGCCAGGCACTGTAGACCATTTTCAGTGGGCTCCCAGTCCACCAGTGGAGAAAGAGATACAGATACGTGATGCAAATACATCAGGGTGGTGCCAAGGAGCACACGTGATAGATAACTCACCAGCCCAGGGTTGGCAGTGGAATACAAGAAAGCTTCCTGGAGGAGGTGATGCCTGATTTGAAGAGCAAGCAAGACTCAGGGAGAAGAATGTGTCAAGCCAAGGGAACAACATGTACAAAAGCAGGGAGGCAGGAGAGGGAGGGGCTGGCTAAGGGACAAAAACTCTTCTCTGTGTCAGGAGAACAGACCATCATCTTCTGCCTGAACTGAAGTACTTCTAATTCTCTCTATCCCTTGTACTCCATCCTCCACACACAATTTTGGGTCTTTGTTCATGCTGTCCACTTTGATGGTCTTCCACCCCCTCTCAATAGTCTGCTGAAAACTTTTGACCACCATTTCAGGATCAAGCTCAAAAACATGCAAGCGCCCTCCAAGAACTTACACGACTTCCCCTGGAGGTAATGAGTTGAACCAGAGAAATTGCTATTTTTGTAGCTCAAAGCTGGCTGTTGGCCATTTCATATCTAGTGCAACGTAATACATTCCTCATTGCTGTAATATTTCGCATATCCTTTTTCTTTTTTTAATTTGTAGCCCTCTGTCATGTCATACCTTGCATTACAGTAGAAAAGCAGATGAAAAGGAACAATGAAGAACGACAGGGCAAGGGAAATGGCTTTTTCTTAAGCTCACCTTCAGTTGCTCCAAATCAAACTCTAAATCTAATACATTCTTCACTGGCCTTCCACGATCAATGTCCAGAATCAAATCGAGAGCTTGGGAACACTCCTTTGCTCTTTTCTGTACCTAATACGATTATTAGAAAAAGGAAATGACAAAGTAAAAAGCTGTGACACTTATTTTAGAGTTTGTGTAGGAGTTGCATGTGGGAAACGTGGCTGATTGCTTCTAAACTGGAAATATCCAAGTGATTAGTGACTGGAAGACAACCCAGCATCATGACATGGGCTCTAGCTTTGCAGGTAGTTATAGCTTAGTGCAAATCCTAGCTCTGTTGCTTACCTGCTGTGTGAGCTCAGGGCTCACACCATCTATTGTGTGGTAATTTATTGTGTGATACACTTATTGTGTGATAATGCCTCGGTGAAATGTGGGTGGGATTAAATGCAAGGACATATAGGTAAAGCACCCACTGTAAAGTCTGGCCCACAGGTGAAAGCCAGTGTGCTTTCTCTCACCTCATCTTCCAGACACCCCTGCGAAAAAGATACTGTTATTATTCATTATGTTGTAAACAATAAAGCATAGAGGCAAAACAGCGTAAGTAACTTGTCCAAGATCAGCCCACTATGAAGTGATGGCATGAGCATTCAAACACAGAATGTTGGATTCTAAGGCCTGGCCTCTTACTACCATTCCATACTGCATGCATCTCTGTCTTTAATATCGCCTTGGAAGGGAGGATCTTTGTGAGTTTCTTTTCTAGCACTTCTGAGTTTCTAAAATTAGAAGTTCTACGGCAAAAGATTTCTGAATATGTACTGTCTTCTCTCAGGATTTTTATGTTTGTTTTTACTATGATCCAGGCTTATCATTAAGGGAATTTTATCACTCAGAATCTTCTGACAGGTCTTTGGGGAACAGGAAATAGGAGAGTGGGGAGCACACCTTGCAGTATGTAAATGACATGAGCAAGCATCATCCTTTTGCATATGCTTTTTAGTCACCACACCTCCTCCCCTCCTGCTGCCATCTACCTGCTCATTTCGTAAGGGCATCTCCTCCTCCTCTGATTTGAGGCTTTGAAGATAGAGCCAAGACTTGTTCCCTATTTCTGCAGCAGACTGGTCTTTGAAATAGTAAGTCGCAGAGGCGGATCCATCTCTACAATGCAAACAGATTCATTCGATGACTTACACTCGCTCTTGCTCTTCTCCATCCCCTCCCATGCTCCCCACCCCCAACTTCACTCTGATCTTTCTGACTTCCCTGTCTTCTTCCACTCTACCTTTGTTTTAAAGTCAAAGAGGTCCCCCAAGGGAGGTCTCAGAAAACGTCTTTGCTACAGGTCAAGTCCACCCATTCTATCTTCACAATTCTAGGAGGTCCTTTGGAGACTCACACCAGAAATCAAATCCCAGGGCTGCCACTTATTCACCATGTGGTGAGGCAAATTACTTGCCCTTTTCCAGCTTTGTTTCCCTCCTCCTTAAAACAGTGATAATAGTAACCATTTAAAAGTGTTCTTACAAAGATTAAATGATGGTGAATGAACAGGGCACACAATAAACACCAGAAATGCTAGCTGCTTTTTAACTCTTGACAGTTTAACTCAGTCTCCTTTTATTTTTTTCCTCATCATGTAACCACAGTTGACAATTTCATTGATTTTTTTTATGAATCTTTTTGAAAGTTAGAGCCCAGGTGACCTACCTGTGTTCTACAGCAGCAACTATGAACCCATACGATGCCAGATCAATGCCAATAGCAGAATAAATTGTCCTTCAAAACAAAAAGAGGAAAGCATTGGGTGACTCAGTTGGTTAAGCGACTGCCTTCGGCTCAGGTCATGATCCTGGAGTCCCAGGATCGAGTCCCACGTCGGGCTCCCTGCTCGGCAGGGAGTCTGCCTCTCTCTCTGACCCTCCCCCCTCTCATGCTCTCTATCTCATTCTCTCTCTCAAATAAATAAATAAATAAATAAAGAGGAAAGCATTGAGGTCCAGGGTCCCCTAATAAACCTGGGAACATGGAAGCCATTACACCCCCGTAGTAGTGCCCGGGAGTAAACCAGATAGCTGTGGTTCTCGAAGAGGGCAGCTCTGCCCCTCAGGGGATATTTGACAACGTCTGGAGGTATCTTCATCATCATGACTGGGCAGAGGGGATTACTGGCATCTAGTGGGTAGAGGGATGTTGCTAAACATCCTACAGTGCACAGGACCACCCTCCACCATAAGAAATTATTTCCTGCAAAACGTCCGTAGTGCCAACATTGAGAAACCCTGATGCGGTGATTCTAAGTATCACTTTTGAGAGTTCTGGGCTTTAATCTTGGCCCCACTACTTATCAGCTATATGACTTTAGGTAATTACTGAATCTTTGTCAGCACCTGTAAAATGGGACTAACAACGCCTTTGCTTTAGAACACTTATAAAGTTTCCGTAAGACAGCATATGTAGGAAGGCAGTGCAGTGTCGTGCTTAGGAGAACGGGACCTGCAGTCCAATCCCTGCATTTGGATCCACCACTGATCTGCCTTGGATAAGTCACTGATCTTTCCTCTGTAATGGTGAGGGACCTGGTGGGATTACTGTAAGGATGAAGTAAGTTAATACATGTTCAGTGCTTGTAACTATGTGTCTAAAACAGGGTAAAGACTGAACATAGGCCAACTCTTATTTAAATGATCGGACACAGAACCATGTGCTAAGCAACTGCATTCATGCCCCCTTTCCATTCTTCATTCTGCACCATCTTCTCATATCATGCATTCAATAGGAAACGGCAATAGAGAACAAAAGGGAGGTAGTAGGAACTCTGTCTTCTACTGTTGAAGATACGCAACCTACTCAGGAAGGGATCAGCAAACCTTCTCTGTCAAAGGCCAGGACGTAAATATTTCCAGCTTAGTGGGCAATACAGTATCTGTCACAGCTACTCAGTTCTGCTGTCGTAGCACCAAAGTAGCCACGGACAATGCGAAAGGTGGAATGAAAGTGGCTGTGTTTCAATAAAGCTTTATTCATAGAAACAGGCAGCAGGCCGGATGAAGTAGAAATCAAATAACTAGCTAGACTACAATTAAAGTACCAAAGATAATTTCTTTTGATTTATCTTTATTTATTGAGAGAGAGAGAAAGAGAGAGAGAGAGAGCATGAGCAGAGGGAGGGGCAGAGGGAAAGCGAGAGGGAGAGAATCTCAAGCAGACTCCCCACTGAGTGTGGAGCCTGCTGCATGACTCAATCTCATGACGCTGAGATCATGACCTGAGCCAAAATCAGGAGTCAGACATTTAACCCACTGAGCCACCCAGGCGCCCCCTGAAGATAATTTCTATTGCAGATACCACCCAACTTCTTGCCAGCTAAAAGCCACCTATTTCTGAAAGTCTTACAATCCTCTGAGGTAGAAAGAAGGGTAGGCAGCTGAGAAGATGGAAGAGGAGAGGGAATGGAGGTCATGAAAATGTGCCACTCAGAGATCATGCCACAGAGAGCATAGTTCATTAAAGACCCCACCCAGCCCCTGTCCCTCTAGATCCACCACCACCAGCTAAGCTTCCTGTGGGCTGCACCCAGTGACTGGGCAAAGCGTAGGTACTAATGTAGGCCCATTCTGGTGAGATGCAGGACTCCTTTGATGAGCAACTTCTGGTCAAGCACTCCCTCAGGTGGCCTGGTCCCATCTCTCCTTGAAGAGTGCTATAATCTGAGACTCTTTATATCAATCTCTCCATTCCCCATCTCTTTCTCATGTGTCCAAGCTGCATCACGATCTGAAGGTTCTCTCTATATTTTCCTGCTCAATTCCCTCTATCCTTCACAGACATTTCTCTCAATAAATGTCTTTTACAGGTAATCCAATCTTGGTGTCAATTTCTCAGAAGACCTAACCCAGTGGGTGGTTTTGAGAGTGTAGATATTATAATATAGCAGGGTGACAGCCAAAAATGTAAACCCTTCTCTTCTTGTCATGAGGCTAGTCCCCATGAGCTAGAAGGAAGGAACAAACTACTTGACAAGATAGGGCTGGACTGACCAACAGACCACAGCCAATATTTGAGGAACCCCAATTCCTCCAAGACAGGAGCCAGCATGATACTCTAAAATCTGCTCTCCTTTTGGTGGGGGGGATGCATTTGGTCATTGGTCCTTAGGAATTAAAATTGTTCAGCCTTTCAAACATTACCGGAATGCTCCAAGACCATGAGAAAAAACAATTAGTGGATATTTTTCACCAGTCCTCAGAGGGGAATTCCAGTCTGCGGGAGTTGTCATTGAACCTAGACAATGAGAGATGATAATTAGTGTTTTCTCTAACTTGAATGTTGCTGGTTAATTTAACTTACATCTTCTTAGTGTAAATCCTGACCCATGGAATTTATATTTATGTTTTTATGTACTACTAGTAAATTCATGAAAAAGTCTGCTACTAGATACCTACCAACCAAGGACCTGAAGCATGTAGTTTTTCTCAAGACTAAAAAATCATTAATCATCAGTTCCCACTGCCAGCTCTGTGCTTAAGATGAGACGCTTTCCTTCTTATAGGTGTATTCAATTCAGGGTAGTACCAATCCCAGGTGTTGGCAAAACTTGAAAGGGAATATTCTGAAACCAAATTGAACCTCAGGAGCATTACACTGAGAACCAGAATCTTCAAATCAGGGACTCCTTTCATTCTAATTTGGTTATGATCAAGAGGAACAGACCATTGACTTCATACTCAGCTGTGGTTTTGGATGCAGCTCTCCCACTTACCATTGGTCTTGAGCAAGTTACAAGAATTCTCTGAGTTTCACCATCCTCTTTTGTAAAATAGAGCAAATGATGTCTTACAGGGCTTTTGTGAGAATGTTACCTAAGTAGGGAATATATGCAAAGCACCCATCTCGTGACATTAGTAAGGGCCTCAAAACATGGAAGATATTGTCTTCCCTTCCTTCACTTCTCAATTGCTGTTGTCATTACTATGCTCAGTTATTTGTGTTCCATTTTCTCATTTATAAAATGGAGATGGAGTCATGAAGATTGGATGTGATGACCGCTCTGTGATATACAAAGTGATTTATAAAGTGATACGTAAAGTGATTTATAACTTATTCAACACCATAAAGAGGTGTAGTTGTATTTCCATATTTCTGTGATAAAGTGGTTTTTAAGAAAACCCCAAGGAGATGTTTAAAATAAAGGCCAAAAGAAAAGTTGTAGGTAGTTTTGAGAGGGAAATTTGAAGACATAGTTAACACTGGCCCAACTGTAGTGTCTGGTCAAACAGATAAGGAAGGAAACATCTATATTAGTGATATGTAGACAAACGAAGTGATGAATGCACAACAGATTGTCTTGGTGAGAGAAGCTGGTTCCTTGGGGGTGGGCAATGGGAATGAGAGTAGAGTCTCTCATTTACCATAGGTGAGAAATTAGCTTTCACCTTCCTACCGAGTATCCAGGGCACTGGGCATCTCAGCCAGCCTGCTACTTACGCACCAGATTATTGCTCCCCCACAGTATGTAAGCAGGAAAATGAAAGACCAGCCAGAGACAGATATTACAGCCAATCGGAAAGTCTGACACTTTCACTCCCTCCATCTACCCCAATATATGCAGAACAAACCAAATGAGAACCCTTGATTCTCTGATGGTTATCTGGGCTTTTAAGAAATACTAAGTTTAGACTGGAGAAAATCTACTTTGATCTTTGCCGGAAACTTTGGCTGTTTTCAAGGTTTTCTTATATTCTAGAGCCTACAAAGCAGGATCAATGGAAATCTTACCAAAAAATAAGCTCAATATTTTGCCCATAAGCCAGTGTGTTCCAAGATATTTACTAAGACCAAAAAAATATTCTTTGTTTGGGATCCAAAGGGTGTCAGAGTGGTGGTCATCCTCTTGGGATGGATAATACAAACGCAAGAAGGTGCCCTGTAGAGGAAAGAAATTAATGTACTTTTAGTGAGGTTGCTTCTCCAATATGTTCCAATAGCTATTTTGCATACTTAATTAGTGGAGACCCAAATACCTTTGTTGTTCACAGAGAGGTCCAGAGAAAACTTTTTTAAGCTGCTGTGGTGATTGAAATACAGTAGACAGAGAAGCAAAATAGAACAATATGCTTTCTGCGTGAAAAGAAAGTATGAGCATGTTGGTTTCGACCATTAAGGATGGGAAAAATAAAGAGAGTTTATTGATAAATTAGTCAGGTGACAGCAACAAGTTGGGGAATGACTTAACTAGCGAAAGGCTTCTTATGGGACAAGACAAATAGCAAAATGAGTCGTTCTCAGGTGAGGGCAAGGGCAAGTTTTAAAACCCTCTAGTGGGAAATAGTAACAGTCAGTATTAGAATATAAGCGTAAGTGGTATTAATCAAAGCATTACCTTCTCAGTGTAATCAAACATCAAGTCTGTACAACCGACAGAATAAGATCCATTTCCTTTGGGAATTTTAGATTGGCCAACGCTTGCAAAAGCCATCAGAGCTTGTATCTTATTGGCCCATGCTGAAAAAAAAAGGTAGATATTATCTCACTGTCATTCATTACACTCCAGACTTTATTATGCAAAAGAAAATTCCAAGGGAAACAAGTTACACCCCTTAGTTCCTGGCCTCCTTCATTTCTTTACCCAACTAGTAAAATACACAAATAATTACTGAGGGCCTGATGTAAGCAAAGTATTGTGTGTGGATAAAGACAGAGGTGGACATAGCCCTTCCCCTTCCCCATAGGTATTTGGGTCTCCACTAATTAAGTATACAAAATTGCTACTGGAACAAACTGGAGAAGCAACCTCACTAAAAGTACATTAATTTCTTTCCTCTACAGGGCACTTTCTTGCATTTGTACTCTCTATCCCAAGAGGATGACCACCACTCTGACAAGGGAAGACAATATCTTCCATGTTTTGAGCCCTTTACTATGTTCGTAGGTTCACAAGTTAAATCTAAAGTTCTTGGGCACTGTAAGAAAGACCCTCTGTGATCTGAAGGTCCACTGCCTTATCCTCTTCTTCTGCTTTTTCCTTTAAGTTATCTACCTTCCACATGCTCCAGCACAAGCTACACACTGAGCTGTCTGATGCCTCTGCACCTTAATAAATTCTATTTCCTGTGTTTGAAATCCCAATGACAAACTCCTATTCAACCTTTAACATCTTGATCAGATGTCAGGTCTTCTCTGAAGCCCTCCCTCACTCCCTAGACTTAGTCATTTCAACCTCAGTATTAAATCACTTTCCTATATATATTTTTATCATTCTTCTTATCCTATATATTAAAATGATGTGTTTGCATACTCTGTCTCCCTCACTAGGCTATTTCTTAAGAGCTGTGTACATGTCTTTGGGTCCTCAGATCTTAATGTTGGCACATAGTTGGTGCTCCGTAAACATTCGTGAAGAGAGCTGAGCTAAGCTTTTCATTGCCACTGGGCTCTCATTTGCATCAAATGCTTTATGGCATATATCCTTTTACCCACCCACTCTTGAAACTTGTTTCTCCCTGTTTTGTGCCAAAACTCTTCAAAGTACCTGCACAGTTTTATCCGTTCTCCTTTCTAAACCCCATACAAGTCCGTATTTACTTGTAAGATGGTGAGTCCAAATATCACTATATCCAGACTTTCGCATTTCTTGATTCAGCTTGCCTACATATTTTCTTTTACTGGACTGTGAGAGTCTATTTCTCTGTTAGACTCCTTCAAGCTTTCCATCACATTCTGCCTCTGCCACTGAGACACTTGGAGCTATGTTAGATATGGAACTTACATTGATGTCACAGGGCATCACCCAGAAAGGTTTTGAGTTATGAGAAGAAGTCCATCTTTCATGTTGGTGAGTGATGTGTGAAGACCTGCCAGTGACAAGCCCTTCAATACATAAGGCTTGCTCTCAAAGTTGGTCCATGGATCAGCATCACCGGCATCACCTTGGAGCTTGGAAATGCAGGATCTTTAGCCTTAGCCCAATGCTACTGACTCAGAAAAGCCGTGCCTATTAAAGTTGAAAAAGCACTAGGCTAGGGTACCAGACCACCTGGTCTGACACATGGGTCAACAATTCATAGTCCAAAGGTAAGGAAGGAGTTCCAAGGAAGGCAGGAGCTGAATGGACCTGGGGTATTAGAGCCAGGTGATCCTATTTTGGATTCCAGCTAGACCTCTGATGCTATAATGCTCTGGCCTAAGCAATTCATTCCCCTCTCTTATCCTCATTTGTGAAGTGGGGCAAAAACACTTGACCAGGCCGCAGGACAGCTATAAGAATGAAGTGATAATGTAAGTCAAGTGCCTAGCACGGAACACAACACATAATCAGCAGACAACTGATGTTATGTGGCCCTTACCTAGAGTAAGTTAACTCTGGCTACCCAGATTTAAGCCCTTAGAGGAGTGTTAGCAGATCTAAACTAGACCATACCATTTTCCCTTTGGGCAGATTCAAGGTGTTTCTTCAGACATTAAAAAACAAAAAACAAAAAAACAAGAAAAACAACTTCACCCAGAAGGCAAACATTTTCAGTCCTATTTAGAAAGGCTCTTTCTTTCCCATTTAAGACTGTATACCAAGCCTTGATTTGTGGCGAAAACAGGGAGACCCCAATCCATAGGGAGACGCCACACCTGTCTTTCCCTCCTTGAGGAGCGGCTGTTTTCTGCTGCACTGCCACCCACATCAGCCCTGATGTGACAGTACCGCGTTGGAGGGGGGAGGACTCTGGCTCACACATTTTGAGGAGGAGCCCCAGAGAGCACACAGCTGCCTTGGAGTTACTACCTCTGGAAGTAGGAGTTCAGTTCTAGAGCCCTGGGAGGGTTCCGAGTCACACAAGTTTTCTCTTATGAGATCTCAATGCCTCATAGGCTCTGGGAACCTTTCTCAGTCACCTGGGAGTACCCTGGTTCTCTAAAACTTGCGCTACCCCAAAGCCTCCTCACTCAGCATTCAGGAGCCACAGGTCAAGATGAGGCTACAGGGCTGCCTATTCTGAGACACTTGACCCCTCAGGAAACCTGGAGCTGACCCGGGTTGGGGTGTAGGTCTACAGAGCCCTGTGGCTGTTCAGTGCCAGGGCGGTTGCCAGAAAGTTTCATCGGCCTGCAGCTAATCCAGTCATGGTCCTGGATTTCCTGTTCTCGAACCATCTGTTAGATCAGGGCTCATCAGGGCTCATCATGAAGGATGAGGCAGGAGGAGACTTGTCAGGTTGAATGGCCACCCTTTAGAGGATGCAGTTTGTGGTTCAGAACTTATATATGTCCAGTTAGCCAGCATATAGTACATCGTAAGTTTGTGATGTAGTGTTCAACGATTCATTAGTTGTATATAAAAAAATAAAATGATGAATAAATGTGAAAAAAAATAAATAACAACTATTCAAAAAAAAGGTAAAGATGCACCCCAATGTTCAAAGCAGCAATGTCCATAGTAGCCAAACTGTGGAAGTAGCCAAGATGTCCTTCAACAGATGAAAGGATAAAGAAGATGTGGTCCATATATACAATGGAATGTTACTCAGCCATCAGAAAGGATGAATACCCACGATTTGCATCGACATGGATGGAACTGGAGGGGATTATGCTAAGTGAAATAAGCCAGTCAGAGAAAGACAATTACCATATGGTTTCACTCATATGAGGAACATAAGGAATAGAGCAGAAGACCACAGGGGAAGGGAGGGAAAACTGAATGGGAAGAAATCAGAGAGGGAGACAAACCATGAGAGACTTTGGACTCCGGGAAAGAAACTGAGGGTACAGAAGGGAGGGGGGTTGGGAGATGGGGTAACTGGGTGATGGGTATTGAGGAGGGCATGTGTTGTGATGAGCACTGTTGTGTTACACACAACTAATGAATCGTTAAACACTACATCAAAAACTAATGATGTTCTGTATGTTGACTAATTGAACATAATAAAAAAAGGTAAAAAAATAAATATTTTACTTCATTTGTTACACATAAAATAAACTTATGCATGTCAAGTCCTATTTTTCTTTAACTTTAGCTTAATAGGAGCATTAGAACCCATTGAGTGCTATGAATCTTGTTACACATTTCCGGTGGTGTTCATTTGTCAAGTATTCCTGATATTCATTCCTGGGTTTTGAGGCGGATTGTATATATGCCAGGAATATGACATTTTCTTACACAGCTTTACGTCCTCCACTCACAAAAAGGATATCTCTAGCCCCTACTTTACCTGCATAACCATACTTACTCTATATTCATTTGGCTAGACGAATATAAACAATTATCTATTACTTTAATACTTTATTTAATAAATGATTTCTAATAATTTACAAAATATTTTTGCATTCATTTTTGAGCACTGAGAATGGGGCATTGGGCTCAAGGCTGGGGCTACAAAGATGAATAACGTTGTGTCTCTTTTCCCCAGTTTCTGCCAGGCCAATGGCAGTTTTCCAATGGTTTTCAAACATGAGGGGGATATAAGACATGTTTTGAAATTCCCACCCTGTACCAACAAGAAGTGCCTGATGTAAATGTCTCCTCGCTGATAATCTGCTCATCATGTAAGATGCTACTTGTTTCCAATCCTTGGAAAAGGTACTGGGAAAATTAATTTAACTAGGCTGGAAGCTCCTTGAGCTTGTCCACAAGCTCACTGTCTCAGTCACTGGTGCCTCAGCTTCCTGATAAGTGTTGTTGAATGAGTGGACCTGTGAGATGTTATGCCATCTCCTATGCAAATGTAGATACAACATACAATCCTTTCTACGGATGCTTTTACTTCCCTAACTATGAAGGAGAGCAATATTTATCAGGCACAGGGTGATGAAAGCTCTTTTGTAAATGTTACAATAAGGAGTCACCCATCAAACCTGAACAGGTAGATCCAGAGTGACCAGGTGTGTGGCCACAGACATTGTGACACCATTCAGAAGCCACCTACGTGGTTCACCTGAGGGGAAGCTGGATAGAGAAGAGCATGGATCACAACGCTCTGGGACTTGCAGGCATTCGCAAAGCTCCAGAAGCAATCTCTTTGCAGTAAAGATCTTTCTTAGTGATGGCGGATGTACTTGTCTAGAGATGGCTGCCTCACTCTGGCCACCTCTTCTGGGCTTGACTAAACCTCCACCTCCTCTCCTTCCCTCCCACCACAAGGTAAGAAAGAGCAAGAGATGCACGTTCATTCTCACCCGGAGCTCTTCAGCTTGTCCCTACCTCTTCCTGTGATGACAGCGAAAATACTGTTTCCCTCTGGGCCCCAAGACCCTAACTTGCCGTTTTCTCACATCTCCTCCCAGAACAAATCAGGACTACACCTGTTGATCACGACAACTGCCTGTCCATCCCCCTCCATGGGAGCAGGTTTTGCAGTTGCCTCTGAGGGAGCGCCGGGGCGGGGCGGCGGGGGGGGTGTCACTGCGCCTGCGTGACAGCAGGTTACGGCGGCGAGAGAGATAAGGGGCCGGGTTGAGGAAGTTCTCCATGGTGGTTGCGAGCTGAGCTTCCAGTTTGTCTGGAAATGCCTCACCTTGGTTCTGTCCTGCAGTCTTGATGTTGAAGAAGACAGGACTTTGTTCAGTTTCAGTTGGAATGAGGAGCAAGTGAGGCTCTGCCCCTACCCCAGGAGAACACAAGGTCTCCATGAGCCTCCTTCTAATAAAACTTGGTTAGAAGTCCACACATGCAACTGCTCTGGGGCCACGTGGAGTCTGGCAACGGGCCATTTGCTCAAGCCCTTGAACAAAGAGACCTCTTACCTGATGATCTAATATGGGCAACAGGATTTAGGTCTTGCCAGTCAATAGGATGGACCAGGGCGAGGCAGCTGCAGAGGCAGAAAAGCGCATGCAGTTTGGATGGCAACATCTTGGAAGCTGAGCAGTGGTTTCAGCTTAACCTTCTTCAAGGCAGGTTATTAAAAGAAAAAAAAAAACACGCAATAAAGAGGACTTAAATAGGCTGACAAATCAGTGCGATTAAGGTACTAGCAACACGACTTTATATATTATTAAGGGAAGAAAGCACCTGGAAACAAAGCAACATGCATTGTCTGAACTGGGCTTTTGAAAGGCATCAGGGTGGCAAAATCCTTGCTAATGCTGGATCGTAGAGCACAGAAATAACACTTCTAGCAGTCATAGTAGGTTTCTGGTCACTCACTCTCTAACTCTGTAGCAGTCTGGTTTGGTTATAAAGAATAGCATCAAGGGGCGCCTGGATGGTGCAGTTGGTTAAGTGTCCAACTCTTGGTTTCAGCTCAGGTTGGGATCTCAGGGTCGTGAGATCAAGCTCCACATTGGGCTCTGTGCTCAGCACGGAGTCTGCTTAAGATTCTCTCTCCCTCCTGCCCCCTCTCCCCAAAATAAATAAATAAATCCTTAAAAAAAAGAATAGCCCATCAAACTATAGTAACTGTAACAATCATAGATCACAATCATAATAATATCCATAAGCATGCCTAGCACATTAGTGAACACTCCGTAAGTTTTGGCGAATGTTTCCATCACAATTATGAAATGATCATACTGCTGCCGCTGTGACTGTTTTGGTGCTGATGATGTTTTATTTTGGGGGATCTCTATAATCCTCCTATACTGAAACCTTCCCAAAGGCAGAGGTCAGGTCTTATGTATGTTCCCACTGCCTAACAGAGGGCCTGGAATGCAGTCGTGTTGCGTGAATGTTTATAGACTTCATGAATGAATATTTGTAGTCCCACAAACAGCATATTAGACTCATGATAATAAGAAATGATATTACAATTGGGCGCTATGCTAACATCTTATTAGCAAAAACTATCTTGTATTGGTCTATCACCTTTACCCTTTAGAAGTTCTCCCTTCAAAAAACTGATTTGTCTCTTCACTGATAAATAACTTGATAACGGATTTTTTCCAGATGTATTTCTATGCTTGAACATGCATATAGAATAAATACACACATATACATGCATACATATAAATATACGTATATAAAATAGTTTTAAAATTTGTTTCCAGTGCTTCAAGATACACTTTTAATTTGATAGTATGTTTAGAGTCTTTTCATATGAGTACCTAGCACTATAATTTGTCTTTTTATTTTAAAATGGCACTTAGGAGTTGCTCAAAAAAGTTTGTTCACTGGGGCACCTGGGTGGCTCAGTCAGTTAAGTGCTCAACTCTTGGTTTCAGGTCAGGTCATGATCTCAGGGTCGTGAGACTGAGCCCCAAATTTGGCTCTGCACTCAGCACAGAGTCTGCTTGAGATTCTCTCCCTCTCCCTCCGCCCCTCCCCTTGTTCTTGCTCTCTCACTTTCTCTCAATAAATAAATAAAAAAAATTTTTTAAAGATTTTTATTTACTTATTTGACAGAGAGAGAGACAGCGAGAGAGGGAACAGAAGCAAGGGGAGTGTGAGAGGGGAAGCAGGCTTCCTGCTGAGGAGGGAACCCGATGCGGGGCTTGATCCCAGGACCGTGGGATCATGACCTGAGTCGAAGGCAGACGCTTAACAACTGAGCCACCCAGGCGCTCCATAAAATATTTTTTTTAAAAAGTTTGTTCACTAAATAAAATAGCAATGTTGCCAACATTTGAAGGCTTAATATGTGCCCAGCATTTTTCAGTTTCTGGAACAGGTTATCTTATTCAGTCATCACTAAACAATCTGTAAGGGAAGTTTAATTATCCCCATTGTATTGATGAGGAAATCGAGGCAAGGAGAATTTAACTGACTTGTCCTCATCACACAGCTAGCAAGGGCTGGAGGCAGAGCTTGAACCCAGAATATCTGAGTCCCTGCTTTTAAGCACAACACACCAACTTTGGGTAGCACCGATTTTTCTTCACCCTAAAATGATAATCTTCTGAAGTTAATGAACACGGTTCTTTTAATGATGCTAATGTGTTCAGGAACGTCCTGGATTGAAAAGATGACTTAATAAAGAGTTAGAAATTTTTCTCTGAAGAGATGAGCGTCTGTCTCATTGTTCTTGCCCTAATTTGTATTTGGAGCAACATGCCAGAACCCTTGGAAACCGCAGAGTACTGTGTCTGAATCCAGAGAAACAGCTACTGAGTTTCCCGAATAACCAACAGAAGAAGCTGAACCAGAGTCAGGCTATCTGCTCACCAGCCTCCAGCACTATCCTGCTGATGGACAGTCACAACTGGGTCTTTCATCATATAACATCATCCACAGAAAGTATGTACAGGGACATGAGCAGAGGGCTTGAGAAAATTCCACCCGTAGTGCTCACAGCCCATGACTGAATAAAAGGAGTGTCATTTGGCCATTTGGAAAATCACAGGGACAATGATGAGGAAAAAGGAAGGCAAAGTGAAACACACAGGGAGGTCAACAGAGATTTTTTAGAAACATCACACTAACCCAAAGGAAGTTTGCCTGGTCACAGCTCCTTGGGGTTCGTGACATCTTCCCTGTAACAATCTCAGGAAGAGTGAGAGAAGAGCTTCCCCAAGTCCTCCAAGCAAGACTGGAGTGCTCTGCTCTCCCCATGCTTCCTGCCAGACCTGTACCGCTGCCATGGCCTGTGGTCCTCAGCTTGAAGCAGGGCAGATTTTTTTTTTTTTTACTTTCCCCCTTTTTAAAATTGTTATGTTAATCTCCATACATTACATCATTAGTTTTAGATGTAGTGTTCCATGATTCATTGTTTGTGCATAACACCCAGTGCTACATGCAGAACATGCCCTCCTCAATACCCATCACCAGGCTAACCCATCCTCCCACCCCCCTCCCCTCTAGAACCCTCAGTTTGTTTTTCAAGTCCATCGTCTCTCATGGTTCGTCTCCCCCTCCGATTTCCCCCCTTCATTCTTCCCCTTCTGCTATCTTCTTCTTTTTTTTTTCTTAACATATATTGCATTATTTGTTTCAGAGGTACAGATCTGTGATTCAACAGTCTTGCACAATTCACAGTGCTTACCAGAGCACATACCCTCCCCAGTGTCCATCACCCAGTCACCCCATCCCTCCCACCCCACCCCCCACTCCAGCAACCCTCAGTTTGTTTCCTGAGATTAAGAATTCCTCATACCGGGCGCCTGGGTGACTCAGTTGGCTAAGCGACTGCCTTCAGCTCGGGTCATGATCCTGGAGTCCCGGGATCGAGTCCCACGTCGGGCTCCCTGCTCAGCAGGGAGTCTGCCTCTCTCTCTGACCCTCCTCCCTCTCATGCTCTCTATCTCATTCTCTCTCTCAAATAAATAAATAAAATCTTTAAAAAAAAAAAAAGAATTCCTCATACCAGTGAGGTCATATGATACATGTCTTTCTCTGATTGACTTATTTCGCTCAGCATAATACCCTCCAGTTCCATCCACATCGTTGCAAATGGCAAGATCTCATTCCTTTTGATGGCTGCATAATATTCCATTGCATGTGTGTGTGTGTATATATATATATATATATATATATATATATATACCACCTCTTCTTTATCCATTCATCTGTCGATGGACATCTTGGCTCTTTCCACAGTTTGGCTATTGTGGACATTGCAAAGCAGGGCAGATGTAAGGGCAGGTGAAATGGCACACTGGAGTTCCCACCCTGACCCATTGCAAGCTATAGTGGCTCTTGGGGAACATTTGTCCATACTGCCTGGGGCGCCTGGGTGGCTCAGTTGGTTAAGTGTCTCACTCTTGATTTTGGCTCAGGTTGTGTTCTCAGGGTCTTGAGGTCAAGGCCCAGTTGGGCCCCAAGCTGGGCGTGGAGCTTGCTTAAGATTCTCTCTCTCCCTCTGTGCCCCCACCCCCTACCCCCCCGCTCAAGCTTACATTCTCAAAAAGAAAAAAAAAGAGAGAGCATACTGACAGATTCCTGAGTCCCACCCCAGGCCTACTGATTCAGAATCTCCAGGCATGTCTGAGCATCTGTGCTTTAGTTCCTGAGGGATTCCGACACAGCCACGCCCAGAATGTAGTATTTGAAAACTGGTACAATGGAATGAAAAGAGTACTATTTATTATTTTTATTTATTTATTTATTTATTTATTTTTATTTAAGTAAACTCTACTCCCAATGTGGGGCTCAAACTCACGACCCCGAGATTAAGAGTCACAGGCTCTACTGACTGAGCCCAGGTGCCCAGAGAGTACTATTTGTTTAGAGGTTCTCACCAGCCTATCATATGTGCTGTCTGCTCTCGTCCTCAAAGTAGTAACCCTCTAAATAATTTAATGGTTGGCTGCCTTATTCATTCATTCACTTGTTCATGTATTCACCTATTCAATTTTCGGAATGCCAATGTGTCAGTCTATCCCTGGGATAAAAGGATTTCTAAATTTTTTTTTAAAAAAAGTTTTTAAAATCGATGTGATTTTTCTCTCCAAAATTCCAGTGGGTTGAGAGACTTTCAAACGATTATGATGAATGCTGTAACAGAGTCTTTACAAAATGTTGTGGGAATAAAGGTGTAGCGGACATAACTCAGAAACAAATTTTAGCACCCTGCATTTTTCATTTTGGGGGAAGAAGATCAGTGAAAGCCAAGCTGCAGGTCCAGCCTGAAGTCACACAGTCACTATCTGCGGGCAGGACTGGAGGGCAGGTCTTCTTCCTCTGACCCCAGTATACTGAGTGAGAGAAGGACCCAAATGGGGTCCCTCTCCTTCCTCCACCTTCCAAACGCCTCGGAAGGCCCTGCCTTCCACTGCTGCCTCAGGCCGGTGTGCTCTGAAGGGGAGCAGGGGGGGAAAGCTGTGCCAAGACTGTCCCCAACTGGTGGCAAGACAGCTGGGTCCGACGCAGTGGACAATCATCACCAAAGTTTCCCTACAGTCAAGAAAGGAGGCCTTCTCTGGGCCTGGTTCCTCAAGGGCACCAAAGAAGAAGGTGCTTCCCACCTCAGCCAGCAGAGGCTCTTGTCTGGGCAGAGTCAGGCCAGGGAGCCACCAGCCACACAGAAGGCCGCCCCCTCCGCTCTGACAGCGTTCTGTACAGGTCCCCATGTGGGCACTTTGCAGCCTCTGCTACGAGGCTCTGTGGACAGAACTGCTTCACCCAGTAGCCTGTGAGCTCCTCCAGGGCAGGGATTGGTCCCACAGGCCATTTATTGTTACAACTTAACAAAAGGCCCAGTACAGAGCAAGCACTCGGACATACGTCTTGAATGAGGAGGAAGGATCCTATCTTCTTTTTGGTGTGGGCTCTCAGGTAGCCCAGAAACAGGCCCTGATGATTTCACACCAGGTGTGACTTCTCCAGACACTGAAGTGGGTAGGGGTCATTTACTTGGGCTTCAGGGCCTAGAGCCCAACTGCTTGGGTCTGAATCCCTGCCTTGACGCTAGTAGTGTGACCCCGCTGCAAACTATGGAATCCCCTGTGCCTTATTTCCTCATAATAAGGCGCTGAGGATAATGGTAACCCATATGATTAAATGACAAATATACATTAAACAGTGTTTTTGCATGTAGCTAAATGCAAATGTTAGCATACTCATTTTGCATTGCTACCAGCATGCGTGCCCCTAGGTAAGTAGTTGCTTAATAAATGTTAAAGAAATAAAAGCTAGTGCATCAATCAAGACCTTGAGATAAGAACAGGAAAAGGCATCCTTGATCATCATCCCCTTCGTCCATAGGCGGTTCTGCTGAATAGATCTTATAGTTTTATTAAGGGCTCTAACAACCCCTAAACACTATAATTAGCATTTCTCCTATATTTCTCCGGGAACTTTGTACTCACTGGCCTTCTTCCCCTCTGTAGCCTGCTAGGGCCCTCAAAAGGCCTGGGTTACCTCTTGTCCTCTACCACCTGCTTCTCAAGACTTATGAAATGTCCCTCCTTTCAGCTCCTTACTTGGTTTCTCAAGGTAACAGCTCCCTAGTCTGACAAGCTGCTAAGAGGTTCTGGTGTGCTCATGAGGCTTTCCTCATCAACTTCCAAATAACAGCCCTTTCTTTGAGCCAAGGTCTCCTGGGGGCATCCTATCAAAGCCCCTGAAAATTTTCCTTGAGGAAAATTCTGGAATTTTATATTTCCGTTGGAGGAAAAAAGGCCTTTCAAAGTCTTTCAAATCCGATCCTGTGGGCAGTAATCCACTCTGGCTACCCCAGCACCCTCTGCCTGCCAAGCTTCCGACAAGAGTGAGCGAGCCTGCACTCTACCATTCAGCACTGCAGTGAAGAGATAGCCTAGAAACTAGGAGTCTGAATTATTCAGAGTATAGGTTGCGATGTAAGTTCTGTGATTAAGAGAGCTAGGCAATAGACAATACTTACGGGATGCAAACAGTTCTCTTCTGGAGATGCAACTTCTTCTCATCATTAAAAACAAAAATGGGGGGCGCCTGGGTGGCTCAGTTGGTTAAGCGACTGCCTTCGGCTCAGGTCATGATCCTGGAGTCCCGGGATCGAGTCCCGCATCGGGCTACCTGCTCGGCAGGGGGTCTGCTTCTCCCTCTCCCGCTCCCCCCTCTTGTGCTCTTTCTCTCTCTCACTCTCTCTCTCAAATAAATAAATAAAATCTTTAAAAAAAATAAATAAAAAATAAAAAATAAAAAAATAAAAACAAAAATGGGAAAATTGTTGTTTTTTGAAACAATTTTTTTCCTCTATGTTTTGGACAATAGAACCCAGTCCTCTTTCAGGAAGTTTAACAGTGAAACAGGCAATTCTGGACAAGAAGCCCTTTTAAAATTAAACTAGTGATGTTATACAAAAAGCTGTAGAAGTAATAGGAAAGAGGATCTTGATATGCATTTTCAATTTACATTGTCTAAAAACCTGAATGAGAACACCTTGGACCTGGAGGAGGACTTGATGAAGCCTGCTTCTGGAAACATCGACCAATGTTCCTGATTAACATATCATAGGTATCTGAGAAGAGACTCAGAGATTGGTTTTCCAGCGTCTCAACTTTGATGGCTTTGGTTTTTGTCTCCTTGAATCTTAGCAGAAACTCCTAAAGTTAAACAAAGAAGTATTTTGACTGCCACTCAGACCTTCTGAATCAAAACTTGATTCCTGATTTAGTTAAGAAATCTAAAAAGGTGAAATGAGGTATCAATGACTGTCATTGAGCACCTACTATGTGCTAGCGCTGTCTAGCTGTGTGTGTAATGTCATCGCTAGTCCTCACAACAAGGAGTAGAGTTAGGCAGGTACTATTACCTCCATCTTACAGTTAGGAACACTGAGGTTTGGAGTGATTTGCTGACTCAAATGACTGGCAGGTTTTGGAGGCTTGATCAATAAGCCCAGCCCTTTGAGGTATATGAGTAGAAACTATCAGTGTAATATGCTCTTGTTTTCATTTAAAGATGTAGGTTTATACACAAGTAGAAAAAAAGTCTAGATGCATATAAAGCTAGAATGTTCTCAGTGGTTATATTTAAGTGGTAGGATTATAGGTGGTTCTAGTTTTCTTTATATAACATGTACTTTGCTAATTTGTCAACAAGGAACATGCACTGCTTGAGCAGGAAGAAAATAAAAGAAAAATATAAAAATATATAGAAGATAAAAATATAAAAAGATAAAGAAAGATATAAAAAAGATTAAACAAAACAAAACAAACAAAACGCTAGCTCTTTACTTGAGCAACAAAATCTAAACAAACAGCTTCCTGTCAGAAAGAAGCTGGACCCTTAGAGATTTTTGGCCCAATTCAGAGATAACATTGGATTTGAGGCTTTGTTTTGGAGCAATAATTTTAGGAGAAAGGTGTGCTTCATTTCATTTTGAAGGTCTGGGGTAGGTATTTTTCCTGAAAAAAAAAATCAGTGGTTTGTGGCTATTACAATTTCAAATTAACATCCATGAGCCAGGCATGGTGCTAGGCTTCTAAGAGAGTTTCAGAGTGTCGGGGGATGGGGAGAAGAGGGAGGTCTGAGGTGTGGGATGACAAACAAAAGAGAATAATATGCTTCCAACCAAGAGTGCCTGGTTTTGTGCTCCAGATAAAGATAAACATAGGGCCCCTGGATGGCTCAGTCTGTTAAGTGTCCAACTCTCAGTTTCAGCTCAGGTCATGATCTCAGGGTCCTGAGATCGAGCCCCCTGTGGAGTCTGCTTCAGATTCTCTCTCCCTCTCTCACTGCCCCTCCTGCTCATTCTCTCTCTCTCTCTCAAAAAGTTAAATAATTAAAAAAAAAAAAAAAAGATGAACATAACCTAGTCCAGTTCTGGTGAAACCATTAGACACTAACTAATCTAATCCCCTTGTTTTATGTACAGGGAAATTGAGGCCCCCAAAGGGGAAAAAACTTGCCTGGACCCAAACAGCAAATCAGTCGTCAAGCTGGGATCAAAATACCTGTCCCCTGGTCACTAGGTCATCAGGTTTACAATAGCAGCGAGCCCAACGCTGGAGGGCAGGTGCCCCTGGGCTCTTGTGGAGAACGTGGGGTCCCGTCAAGCTCCGGACAAGGGCAAGAGGAAAGGCCTGGGTCTGTAATCATAGGGATCAACTTGGCCAGTCAATGCACCTCTGAAACCTCATTCTCCCAGCTGATGAGGTGGAATGAATGCTACTTGTGTCATCAGGCTGATGGGGTGAGGGAACACGCCGGCACAGCGCCAAACGCAACTCTCAGCGCGTGTCCCTTTCCTCTTCCTCACCAGGAACCAGCTTAGATCCATTGGGAGCAAAATATACTAGACTCTAGAGACTACATTCTGAGAAAGAAAAGAGCCCGTGACTCCCTGCTCAGCGGGGGGTCTGCTTCTCCCTCTGACCCTCTTCCCTCTCGTGCTCTCTGTCTCTCATTCTCTCTCTCAAATAAATAAATAAAATCTTTAAAAAAAAAAAAGAAAGAAAAGAAAAGAGCCCGTGACCTGAAAGTTGGTGGGTTTCGGTTTATCCTGCCGAGGGCCCCACACAGCATGGGTAGCACAGGCCCCTGCACCGCCGAGTTCCTCATCCTCTGCACACTGATGTGTGGGACCAGCTCATTCTTTCTCATGGGAACTGTCCTGATACTTAGCAGCATCCCTGGACCTTATGCACCAGAAGCCAGTAGCATCTTCCTCCCCCCGGGGTGGTGACAAACACAAATGTCTCCATACTTTGCCAAGTGTCCCCTGGGAGCTGGAGCTGCCCCTGGTGGAGAACCACTGGGGGCTACATAAAGAGCAAGTGGGTACAGGCAGGGAGAGGGCTACCTTATCTAGGAGAGGGGACAAAACTACATGCTCAATTCAGAGTGGAGTTGAAAACCATCTATTTTAGGAGAAATAACTATAACTATGAGCCCCCTTGCTAAGCAGGTAGGTTTATCTAACAGCATATGGAGGTTTTGTCTTATGTATAGGTTTAAGTTTACTAAGATATGTGAATTCTTCATTAATGTATTCAACTTGTGATATGTATGCACCACCACACTTGCCTTTCATTGTATTCCCCCCGTAATCTAGTTGGGGGTCTTCTGCTGTGATGCCCTGGATGGTTTCCTCAGCCAGAAGCACCCAACCCCCTCCCCCCACAATGCCCACATACTTGCTCCTCTGTAATGGTGTGTACTTTCCCCCATGATGTCTCATATCACGACAGCCTAGACACCAGACCATCCGCTGACCCATCCATCCATTCAAACATTTACTAAACACCACCCATGTGCCAAGCACCGAGTGCTAAGTGTATGGCTGGCTCCTACAATAAGGATCCTACACCCTCTGAAGGGAGACTGTGCAGCAAGGACTCCGAAGCTAGGAGGAAATTCCAGTCTTGATAAATGTCTTTAGAATATTTGAATCAAAATATCTGTAAATGAATTACTCTAAATACATCCGGGTTTTATGTTCTTTTGTCGCGAATGACACGTGGAGGACGGGGTCGGGATAGTGTTTGCAGCACTGTAGCTTCTAAGGTCTTCACCCTGCTCTGGCTAAGTGCTGACGAGGCATGGAGAGAGCCAGGGATTTATTTATTTATTTATTATTATTATTTTTTTTAACAGGTCCCTCCCCCAGAAGATCAGCAAGAACAGCCAGCCAAGACCAAGTTTACCGATCAATGAGAACGGCAGAACTCCAGCGCTAGGGGAATACTGCACATAGAATCCATGGCCTTTTTACAATGATTCTTTTGTCTTTCAAAGTTAATTTTTTTTAACGGTCTTTTTTTTTTTTAATTTTTCTTTTTCCCTTTTTCAACCAACATCTTATCAATCCCTTTTTTAAAAAACATTTTTATTTTTCATTTTTAGTCATATTCTATCCCTTCATAGTAGTTACCCTTATTTTTGGCACATATATATATAAAAAAAATCCCTGGCTGAGAGCCAGGGATTTCTTTAAAATGCAGCTTGGGGTTTGAGATGCTTTGATAAAAGTGGGTTCAGTGTAGACACAAAGGAGGATGGTCAATTCCAGGGGGTGCGCGATGCCGCGAGGCGTGGAAAGCCCTCCCAGGAGCTGTCACGCAGGAGCTGGGCATTCTTGATACTTGAATATGGAATACATGCACAGGGAAAGGAAGTAAACATTGCACTTTATAAGCACTGTATTGTTAAGTGGAAAATGCAATGTCTTAAATAAAACTGTATTTAATTGGCAAAAAAAAAAAAAAATTGAGGGGGGCAGAACACAGAGACCCTTACAAGCCGTACGTCCGAGTGTGGACGTCTGTCTCACAGTGACATTTCCCGCCGCGCCCAGCACCCAGCATCGCGGGCCTTTCTCCTAGCAGGTGTCCAGTGAACATGGGCTGAGCTAGCAGAGGAATGACTTTGGCCCCGCAGAATGCTCTGTGCGTCTGACCGTAGCCCGGCCATGTGTGGATGCGCGTGCGTGTGTGCGTCTGGGGTTTACAGGGGATGGAAAGTACAGGGGGCGAGAGCCTAGCGCAGCCGCTGAACACAGCTGTGCCCCCCAGGCCACACTTCAGTCTACCTGTGTCCCAGTGGTTTCAGGGCAGCCCCTTCCTTACTCCTTAGCTCACCTCTCCCCATTAGGTGAAAGTCTTCGCTCCTTAAATGGATGCACTCTCCTTCACGCTGCCCTCCTATTCCCTACAACCGAAGGTGTAAACGCTCCTTCTCTAAGGAAAACAGAAACACCAGGATGACGCTCCCTCTGAAGCCTTTCTCTCTGCCTTTGATTTAATTCCAGACCACAGCTCACCCTCTCCTCTCTATGACCAGCTCCCAGTCCCAGGCTCCAGCCTCATTCCTCCTCAGTCAAGGGGGCTTGATCTCCTTGAAAGTAACTCCCCCCAGCGTCTCCTCAGCACCCCCAAACCACTCTCACTCCACACCATTACGTGTTGGTTAATTTATATGTCACTTCTTTTTTTTTTTTTTTTTTTAAATATTTTATTTATTTATTTGAGAGAGAGAGAATGAGAGAGAGCAAGCACATGAGAAGGGGGAGGGTCAGAGGGAGAAGCAGACTCCCTGCTGAGCAGGGAGCCCGATGCGGGACTCGATCCAGGGACTCCAGGATCATGACCTGAGCCGAAGGCAGTCGCTTAACCAACTGAGCCACCCAGGCGCCCTATATGTCACTTCTTAACACTGAAATATCTTGTCCATCTTCTTTCCCCAAATAGATTGAAGCTGCTCCTAGGAAAGGTCCAATACCTTTCACCTTTTCAAGTGTCTCACAGTCCTATGTACCTTCACAACACATTCGTGTGGTTTCAAATCTATTTCTCTAGCTTGATTTCTTAGGTAAAGCTGTTTGGCTGTTTCATGCGATTTTATTATAAGCGATCACCAATCCTCTATGGGAGTATTACACATTTTAGATCAATATGACCAAACATCTCCCGTATGAGTAAAATGAAAATAGTGCTTCTTGCTTTTCTGAACAAAGGACTATAATCAACGGCTCCAAGTCCCTGGCTTTCTCGGACACTGGCTTCTTTGAACTTCCGATGGTCACTGAGATGTCTGAGAGGATGACTAAGGGAGGCCTCTGAATCCCAACACAGAGGGATAATTCATAAGGAGTCTGTTAACTCCCATGGTTCTCTTTCTACAGAAAAGGACCTCTTACTCAACCGCGGGATTTGAGTTAGCTAGATCTGTATTTACGTTTGCAAACTAGGGACCGGAAACGTATACTGTTGACTTTGGACATTTACAACTGGAGAATCCAAGGTGATGACACTGAAACATTTTGTACAGCAATGTAACTAATCATACTGTTTGAAGGTTCATTACTGACACCTCCAGCCAATACAACATTTTTATGGAGAAAGACCTGTCTGGCCAGGCAGATGAATGACTGGTAAACAAAAAGCTGGGGGACAGGGAAATTTGTGAAATTTACCAAAGCATAGTCGGCAGTTCCAGTGGGGGTATAAATAGGTACCCTGACTTTTGGAAGGCAATCTGGCAAGCCTTAAATTGTCCATATCCTTTGACCATTTCACTTCATTTCTAAGATCAGCACACACAAAAAATCATATTCACAGGGAAGAAAAACCCTAAAAATATAATGCACTATTGGTGTTCGTTCCAATTCTATTTATGGGAGCCAACACACACATACACACGGGGAAACCCTACAGAACTTCAAATAATAAGGGAATATCATCCATGAGATTTTATTCAGTTACTTACAAAACAATTCATTATGACTTAGGAAACAGGTTACTATGCAATTTTAATTGAAAAAAGATTATAGAATTTACTGTGTAAAAATTCACCCTAAAAGACTATTAATAAATAAGGGTGATAGAATTATGGTGATAGAATTCCCATGATGTTTCACATTTTCTTTTACAACCAAACATATTGCCTTACTACTAGTAAATAATTTTAAAAGAATATTTAGTAGAGTTGGTATGACCATAAAGAGTTTTATGTTTAATATTAAGTAAAATGTTATGCAGAGAATAAAGAGGATTCGCCATGATCTCAGATACATAAAAGATGAAGAAGAAGGAGTGTGTGTGTGTGTGGGGGGGGCCAACAATAAGAACAAGAAGACCCAAAATATATAAAAGAAATAGCAAATATTTACAAAGTTGACCCTCTTTGAAGAGTTTGTAGTTAGAAATGAAAGGTAATTTTTAATCCTTCCTTCTTTTCTCTTTTCCAATATTTTAAATCAATGAGAATATTTACTTTCAAAAATCAATACTCTTTCAAATAATAAAACCTAAAAAGCATTTTCTTCAATCTTGACTCCTTGATCACTAGATAAAATATCATCCTGGCAGATCAACAAGACCTTTATTTTTTTTTTAAGATTTTATTTATTTATTTGACCGAGAGAGACACAGTGAGAGAGGGAACACGAGCAGGGGGAGTGGGAGAGGGAGAAGCAGGCTTCCCGCCGAGCAGGGAGCCCGATGCCAAAGTAATGTATTACTTTTTTTTTTAAGTTGCAGTATATTTTGTTTTTCTCTTATATTAGTGTTACATATTCATTCTTCAAATATTCAAAAATTATGGAGAGATGTAATTTTGAAAGTGCAAATCTCTGTAGCTTTACATACCCATTCCTTCCCCTGCTCTGGATCTAGCGAAAACTTCTGTTCATAATTAGAGGTAGATGACCTCATACATTTTTCTACCAGCAATATCTTTAAGCAACTATACCTTCTTTGATAAAGGAAACAGTATTTACTTCATTCTGAAGTAGGCCAAACTTCATCCTAGAGCAGCAAATCTCAACTGGGGCACCCAGAAGACATTGGGCAATGTCTGGAGACATTTTCGATTGTCACACCTGGGAGGGGACAGCTCCTGGCATCGGGGGGGCTGAGACCAGGGATGCTGCGAGACATCGTACAGTGCATAAGACAGATACCACAACATAAATATCTGGCCCAGAAGGTCAGTAATGCTGAGCCTGAGGAACCCTGGTCTAAAGGGAGACTGGAGAAACTATATCCTCATTTAATACGGAAGAAATATTTATTTCCTTCTGAAACTGGCATTAGGGAAGCACTTTATGTAAGTTTATGTAAGGTATGTATACCTTACAGTGTGGGGAGAGTGCTCTGTCACGAGAAGGGTTCAGGCACCACTAACTGGCCCCCCGCCAGGGGCGCCGGAGGTGTGTGTGTGGGGGAAGGGATGGATGGATGGGTGTGGCCTGACTCCAAGGTTCCATCTTCTTCTAAGATATAGGACTCCTTTTAAAAAACATCAGCAAATTTGCCTCATACTTGCCAATATCAAAACATGGAAAGAGAAAAGATAGTACCTACTCTATTCATATTATTTTCTCTCTCCCATATTAGCTAAGAGAATCAAAACTTCACCTGGACATTATCTCAAACGTCCAACTCTCAAGTGACTTCTGCAAAAGTGTGCGAAGCCTCTTATCTCAGGCATGGTCGATACAACTCTTGTGTAATCATTTCACAGCCTAAGAAGAGGGATAGGGTCAAAAAAGCAAAATAAGAAGCAGTTCCCTGTTGTGGGAGTAATTGAATGAAACAGACACTGATAAGCCTAAGTTCTTAACAGCTGCAAATAAAACAAAATTAATCAATTCTACTCCCATTTTGGAAATAGAAACTCATCTGCATCCAGTTTCCTAACATTTGGTGTCCTCTCTAGTGTTAAGGCCGTAAATGTTAAAAGTTACCTAAGACCACTGGGCAGTCTGCTGCCATCCTGGGAGCCTAGCTGTATATTCCACACCAGTGAAACCGCATCTCACTGAACTGGGCAGGTTGTAAGGGCTTTTACAACTGAAAGTTTATTCAAAAGGACAACCACTGAACAATAACCAGACTGATGAGGGAACAAGGCAACAGAGTCATATGAGGAGCTGCTCAAGGCACCAGGGGTGTTGGCTCCGGGGAAGCTCTGGGGAAGACCACTAGAGTTCTACAGAAAAAGGACGCGAATGTGAACCCAGACTGTAGGGCTCTGTAGCAGGAGCTTTTCGACAATTATCCTATTGAGCAGAGGAGGAGTTTAGGTCCAGGTCTGGCGACTCCCTGCAAGGATCCTGAAAAAGGGATTCCTGCACTGGATACAGGTAGAAGGGGGATGGACAGGCAGGACTAGGTAGCCCTAAACCTGAGGTTTAAGAACAGAAGCCTGTGAGGGCCAGCCAGGTAACTCAAATGAGCTAAACCGGACATGAGTGATAGACAAAACAGTGGTGGGGACTGTGGCAAAGGACACCATCTGAAAAGGAACACCACCATCCTGTTCCAGTTGATGCTGCCACATAGTGTGTGTGTGTGTGTGTGTGTGTGTGTGTGTGTGTGTGAGTGACTGTGTGTGTGTAGGGTTGAGAGCTCCATATTACTAGATTTTTTTTCCAAGAAAATCTGGAAAATTATATTTCTATGTAAAATCTCCTGATTTTTAATATTACTAGATTTTTTTCAAGAAAAGCTGGAAAATCATATTTCTATGTAAAATCTCCTGATTTTTAAAGGATAGCAGCTAATTCAACAGTTTAAAATATTACATAAATCAAACAGAATAATTAGGCACCTCTAGGAGAAACGATAACCTCTCCCTTAAAGATGCCCCAACCACTCCCAACCCTAAGGGACTGTCCAGATCCCACAATCCCTGTCATATTTTGTCTGCAATTTGAATCACCAGACGAGCCACTTCAAGCTGAAATCAGATGCTCTGGCCAATAAATCATTAATGGGGAAGATAACCAGGAGTCCATCGAGTCACCAAGAGCAGAATCCTCCACTGCACACCGTGTAAACGAGGAAGGACTTCTATTTTCTTCCTAGTAAGCTGCACGTCAAAATGAGGCAGGAAGGAGAAAGAGGGTTGCCTCCCTGTGGCAGTTAGTTGTCCTGTCCCTGAGAAGGTCATCCCTACGCTCGTTGGTAAACAACTTCAAAACTCTTCCCTGGCCCTCTATACTTTCGTCAGTGATCAACCACAGAAAGTTCAAGAGTCCTCTGTGAGAGAGAGTGCTTCACTAAGGGAAACAATCCTATTCAACTCTGGTTCACAGCCCTCTCCTGAAATTCTGCTGCCACGTATAGCTTTTCAATGATCAACAAATCTTTGCACTCAGATATCTGCACGCAGCCGTATCCAGGACAAAGGCAAACATGCTAACTTCCTTTTGAATTTTTATTCCAGTTTCCAGACTCAAATCTTCTATGTGGGGTTCTACCTAATCACGTTTAACTCCCCAAAGTAAGCCAACTAGTATTGTAGAATTAGTTTCACTCCATTCTAGGATGCTGTATTTTGTGGGTAACAGTTAAGATGTATCAACCTTCTGAACAGATCAAAATGCATTTTATGTACAAGACACATAATTTATTGTAAAGAATAAAAAAGTCAAAAGAATTTTATTATAAAATTTTTGAAAATGAAGCACAGGAAATTCAAAGTCACATATCATTTGCAAATAATAGTAATACAGTCTTACTTTACCTTCAAGAGTGTAATCACTAGTTTATTTATTTTTACAAGAGAAGTGGACCAGATGTAGCAATGTCATCGTCCCTAGGTAGATGGGAAATCTGAGAGAGAAGCATAAAAGAACTTCCCACTTGACCTCCTGAAACAGCTTCTGCCCACCTACTGCTACCACGGTCTGCTGGGTCACCGTAATAAACCTGGAGCAGGTCTCCTTACTGCTCTTCTTCTCCTCCTATGAGCCGCTCTTCACAGTGCACCCACAGTAACCTCTGAAACAATCTGAATCACAACACGCCTCTGCTTTGGGCTTCCCACTGCACTTCAAGTCCAGATGGCGTACGTACCTCAGCCTACGAGGCTCTGCGTGACCTGGCCCCTGGCCCTCAACCTCACTCCTCCACCCGCACTGCCCTCCGACTATGCGAGGAACGCACTGAGCTTGTTGTCATGCCTGTGTGATTGTGAGTCCCTGCACCAGAACAATCTGTCAGTGTTTTGGGGGCTCGTCTCAAGGTCATCTCTCAGAAAAATCTCGCCTTAGGGGGCACCTGGGTGGCTCAGTGGGTTAAACGTCTGCCTTCAGTTCAGGTCCTGATCTCAGGGTCCTGGGATCGAGCCCAGCGTCTGGGCTCCCTGCTCAGCGGGGGGTCTGCTTTTCCTTCTCCCTGTGCCCCTCCTCCCCACTCTTGCTCTCTCTCACTCTCAAATAAATAAATAAAATCCTAAAAAGAAAAGAAAAGAAAAGAAAAATCTCTCCTTAAAACCCAATCTAAGGGGGCACCTGGGTGGCTCAGTTGATTGAAGCGTCTCTTGGTTTTGGCTCAGGTCATGATCTTGGGGTCCTGAGATTGAGCCCATGTCAGACTCCACGGCTCAGTGCAGAGTCTGCTTGTCCCTCTCCCTCTCTGCTCCTTCCCCTGCTTGCTCTCGTGCTCTCTCTCTCAAATAAATAAATAAATAAATCTAAAAAAAATAAAATAAAACCCAGTCTAAGAAGCTGGGGCCCCTCCCACGTGGCCATCTTGCCCTCTCTCACACACACATACACACACATCACAGTACTCTACCACAGCACTCTGTTTCTTTTTCTCCAAAAACATCTAGTAGTATCTGAATTTACCTTGCTCGTCCCTCGACTCTAGAATGTGAACTCCACAAGGACAGAGACCACATCTGTCTTACTCACTGCTCTGTACTCAGTGCCAGGCACATAGTAGGTACTCAATAAATATCTCTTGAAGCCAAAGAAGGAATGAACAAAAAACTTGCTCTAGGAATCAACTAGGCCATTTAATCCAATCAGTATTGGTTCTTAATAGCAGGCTTCTTCTTTCTCCTCAACCGCTAAGTTGTTTTTTTAACTACAAGCCTGTATATATTAGACTGTTTCTATTAGTGTGTTATGAGTCATACCTGCAAAATGGAGCAAGTAACAGTGAAGGCACATGGCAGGTGCCTGGCTTCATAGAAAGAGGCAGTAAGAATCTGCTGCCCATTCCTTTAAAATACAGAGATTCCTCAGAACCCTGGGACAATGCAATTTTAGAAGGGGATGTTCCCCTTCAGGTGCCCTTCACTCAATACTTTCTCTTCAACGGTTCACTTTCATGGAAATTTCTCAATGTCTCAAGAGGTCAGTCAAGCCAATTATCAGATGAGCCTTAAGATGAACCAAGGTATAAATAACCTGATGATCACCTTCCTTTCCAGGAAATACCCATTTTCTGGGGTGTCACTGAAAGGAATACAGATTCCTAAACTCCAGCTGACATTCCTAAGGGGTCCCACGCCTGCTCAGGTACCTAGTTAGCACTTTCCTTACTGCTCTATGATGAGAGTCTCAAACAGGATGGTAAACTGTATTAGCCGGGGAAACCTCACTGCGTAGGGAATGCATATTCCTCACTACTGAAGTTCAAAGGGCACAGACGTCCAATGGAGAGGAAATAAGAAACCAGCTGCCCAGGGAGGGGTCTGTTTTTGGGAAAGCCCTGGGGTGCTGGGCAAGCCCTTATCACACCTCAGAAGGGATTTCCCAACTGTAAAATGAGTGGCTGAACCAGATTAATAACCCTCACAACTCCCGGTGTCAGCCTTGAGTACAAAGGGCCCAGTTCCATGAAGAGCATCACCATGTGGTCCACAGCAGCAACTCCTGCAGGAATGTCTGGGGAAGGGAAGGAACCCTCTGGGCCCACCGGCAATGAGTGCAAGCTGGGAAATGCCAAGGAGGTGGGTTCTCTCACCAGCTTCTAGGGGACCACCAGAATTCCCTCTGTGAGGAAATCCCCTGGGGTGCCAGCAGCTCACCCATGCCCTGTGGTGGTCAATACTTAATACCCTGGGCCCTGAGTTGCATGGGAACCCAAGATCTGGTCCTGAGCCTTTTGGGATTGTCGACACTTTAAGGGATACACTTTCCAGCTCCTACTTAACATACCAGTGTCCCAGCTCAGGATTCTCACTTGGGTCAAAGGTAATTTGCACAGGACTGATTTGTTCACACAAATCTCTCCTAAACCTGAGCTCCTGTGTCCTTCAGAAAAACCCAGCAAGCTCCCCTTAATGAGCCCCACACACCTCTCCCTCCCTCCTTCCTCATCACCTCTGCAGCAACCCCAAGAACCACAGGCCTGAATGCAAGCCTGACCTTTTCGTTTGGGGAGCTAGAAGCTTCTACAGAGTGTGATGGGGAAGACAGTGTTCTCTGCCGCCTGATTTTGTTTGACTTTTTATAAGCAAGCTTCCCCTTTACTCAGGATAGAGCAGGCATGATCTTATCTGAGCCGCGGTGGGGGAGCTCTGGGATGTGCAGAGCAAGCGAGCAGAACAGAGGTAGTGCTTTGTTCTTACAATTCTGGTCCTACAACAGCTACTCTGAACTGGGCTCCGGAAAATGCAATACTCCACAAAGAGAGGTGTTCCTTTGTTTGTTTTGTCCCAGCGGAGATCTAGAGATAAGAAATCTCCCCGTGTTCCCTGTTCCCGATTCCCTCTCGGCACCGAATTCTTAGGTTAGGGTTGCCTCCCCCGGGAAAGGTTTGAGAGAACTGGGTTCGAATTCCGTCACCCTCCCCGTAAAGATCCCAGCGCTGTCGCGAGGGGTCAGGGACAGCGAGTCGGCCCCCGGCCGGAGATGGTGCGGTTCCTGCCCCCCACCCCCAGCCCCCCACGCCCGTGGCCTTGTCCGCTCGGGGATGGCGGTCCTCCCGCGCTGCGCGGGTCCAGCCCGAGCCCAGCGCGCCCCGCACCTCCGCGGCCTCCCGCCTCGGCCCGCGCTCCCTCCTCACCCGGGTGCTGCGGTGAGCTGCTCGCCGGAACCAAGGCCCCCGCACCGGAGCGCGCCGAGCCTGACTGCTCCTCGCCGCCAGCGTTGGGGGCCTCTGCCAGCCTCAGTCGCCGCGGGCGCGCGGCCGGTGGGTGGGCTGCGCGTCGGCTTGGGCCTCGGTCCGCCCCGACGCGGCGGGAGGAGGGACGGGGAGGAGCGTGTGGCCATCGGCCTCCTAAAGGCAGAGGCACTTGGGACGCCAGCGAGCTCAGGCGCACCCAGACGGGCCCCGGGGCCCGGGGTCCCGCAACCCGCACCCTCGAGTTAACTTAACGCGCCCGGGGGTGGACCCAAACGTGCAGAGGGCGCGTGCTGTGCCTCCCGATTTCTCTTCGCAGACCTCATTCCGATCGCATCTGCTCCCTGCTTCACTCGGCATCGAGCCAACCTGGTCTGTCTTACCAACTTTCGAGTTACTCTGCTTCCATGTGTAATCTTGAAAGACCGTGCCCATTCCTCAATTCCGTGCCCTGTGCGCTAGACCCCCAACTCAGAAATCCATGCGCTGGGCCTGGGCCTGGAAGGCCTGCCGCTGGCTCAGTTTCATTTCTGCGTGGAGCTACAGGGGAGGGCAATCAGAAGGGCATTTCTGACGCGAAATGCTGGGAGAAGGGGCAATCTCATAACTCGGTTTAATCCAGTTACTTGGGGTTTAGCTGAAATTCCCTCCTTCGTTTTCCAATGCTTTCTCCTCGGTCCACCTTCTAATTAAAACGTATTCATTTAAAGTTTCATTTAGAGACTCCGGGAAAATAGTTGGAAATTTATGGGCGACCTTATGAAAGTTCTGTATTTTTTTAAATAGTGATTTTTGGGTTTTGGTGAGGTGACGGAACTGCAGATGAAATTTATTTTATTTTTATTCTGAGGACTCTATGGTAACAAGGCATGGATTATAGCTCATTTCTCACACTTAGTGGTGTGACTTGGGCCAGTTTTTTGTTTTTGTTTTTATCTCTTCAGCTTCTCAGTTTCCTCATCAGTAAAATGGAGCTAATCAAAATACATCAGTCAGAGGCTGAAATGCTAGGACAGAGCGGGCACCTGGGAAACATTCACGCTGTTACCTAATATCAGTGTTTTTAAAGAAGCAGTGACTTATTTAAACCTAACCATAGATGAAAATTTAAATAAAACTGTATCAGCTTGGGGCGCCTGGGTGGCTCAGTCCTTAAGCGGCTGCCTTCGGCTCGGGTCATGATCCCAGGGTCCTGGGATGGAGCCCCACATTGGGCTCCCTGTTCAGCGGGAAGCCTGTTTCTCCCTCTCGCACTCCCCTGCTTGTGTTCCAGCTCTCGCTGTCTCTGTCTCTGTCAAATAAATAAATAAAATTTAAAAAAAAACAAAACTGTATCAGCTTAATGACATTTTCCTGTACTTCCTGGGCTAACCTCCTGTGATATTAATATAATATTAATATTAATACAAAAGGGTACATTTTGCCCTACTTAAGAGATCTCTAAGGACCTTCTCCTTTTGACCTTAAGACCAGATGAAGAAGCTGGAGACTCAGCGCCACAGCTATAAAGGTGGTGGACTTTGAAAGCAGGTCTGGAAGGCAAGTATGATATATTTTATTTGTTTCTTTCAATGCCAGCTCTGTGCTTTCCCCATCAAAATCAGACCAGATTCTCTGCTGGGATGACAGTGGTTGGTTGATGACAGCAGGTTAGTGCCCTGAGAAAATATCCAGTGTAGGGTGGCCAGATTTAGCAAATAAAAATACAGGATATCCAGTTAAAATTGAATTTCAGATAAACAACCAAAAGCTAAAAAACCTTATATATAGGTATGTGTAAGTATATTCCATGCAATATATGGGACATACTTATACTAATAATCCTTCATTGCTTATCTGAAGTTCAAATTTAATTAGGCATCCTTTATTTTTATCTGGCAACCCAGTCCAGTGAAATTAATAAAGAACGGGCCTCACGTTCCAAAAGAATGGCAAGTTTTCACGGACATACAGATTAAAAAGTGGGTCTGATATGGATTTCATTTTAATATTATGTAGGAAAGGAAAAAATTGTGTACTTGTTTTTATAAGTTGATTCTTTGTTGAGCTGTTTCTTATTTCTTACTCCTGTTTCCCATCAACATAACAGTGCTTATATACTTCTTTAATATAAGCAAAACTGATGACTCTCCCCTCAATCAAGATATTGGATTAAATAGTAATAATGTGGGTGCCTGGGTGGCTCAGTTGGTTAAGCGACTGCCTTCGGCTCAGGTCATGATCCTGGAGTCCCGGGATCGAGTCCCGCATCGGGCTCCCTGCTCGGCAGGGAGTCTGCTTCTCCCTCTGACCCTCCTCCCTCTCATGCTCTCTGTCTCAAATAAATAAATAAAATCTTAAAAAAAAAATAAATAGTAATAATGTGTTTAAGAGTATTTTCAAATAGTATTTATTAAGGGCCAATGCATGTCAGTTACTATTTCAGACTGTGTCCTGCCGGCTAAGGAAATCACAACACAGAGTGCTGTCTCATTAGGTAGACACAGGACTGTGAAAATTCAGAAAAGTGAGTTATTAATTGTCCTTGGAAAGGGTAGAAGTCAAAACTATCCTCGCTGCACAGGATCCAAGGAAAAGAGGCTCCACCACACATGAGCAGAGCAAGGGAATTCCAGGATGACAGCTAGGCCTAGCCTGGAAGCCAACCTATCCTGATGAAAATAATAAACTGGAGGAGAAAATGGGATTCAATAAAACTGAAATTTTGATTAGGAACTTGGAAACCCCTGGGGCTCTTGGATGGTGATGGATGCAAAGGAAAAAATTAAAACATTAAGTTAATTACATTTAAAATTTTAAAAATTACACGTAGGAGCTCCAAGGGAGGAAATGTCCAGAAAAAGCATACTACCAGTGTGACACAGCTTACAAGAGATTGATTTTGGACTACTGGGTGGTATCTAAACACAGAGACTACATTTAAGCCAGAAGTCCAAGAATATACTTCT
This sequence comes from Neomonachus schauinslandi, assembly GCF_002201575.2. NCBI lineage: Eukaryota > Metazoa > Chordata > Mammalia > Carnivora > Phocidae > Neomonachus > Neomonachus schauinslandi. The sequence continues at coordinate 103,792,800 of NC_058410.1, read as the reverse complement.
CTGAATGGCCCAGAGAAGGAAGTATAATCAGAGCACTCTACTAGACTATAAGGAACAATATTCACATAATTTCATAGTGGGAACATTGCTTATTGGTTTTCAACTTTTAGAATCACCTTATAAACAAGCCAGAGTAGAATTAACTATGATTATACAAGAGAATGGAAATATGATTAATTTTTTAAATGTAAAAGTAAAGGTAGGTAGGTCGAAGGAGGAAGAAGTAGGAAGCAGGGTGGACAGAAGGTTAGGTTACTAAAGGACTCATTTTAGAAAACTGAGAGTCAAGAGATACTGTTTACAGTTAGTAGGACAGAAGTAAAGGTCTAGATGCATAGTAATTCTGCAGCGGAGAGAGCAGAGAGCCTGAGTATACAGATGTAATTCTATCAGAAGGCTCAGGGAAGAGAAAAGGTAGGGCCAGTGTGTTTGTGAGCTAAATGCTCACTCTCCTACTAAAAATTACATGGTGCCTAAGATGATACACCAAGAAATAATAGTATAGCATATTATTTTGGAAACACATGGAGATCACCAGAAATCCAACAAGAAACACTGTAAGAGTGATTATCTTTGGGGAAATTGGACTGGGGTTGGGGTGGGCTGAGGTGGGAGGGCCTGGTTTTTATGTTTTAGTACTTTAGAACAATTTAGCTATTTGAAGTATGTACATGATTACAGTGATTAAGTATTTAAAACTTTTCAAGAATAGGAATGTGTGAAAAGGAAGGCTTCCCTAAGACAGTGGCTTTTGTGAATGAGTAGGAAGTCATCTGGAAGAAAGAGAGCAAGAGTGTGTGGCATGCTGGAACAGAATGTGGAATTACATAAGCAAAGACACAGGGCCTAAAAGTGAACGATATTCCTTGGGAACTTGCCATTCAGCAATTGGCAAGCCCCAGGTGTATAGATAGGATGGCACAGAAGGGAAGGATGACAAGGTAAGTTGGCACTACCAACAGAGTCTTCCGAGTAATGCAATGGGGTTTGGACTGTGAGCTCCTTAATGACAGGGTCTAATGTCATTTTTATTCCCCTGCATCCAATATGGAGCCTAGCACACAGTAGTTGCCCCCCCCCCCAAAAAAATGTTTTCTAAATGAAAGAAAAATGTCTTGGGGCAATGGGGAACCATCAACATTTGTAAGCTGAGCAGTAGCATTACTGGTTTCTGGAAGACAATTTTCTACTAAAAAAAGATGCATTGAGATTGGAGAAACTGAAAACAGGGGACGAATTAGGAGGCTATGGGGTGAAAGGTGATAGTATAAACTAGGATAGTGACAGTGGGAACTGAGATAGGAAGATCTACTTAAGAGATATCAGCAAGGGGTGAAGGAGACAGCAGAGGGATGAGTCCAAAATGGCCTTGAGATCTCTAGCTGGGGAAACCAGGTAGGTGATGGAGCCATTAATTGACAAAGGAAAATTGGGAAAAGGAACAGATTGTAAAAGTGAGATAATAAACACAATTCTGTATACATTGAGTCTGAAAGACCTGAGGCTGATGTTTTTAATTTGGGAGCCATGAACCATTAAGGGCCTATTCAATGTACTTGGTGAGTTGAGACAAATTTTTTTTTTTATTGTTAAGTAGGCTCCATGGGCTTAAACTCACAACCCTGAGATCAAGACCTAAGCCACCCAGGCACCCTCCCCAGACAAATATTTTTTTTTAAGATTTATTTATTTATTTATTAGAGAGAGAGAGCATGAGAGGGGCGAAGGGCAGAGGGAGAAGCAGACTCCCCGCCGAGCAAGGAGCTCGATGTGGGACTCAATCCCGGGACTCCAGGATCATGACCCGAGCCAAAGGCAGTCGCTTAACCAACTGAGCCACCCAGGCGCCCTCCAGACAAATATTTTTTAATGAAATGGAACATGACAGATTTTAAAGTATTTCACATGTGATAAGGTTAAGTGTTGTTTCACAGAAACTTTGCTTTCACTGTATACATACATAGGTAACTGACATAGAATGTATTTTCTACCATATGTCAAAAAAATGTTTGAGAGCCTTTGCCACTTGCCCAAGTGGTGGGTGGTTTTGATCTTATTCCTGCTCAGCAGCTGTCTGGGCACATTTCTTTCCAGCTCTGTATTCAGTGACTTCACACTGATATCTTGAAATCAGACAGAGGGAGGGCTTCATGCCACAGAAACCACAAACACTACAAAATGAGCCTTTCTTCCCCTACAGTGAGCTAGCACCTTTGGGTGGAGCCATCTCCTGGGCCTTTGGTCACGCAGATCTGAAGCTCAGTCTCAGTCTCTGGGCACAAGTCATTTATTTGGAAGTGAAAATGTTGAGAACGCATGGGATTAGCCATCAAGGGTTTGCAGAGGAAGCAGAGGTAGAAGACAGAATTCTGAAGGACATCACAATCGTGGACAGTAGGAGGAAGAGGAGCTAGTGAATGAAATTGAGAGAGGTTAGTCAAAGTGAGGATAGAGAATGGGAGAGAGAAGTCCTGCGGAAGTCAAGAGAGAAAAGAGGTTTTTAAAGGTAAGTATCACCAACACTGTTGATTAAATAGGATGAATGAAGATTGAAGGAAGTGTCATGAGGCTCAGCAATTAGGAAGGCATATGACTGCTAAAACTAATTGCATCATAATAGAAGGGTGAAGGCAGAGAGTCAGTAAGGAGTAGAAATGGAGATACAATGACAAGGAGTGTAGACCACCTTTAAGATATTTGATGGAGAATAAAAGGAAAGAGATAGGGCTGTAGCTTGGGTGAGAGAGAGCATGAGGTCACAATCTGGGGGATGGTCATGGGCTCTGACTGAGGATGTTTGAAGCTTTCTGAGCCCCATGGTGGCTGGAATTCACTCCTTAGTCATGGAGTAAGTCGGTCTGGTCATGTGCTTCTCCCTGTGATGTTTGTTATTCCAGGAACAAGGCCAGAGAGGAGGCTTATCTGGTCTTGGAAAATTGGAAAGGAGCAGATTGGCCAAAGGCAAATAAGATTGATGGTAATTTGAAAGAAGGTTTTTTTTTTCTAGTTAAGGTGTAGTAATACATTCCTGTTGTTAGAAATCTAAACAAAACAAAATAACAAACATGGAAAGTGGGGGGGTCCCCCAACCCCAACCTGATTAAGTAATTACTGAACATTTGGTACATATCTTCCTGACAATTTTCCAGACATTGTGGAGTAATTAAAAGGGCTGAGTCAGTCAGACCTGGGCTTGAATCCAGCTCTACCTTTACTAGCTCTCAAGGCCTTTGGCAAGTTACATAGCCTTTTTTTTTTTTTTTTTTTACTGTATCATTATTTTTAATGTCCAGCATTTACAATACGAGGGCCAGAGCTTTCTCCCCAACCTAAGTTTATAAATTCTCAATTGGCTTGTGAGGCCAATAGGGATACTTCTTGTCTAATTTGGTTTCTGGGAAGACTTCATTCAGGTCCTCAATGGTCATCTGATCAAATGGAATTATGTTTCTCATCTTCTCCAGCTCTTTTTCATATTCCTCAATCCTGGCCTTTGAGAGAGACAAAAATTCAGCACAACTTTTTACATCTTCTTTTTCTCCAGCATCCACCTGAACAATATATTTATCCTCTGGCACAGGAAACTTCAGGGCATTAAACATAGCCTTTTAAACCCTCAGTTTCCTAATCTGTACAATAGAAATAATAATAGCATTTGTATTGCAGGGTTGCAGTAAGAACTGAAAGGGATAGTGCACGTAAGTTGCTTAGAACAATATTTGGCAAACAGAGTGAGCACTTGAAATATATCTATGTATACGTATACGCAAACATACACACATATATATCTATATGCATATGGGAAAGAGAATTCATGTATATCAATACACATACATACATAACATGAATAACCAGGAGTAACTGAAAAATATGGGTGACTTGAGTGGGTTGGAAGAACCTACCCTGAGGCAGAGTGACAGAAGTGGAAAGGTACAAGGTCATGGTTGGTGTTTGAAGCACAAGAATTCAGAGGTGAAGCACTCATTTCCAGAGGATGACAGGTCCCAGATGGTCATGTCTCTAAAGTTCTAAAATGGAGAGAAGACAAAGAATACCTCCAATATTTTAGCCATTTCCTGAACTCATTTTCCAATGCCAGGCTAAGCCTTCCTTCTTCTTTGGCAGTGTCTACATACCCTTTGTAGACTTAGTTTACTTAAAGACCCTGAAACTGTGGATGTCACCAGTGACTTGTTTGTATGCGTTCAGTAACTGGACTCGATGATCTGGCTTGCCAAACTGGTCTCCAGGACATTTTTTCTTGCCCAAGGCATTGGTAACAGCCTTACTAACCTCAATCAAGATGTAGGAAGCATTGTGCTACGTCCAAGACTCCCAGGTTTCTCTTAGTGGCACTGTAATGTAGGATCAGCTGGCTTTTTTATCCAGTGGCCAAGTTATGTGAGCCTATAGGCATGGTGTCAGCAACGCCGCCTTCCCATTCCTGCCGTCACTACACTAATCAAGGTCCTCAAAAGCTCTACCCTTGACAATTACAAAATGTTTCTTTTGTTTACACAAGTCATACATGCTCATTATAGGAAATTTTTTTTTAAAGATTTTTTTTATTTATTTGAGAGAGAGAGAGAGCACAAAGGGAGAGGGAGAGAGAGAAGCAGACTCCCCGCTGAGCAGGGAGCCCAATGCAGGACTCGATCCCAGGACCCTGAGATCATGACCTGAGCCAAAGGCAGATGCTTAACTGACTGAGCCACCCAGGAGCCCCAGAAAAATAGTTTTTAATACCAATTTGGTGTATATCCTATTAACCATTTCTCCATATAAGCAAGCACACACATACCAAATTATTGGTCATTTTTTAAGATCCTATTTTAATCTAGCAATGTAATCCTAATATTTTACCAAGCCAATTGGTAGTATCAGTTTAAGAGACTATATAATATTTTCCCTTATTGAAATTTGAGTTACTTACTAGAAATGTGGGTTATTTACCATTTTTAATTTTTGCAATAGTACTTTAGTAATGATCCTTGCATTTAAATCCTTGTGCCTGTTTTTAATTATTTCCTTGTGATGCATCCCTAGAAATGGATTTCCGGAATCACAGTGTATGCATTTTGATTGCCTTCTAAGTCTTTCTGTGCATATACATTACACCTTCTTGCGGCAAATTGTCTAAAAATGTCTAAAAATGTCTTACAATTATCTGACTTCCCCACTCAGACCCTGTCAATGTTTCCTGTTGTACATGGGGAGAAATAAAGTCCAGATATCCTGACAGGGCAAGTATGGCTCTCCAGGATCTGGCCTCCTTTTCACGTAGGTTTTCCGTGTTCAATCCATTTTACATGCAGCCATTCTGGACTCCACGTTGGGGCATCCCCTTTGCTAGTAGAATTTCTACTTTATTGGTCCAGATCCTGGCAGGAAGCATGTGGCCCCCTCAACCTGGATGACTTGATGAGTGTTTGATACAGGCACTATTTACCAAGGTGAGAGTAGGATTTCGGGAACCCCACAAGGCACAGTGCAATGCCTTAAAATGTCTGGACAAGAGATGCTAGGTTGAAGGGCCGACGGGTACCAAAGATCCCCTCCCTGAGTAGGAGGCTCCATGAAAACCCCTACAGGGTGGACATAGACAGAAGGGAACAAATGATTTGGAAGCCACAAATGGAATCTGACACTCACCTTCACAGTCTCAGATACAGGAACCCTGGAAATTCCCTGACATCTGGCTTCACTAGTAACACTGTCAGGCGCTGAGTCTCACCAGCTCTCACATTCAACTCTCAACCGGAAGTAGACAGATCTGGCCTGAGTATGCTTAAGCCCTCTGAGCCTCAATTTCCTTGTGTGCAAACTATATTCTGAACTTGATATTAAGATTGATGAATAATGGGGCGCCTGGGTGGCTCAGTCAGTTAAGCGTCTGCCTTCAGCCCAGGTCATGATCTCAGGGCCCTGGGATCGAGTCCCGCATCGGGCTCCTTGCTCAGCGGGGAGCCTGCTTCTCCCTCTCTGCCTCTGTGCTCTCTCTCTCTCAAATAAATAAATAAAATTAAAAAATATATATTGATGAGTAATATCCCTAAAACACCTAGAACAATGCCTGATGCACAAAAGCATTCAATAAATATCTCATTCCTTCCTGTCCCTCCCAGGTGCGAGGTCACCATTCTGTCTTCCTCACTGTATCACCTCCTTCACAAGTATTGGTTTGAGGACAAAGTCTATATGGGTTTGTTATTATTATCTTCTTTAGAGTTGGAGGGAGGTAGAAGAAAATCAAATCGCAGTGTCCTGAGCAGGGGTCAACAGTAAGCAGTAAATATGCAAGGGAATGGCAAAGCAGCCCAGCCCACCCTTGAACTTGTGGTCACTGTGCATCTATTATGTATTCTGAGCTTAGTGAGGGTGGGGGAGATGGTAAGAGATGTATTAAAGCACAGTATCAGTGTGACTTTAATTAAATAACATGATGTCAACATTCTCATCTCTAAAATGAATTTTTGAATCATGATTTCTAGAGTCTCTTCCAGATCTAAAAATGGTTTCTATGGACAAAATACTCCATGGAAGTCACCTCAGTCAGAAATGTTAGTCCCAGTGTCTGAGCCAGTGTGACCAAAGATAAATGGCTGGGCCACAGATATTACCCAGTGGCCTCTGTGACCTATCAAAATATGGGCAAGAGACCCTCGAGGGTAGATTTTTGACATTAACCCCAGATGGAAGTTATTTATTCAGTCACACTCTAAAAAAATTAAAATTTTGACACAAATAGCACACAAAGCTTTATAAAAATAAGACCAAGATAAATCCTGATCTTACAAAAATATTAATTCTTTGTACACTACAAGAAGTAGGATCTGCTAATGGGATACTGAATTTGCATGGTAAATGCTTTTCAATATTCTGTTTTTTACTTTGGATTCTCTTCTACTCAAAGAAGAAAGGAACACGAGTGCCGTGTTCTCCACAGGCCCAGCACAGTGTCTGGCAGATATAAGGCAGGGGGAGAGAGGGAGGGAGGGAGAGAGGGAGAGAGAGAGAGAAGAAGAAGGAGGAGAAGGAGAAGAAGAAGGAGGAGGAGGAGGAGAAGGAGGAAGAGGAAAAGCAGAGGGAAGAGGAGAAGGAAGGAAGGAAAGGAGGGAGGGAGAGAGGCAAAAGGAAGGCTGGAAGAAGTCCTTTTAGACCAGCATCATCATAAAGATAGCAGATGCTAGAGTAAGGAATCAAAGAGAGGAGGCAAGGAGAAATGACCTGAAGCTTTTCTTCCTCCCTCCTTTTCTTCCTGTACCCTGTTGCTGGTGCTTTATAAATTATTTCAGCTATTCAGCTTTCATTGCCTTATGAGAAAAGAGTTAAAACTTCATTTCATTGGTGAGAAGTATGTGTTTCACCAAAGTTAAGGGCCTTGCCCAAGATCTCACAGCTGGTTTTGAAAGTGAGGGGCCCTGTTGTCTCCACCACCCCATGGTGGTTCCCAAGCAGCTTATCTCCCTCACAGTGCCCTGTGGACTGGCAATCTTTTTTTTTTCTTTCTTTCAATTTTCATGCATTTCGATCAAACGCTATTTGAAGAGAAGCTGTCAAGGACCAGAGAAGCTGACCAGAATGTTGGCCAGCTTGGGTGCAGGCAGAGAGGCAGGCCCTTCTCCAGGAGCGGGCACCCCCTCCCGAAGCTGACGTTGATTGGCAAGCTTTAATGAGGAAGGAGGGGCCAGTTTCCATGGCATGAACACAACAAAGCTCTGGCCCCTAAGACGCCTGCCAGTGCTGAGAGCCTCAGATTTCAAACAAGGTAGTAAGTATTTTTACATTACTCCTGCCTTCAGATGTTTACTAGTTATTATAGATCATTCATGTTTATTAGAACTTATATCTACTGACTACTTTTTTACATTTAGACCCCTGCACCAGAAAGATAGACATTCAGGTGTACTTAATCAAATTTACAAAGATTTATGTGAAGGCGAATTTGCTAAATTTCAGTAGTCAGTTGTAGGCTAGTGAATTGGGTGTTTTCTACAAATAATTTTTTAAAGAAAACCTCTAATTAATAGTACCATTTTTTAAACAGCTTTGATGAGATATAATCCACATGCCATAAAATTCATGTATTTATGGATATAATTCAGTGACTTTTAATATATTCAAAGTTATGAAAGCATAACTTTGCTTTGCTCCACTGTCTAATTTTAGAACATTTCCTCATCCCCCAAAGAAATCCTATTTTTAGTATATGTGCTGCCAAAGCGAGCACCCCTAAAGAAATCCTATACTCACTAGTAGTCACTTCCCACCCCTACCTCATCCCAGTTCTGGGCAACCAATAATCTACTCTCTATCTCTATGGATTTGCCTATTCTGGACCTTTCACATGAATAGAATCATACTATATGTGGTCTCTTGTGCCTGGCTTCTTTCATTTAGCATGTTTTCAAAGTTCATCCATGTTTTAGCAGGGGTCAAACTTTATTCCTTTTTTAGTGTCAAATAATATTATATGTATGAGCTCCCACACTTTATTCATGCATTCATCCACTAATGGACATTTAGGTTGTTTCCACTTTTTCATTATTATAAATCATGCTGCTTGTAAACATTTGTATACATGTTTTTGTGTAGACATATATTTTCATTTCTTTTAGGTATATACCTAAATGTGGAGTTACAGGTCATATGATAACTCTATGTTTAACTTTTTGAAGGACTACCAAAGCGGCTGTACTGTTTTATATTCTTACCACATGTATGAGGGTTTCAACTTCTTTGCATCCTCACCGACACTCATAATGTCTGTCTTTTTGATTACAGTTATTCTAGACGGTGTGAGCGGTGTGTCAGTGTTGTTTTGATTTGCATTTCCTTCATGACTAATGAGGTTGAGCATCTTTTCATGTGCTTATTATTTTGGGCGTATTTTCAGGAGCATATTATTTTGGAGAAACTTCTGTTTATATTCCTTGGCCATTTTTAATTGAGCTATTGTTTTATTGTTGGATTGTAAGAGTTCTGTATATATCCTGGATACAAGTCTCTTATCAGATACGTAATTTGCAAATATCTTCTCCCATCCGTAGTTGCTTTTATACTTTTTCAAAGGTATTGTTTACAGAAAAAAAAAAATGGGGGGACGGCTGGGTGGCTCAGTTGTTGGGCATCTGCCTTCGGCTCAGGTCATGATCCCGGGGTCCTGGGATCAAACCCCGCATCGGGCTTCCTGCTGAGCTGGGAGCCTGCTTCTCCCTCTGTCTCTGCCCCTCCCCTGCTTGTACACTCTCTCTGTCAAAAATAAATTAAAAAAAAAAAAAAAAACTCCCTGAAGCACTGCAGGCTGAGGCCCAGGCCTCTATTTTTTTAAAACCCACCAGTAATTCTCATGTAGTCCATCAGGGAAGAAGAGCAGCTACATCCTTAGTGCCTCTCCCTTACCTCAGGTCTCCCCCCTCCCGTAGAGCCAGCGAGCCAAGGCTACTCAGTGTGGTCTATGAACTAGTAGTTGTTGTGGGGACTTGCTACAAATGCAGGACCTCAGGCCTCATCTTAGACCAGAATCTGCATTTTACCTACATCCCAGATACTTTATATAGACCAGAGGTTGGTAAACTATGGTCTACAGGCCAAGTGTGGCTCACTCCATTTTTTCAGGCCCGTGGCCACCGCCTATGATGGTAGCGCTTAGTGGGCGAGCCTGTGAGCTTTGGGAAGCCAGCTGCTCCCAAGTCTGCTCCTAGTCTGTCTCCTGAGCCCACAGCTGTGCCTGGCCTCTGCCCAGGGCCCTGCTGGTCACCACCTACACTTCGGGAACTCTGCTGTCAGCAGTTTCTGGGCACTGAGCAATAGAACTAGTTCACTGAAGTCACCTTGCCTCCCACCAGCTTTCAACTTGAAATGGTTGGGCTCTTGGAAAGGAGAGAGGGCATGCTGGGATCTGGGCATTCCTGGGATAGAAGGAAAGTAACCATCCTACCAGCCAGACCCCTCCCCCTCAAGCTGGTTGCTCTTCCCCCTGAGATTGTCACCAGCTGAGGGCTACTGAGCACAAAGCATGTTCACCCACCGCCACCACCCCTTCCTCCCCCAGGATGGCCCATCTCTGGCTGGAGATTTTCTCTTGTTACATAATAGTTATGTAATGTTACATCATAGTCTTGATTTTTGCCTCTTGGCCTACGGAGGCTAAAAAAATTTTGTACCCAGCCCTTTACAGGAAACATTTGTGGATCCTTGGTCTGTATATCAAAGTTGGAGCCACTTGCCCTTTGCAGAATGTGCCTCCCCCCCCACACACACTGTGCCTGAGTTGGATCTTCCATCACTGCCAGGGCCCAAGATGACTCTTACTCATCCCTTCGGGACCCAGCTTAGGTCACTTTCAGAAAAAAGTGCCTTTACTTCCTAGTCCTGGGGAATGGTCCTTTCCCTCTATCCCCAGAAAATCACCACCATCATAACACTTAGGAGATTGGATGTTAATTGTGTTATGTACTTCTCTCCCATTCTAGGGCTGTCCTCGTATTTCAGTGTACATTAGTTGGTCTGATATGAGGCTCAGTAATTCACATTTCTAATAAATTCCTAGGTGATGCCGCTGCTGGGCCACAGTGTGTCTGGCTGATTCCAAACTCTTCTTGAGATCTCAACTTAAATGTTGGGATCAAAGAGACATTCCTGCTAGCCCCACCTCAAGTGGCTCTCTCCTCATTCTTTTCTTCTGTCCCAGCCCCTTATTTGTTTATATCAGTAATTCTCAAACTTGTTGGTCTCAGGACTCCTTTACACTCTTAAAAATTACTGAGAACCCCAAAGAGCTTTTGTTTATATGGATTATAGCTATCAATATTAACCTTATTAGAAAAAATTTAAATGTTTATTAAATCATTTACAAAATCATAGTAAGCCTAATACACAATAAGATGAATGATATTTTTATGAAAAATGATATTTTCTAAAGCAAAAGAAGTGAGAACAGCTTATTTATTTATTTATTTATTTATTTTTTATGTAGTTGAATCTCTTTACTATGTGACTTAATAGAAGACAGATGTATTCTTAGCTATTCTGCATTCAGTTTGTTGTTTTGGTTGAAATATAGAAGGAAGGGGCACCTGGGTGGCTCAGTCTTTTAAGCATCTGCCTTCGACTCAGGTCATGATCCCAGGGTTCTGGATGGAGCCCCATGTTGGGCTCCCTGCTCAGTGGGGAGCCTGCTTCTCCCTCTCTCTCTGCCTAGGGCTCCCCCTGCTTATTCTTTCTCTCTCTCTCTGTCAAATAAATAAATAAAATCTTAAAAAAAAAAAAAGAAATATAGAAAGAAAATCTGATTCCACACATATATAAAATTGGAAAAGGGAGGAGTATTTTATAACCTTTTCAGATAACTGTGGATATTTGTCTTTAATACTACACCAAAACTGGACACGTGGTAGTGCTTTACAAGTAAGTTGGAATCTAAAACAATCTCATACTTTTCATACTGTGTCTCACTAAAATCCATTGTCTTATCTTGAATGAGTCTCTTTACCCATGCATGATTTTGTAACATCATACGCTTGTCCTTTGTTCACGGAGTTATGCAGACTTTCCAAATGTTGACACATTTTGTTATGCAATATTTTAAAATCATTTTTTACGAAGTCATGTAGTCAAAGGTCAACATTTATAAAAAGAACTCTTACTACTTTAGTTTCCTTATTGAAACTAGCTTTTTTTTTTTTTTCCTTTTTTTTTTGACTCTGTGTGTGCTGGTGAAGGATACCATGATTGCTAATCTAGTTCGGTGCCACTGCCATGGCCTTGTTTTGTGCTAAGGTACCAGCTGCTTTCTACATTGTTGCTTTTGAACCATCAGGGCAAATGTCAGCACAGTGAACGAGGCCAGTGACATTTTAATATTATAATGAAAATAGTTTTGATCTCATGGATTCCTGGAAAGAGTCAGGATTCCTAAGCATCTGTAGACTATAGTTTAAGAATTGTCAGTTTATGTCTTAATGCTGTAAAAAGCTTGTAAGCATTTTATTTGCATGTTTACATCTTGTCCATCTGAATTGGTGTGCCAATAGTATTAAATTTCTATGGAGTGCCTGCTCTGTGTCCAGTCAGTAAATTTTTCACATGGATTGTCCCTGTATCCTCACAGCAACTCTGACAAATTATACCCATGCCATAGATGAGAAAGGTAAGGCACAGAATTGCACAACTAATTCAGAATCACACAGTTTGGAATAGGAGTAGGGAATAACACTGATAAGTGGTTTGAGGCCAAATAGAAAACCCCAAACCAAGAGTTCATCCTATATTCCTGGGGGCAGAGGGGAGCCATTGATAGTTCTTCAGTAGGGGACTGGCATATACTAATCTCAGTGGCTGAAATCCAAATACACCCTCAGCAGAATACACACATGCAAATTTGTGAGGTAAGAAAGAAAGTAAATGATAAAGAATCCTATGGAATCACTTTATTCCTATGGAATAAAGAATTGTAGAGAATTTCCTAAGCAGTATGTTTTTCCCATAGGTTTTTTTTTTTTTTTTGGTCATGGAATTGACCAAAATGTCGGACATGACAAAGCTCCACCAAGCTGTGGCTGCAGGAGACTACAGTTTAGTGAGAAAGATTTTGAAAAAAGGTCTCTGTGACCCAAACTACAAGGATGTGGACTGGAATGACCGAACCCCACTTCACTGGGCTGCAATCAAAGGTGAGTGGGCAATGCCTGGGTAAAATCCATCCCTTTGAGTCCACCTTTCATGAAGTTACCAGTCAGTAGTCTGTGTGCGGTAGTGGAAAGAACATTTCTTGAGAGCCAAATGGAACATGTCAACCCTGGCAACACCACTTACTGGTTGTAGCACTTTAAGCAAGTTATTTAATGTCTCTAGGCCTTAATTTATTCACCTACACAGTGGGAACCGTCATTATCTTGGAGTCTTGCGGTGAGGATTCGCTAAGATAATGGGTGTACATGCCTAGCACATAGTTTGCTCTCAATTAATATTAGTGCTCTGCCCTCTTGACCTCCAACAGGAAAGGTAGGACAGGGACTCTCTCATGTTCACTGCTGTATCCCCCACCCCTCACATGGCTCAGTTACGAACTTGGAGGAGGGTAGTGGCAAAAACTCAGCCATTGGGCTTGTCAAGGCCTTCAGCAATAGAACGCCATTGAAGAACGTTAAGGAAGAGAGTATTATAGTCAACTTGCTTTTTAAAAAAACCTGTTTGGATTTCTGTATGGAGAATGCCTTGGCTGGAAGCAAGACCAGCCGCAGAGAAATCAGCTGGGAGAGTTTTGCAGAAATTTGGGTACAAAGTGATGGTAACTGTACTGAAGCCCCTTTGAGTGAACGTTTGCTGTACGCTGGGCATCATGCTGTATGCATTATGTCCGTGATGTCATTTGTACTTCACAAGAACTCGGTGAGGTAAGTAATAACGTTTTTCTTTCTTTTTTTTTTTTTTTTTAAGATTTTATTTATTTTTTATTTTTTATTTTTTAAAAAGATTTTATTTATTTATCTGAGAGAGAATGGGAGACAGAAAGCATGAGAGGGGGAGGGTCAGAGGGAGAAGCAGACTCCCCGCCGAGCAGGGAGCCCGATGCGGGACTCGATCCCGGGACTCCAGGATCATGACCTGAGCCGAAGGCAGTCGCTTAACCAACTGAGCCACCCAGGCGCCCGTAATAACGTTTTTCACTTACAAATGAGGAAACTGGGCCTCAGACCTTTGTTTCCTGTCTGCTATTCCACAGTTAGCAAGTGTTACTTACCGGCAGGTATGAGCCCACATCTTGTGGATGGAAAGCCTGTGCTTTGAATCTAACTATAAAGTAGGTGAGACTTAAAATATTTTTATTGAGGTATAATTGAGATACATCATTATATCACTTTCAGGTATACAACGTAATGAAATTTTTGTAGATATTATGAAATGACCACCACAGTAAGTGAAGTTAAAATCCGTCACCACATATAGTTACAAAAGCTTTTTTTTTTTTACAAAAAGTTTTCGTTCAATAACTTTTAAGATCTATTCTCTTAACAACTACCAAATATGCACAACAGTATTATTAACGATAGTCACCATGCTGTACATTACATTTCCAGGACTTACTTATTTTATAACCGATTGTTTGTACCCTTTAACCCCCTTTACCCATTTCTCCAACCCCTCAGCCCCTGCCTCTGGCAACCACCAGTTTCTTCACTGTACCTCTGACCTTGGTGTCTTTTTGTTTTTTTAGATTCTACATATAAGAGAGATCCTATGATATTTCTTTTTCTCTGACTTACTTCCCTTAGCATAACACCCTCAAGTTCCATCCATGTTGTTGCAAAATACTTGCTTTTGAATCACCACTGAGGCTGCCAAAAGGAGTGAGCCTTACCAGTGCCCACATAGGCATGCAGAGGTGACTTGGGAGGGGAAGCAAGATTCCTAGGAAGGGCCTGTGGGAATGAACAGGGGAAGGGAGGGCCCTGGAGGGAGTAGATGGAATATGTGCAGAGCCCAGGACTCTGGTGGGAGCAAGGTTCCTGAGGTAACGGTGGGGCTCTGAGTCCCAGGTAAGAGACGGAGACGGAGGAGAGGATGATGCTAGGAAACCAGGAAGGGCCTCAAAGCAAGTGTCATCCCTTCTTTTACACTATCCAGGCTACGTCTGGCCCTAGTCAGGCAGAGACATTTTAATCTTAACCTCCTCCTGTTTCTTCCTGGTACATCTAAGGGCACATGGAGGTGATGCAGCTCCTTCTAGAATATGGAGCCAGGCCCTGCCTGGTAACTGATGTGGGCTGGACTCCCGCTCATTTTGCAGCCGAGTCAGGCCATGTGAATGTGCTCAAGGTTCTCCATGCATTGCACGCCGCCATCGATGCCCCCGACTTCTTTGGAGACACACCAAAGAGGATCGCACAGATCTACGGGCAGACCGCCTGTGTGGCGTTCCTGGATAAGTAAGTTGCATTTATTTCCAGTTAGAGAAATGGTAGAGAAACAGGAACCTGGGGTCAAGGTCTTTGCCGACTCAGTGGTCTGAGGTCCATGAAAATGAAACGAGCAAATTCAGCTGACTGTCGTTTCTGTTGTTTTTATTTCTTTTCCCTGAAATGACTAGTTTGGGTGGAAACTATATTGTTTTAGATTATGTGAAATCTACTGTTTTTCTATTATACCAAAGTTATAATTATTATAATGACACATTTTTATAATAATTTTAACAATATGTAATTATTATAATTATTGCTTTAGACGATAGAACAATTATCTCAGATAAGAGAGGTGGGGCACCAAATTTGAAAATGGGTCATGGTAGAAGATTCGTGGAGCCCCTTCAGATCCCTGAAAGGTATTCCAACCAGCTGTGTGACCTTGGGCAAGTTAAGCCACCTTGCTGACCCTCAGGTTTCTCATATTAAAAAGGAAGCTGGTGAATTAGGCTATCAGCTGTAAGGGCCCTTCTACCTTTTAAAACTTCTATTCATCTATGAATCTTCTACTCACACACTCACCAAAGACTTTTCTAGCACTTGTTAATTTTTTTCTCTCACCCACTGCATTCAAATAGAATTAAGTATCAATTATGTACTTGACAGGTACAGCTTTGGGAGGGATGGAAATAAAATTGGGGAATTTATAATCTGGTTGAGTTAATAAGTAATTCGTATAAGAGGCAGTAAAGTAAGTGAATGAGGGCAGCGTTGCTTGAAAACCAAAATGAGATCCATAGAAAATCTATCTATAGGGCGGTTCACAGTGGGAAGGGGGAATGACTGTATAATGCCCTTCTAAGAACGTGCAAATGAAGTTATCTTCCAGAAGTTAAACTAGAGTTGCTTACGATGTGGTTAGATATCTGTAGAAGTAACCCAAGAGACTTTCTCTTAACAGTGGTATTCAAAATCAGGGGTGCCTGGGTGGCTCAGTCGGTTAATCATCTGGCTTCGGCTCAGGTCGTGGTCCCAGGGTCCTGG
This sequence comes from Neomonachus schauinslandi, assembly GCF_002201575.2. Lineage (NCBI taxonomy): Eukaryota > Metazoa > Chordata > Mammalia > Carnivora > Phocidae > Neomonachus > Neomonachus schauinslandi. The sequence continues at coordinate 103,776,853 of NC_058410.1, read as the reverse complement.
AATTGAGCCCCGCATCGGGCTCTCTGCTCAGCGGGGAGCCTGCTTCTCTCTGTCCTTCTGCTTGCCGCTCCCCCTGTTTGTGCTCTCTCTCTGTCAAATAAATAAATAAAGTCTTTAAAAAAATGTTCAAAATCATAATCAAATTGATTTGAGGGGTAAAAGCAGAACCTTGAGTCCTGACTGGAAGACTCTTCTCCCCATTCCTGCATCATCTCCTACATTCAGTGACCTCCATCCATTGTGGACCTCAGCATCTGCAACATTGTTCTCTGAACGTTTAAAAACTCTAACATATCACTCTGTGACCTTTCTTCATTTTGCCAGTTCCTGGATCATCACACAGGTATTTGTGTGCATCAAGACCTCTTCTCATTCAACTGCTTCTTTCTCTCCTGATTGATGACCGGCCTGAAGGTTTCATGATCTTCCATCTGTCTCCCATTTGGACACCGTGATATACTACTTCTTCCTCTCTGTTCGCATGATTCTTAAATTTCCAACCTTTTGTCCTCCTGTACCATGTGACCCAGAATTCCCACCCTTGCATCAGTCTCCATCTTCACTCCTGTGCTTGGTCTGGGAGAGAAAAACCCACGAATAAGTTCATGGGCACCACCAGAAGTTCTGGGAATTCTATCTTCAGCTGAGCCCTCGGAACAGTTTGGCAATCTGTCTCCCTGTCCTGCTCCTTCATTGACAGCTCACATCCCTGTCATACCTCAGCCTGTCCCTCAGAAAGTAGGCTTTCTACTGCATAGAGAATATTGAAGCCAAGGGTTTACATGTTTAAACCTCCTCCTACATGTTGTCCCTCCATATAGACCCCGACCTAAATCTTTATATCTCCTACAATGTCATCATTCCTGTGTTCTTTGTTGCATCTTTTATTCTCCTGTATTTTTAGCTTTTTTCTATTCCTTCCCCCCTCAGTCCTATCTGACCTTTGAACATGTTCAAATAGATCTTATTGAACAAACACACAAACATTTAGAGGTCCTTTTACTGTCTGCTGTTTCTTTCTTCTTCCTGCATTTCTTTCTTTCTTTTTTTAAAGATTTATTTCTTTATTTGGGGGGGGGGCAGAGGGAGAAGGAGAGGGAAAGAATCTTAAGGAGACTCCACGCTGAGCATGGAGCCCTACATGGGGCTCGAACTCTTCCTGCATTTCTATGCTACTTAAATGTTAATCTATGTAATTTAATGTTAATCTATGTGGGTGTCTTCCTCATCCACCTTTGCACTTCTTTTCCATTTTGTACTGAATCAGTGCTCATCCAGGGAGATCCTTGTTGCGAAATCAATGGCCTCTTCTCAACTCACGTCTTACCTCCACTTAATTTGATATCTGATTACTCTTCTCTTTTGGCGTGTCTCTTTGGATAACGTTTTCTCTTCTCTGGTGCTATTCTCTCCTATTTCTCCTTTTACCTATCTGATCATTTCTTCTCATGATTTTCTTGAGCTCCTATTCTTGCATGACTTTTAGAGGCTGAAATTCCTGGGGATCCTGTCCTTGGCTTTCCTCTGCTGACTCTCTCTGCAAAAATCTCAGCCCCTCCCCAGTGACTAGTGGGTGGATGAGTGTGATACACGATCTCAGCATAACTGAAATGGAAGAGGAGAGGTTCTCCAAAGAGTGGGGGGAGGGTGCCATTACCAGGAAAAGTGGGCAAGCAGAGCTGAGCCGACAAAACAACAAAGGTCAGCCACATCACGTGTAAGTCATTTCTAGTTATCATCATCTTCCACGCGGAACTTCCCTTTTGACAGTTAAGACGGTTCAGAGAGAAGGAATCCTGATTAAGGGGAAATTAATCTGGACCTTGAAAGACAGCTAAGATCTGACTAATGAAGGAGGGAGAAAGATTCTTGATTTGGAGTGAAGGCATCAAGTTGGAAATGTGCATAGGTTGTGTGTATGTGTGAGGACGTGCAGAGATAGTGGAGGGATGGGGGATCACTGAGGAATTTCTTAACACCCCCTGTTGCAAGCAGGTGGGCTCCCGGGCTAGGATAATGAAGAGAAAGGATATAAGAGAATTTCAGAAGAAACCTAGATAGTACTTGACAATTTTCTGAGTAAATCTCTCATTCACAAATATTTTTGAGCCCTACCATGCCCATGGCTTTGAACTAGATGTTAAAAGGGATTTAAAGATGACTCAGAGACAGTGCTGGACATTAAGTTCCCTGAGAGAGGAGGTACTTGTTTACATAAATAGCACTAATACAGCTAGAAAGTGGAAAAGGTCAAAAGAACAGGGCAGAGGAGGGGTACCATGTGGTCTAAATATGGAGCGGTCACTTCTAGCTTGTTGGGGGGATGCGGGCTGAGGGGCAAACAGGTTTCCTGTCTTCTGATTGAATCGTGATTTTTGTAATGCTTTGCACTTTACTTCAGATGATACTTTCATATGCTTCCCCTTGTCCATGTGTATATGATGGTTTATTCACCTATTTCTCTATTATCTATTCTATTGTTCTGTATCTGTCATCTGTCTATATATCACCTAGCTATCCTTTTCATAAATCCATCTATACATACCATACATATGTGATTATGAGTATTTTTTATTTCTTTTGTACATGTTTCCATACTTTAAAATCTTACACAACGGACAGACATGGTCTTATATTTAGGAAAAAATACAATTGGAAAAGAAATGAAGGAAAACCTCCACCTACTAAGATGCTGGTAGCTCTAGAACTTCCCACTCAGGGGCTTGCCAGTTTTCTCCATCTCCCAGTCATTTCTTTAGTGTCTAAGGCATCCCTAAAGGTGCCCTGGGAGATGCTCGAACTCGACCTTCTTCCTTCTCCCCTGGACTGCTGGCGTGGCCAGGCTGTGTGCAGAGGGCCGGAAGAGGGGCCCATGCTGCAGCCGGGACAGGTTCTCCCGGCCAGCGGGGGGCTGAGGGCCGCCGTGTTCCCCTTCTCCAGGGCTGAGCCCGAGTGCCGGGACCACCGGCGCACCGCCAGGCAGAAGGGGCTGCCTCTGGACCAGCAGGACGAAGACTGGGATGCCAAGAAAAGGGAGCTGGAGCTGTCTCTCCCTTCCTCGAATCAAAACACTAATAAGAAAAAGAATAAGACAATCCGAGGCCCCACCAGGCCGGGCCATCCGAAGGAGAGAAGAGCGTGAGAAGGAGAGCATCCTCGGCGGCTCTAGCACGCATGTCTGCTGCGGGGGACGGTCCCTGGACCAGAATAGGAGTTGTGAGACCTGTGCTGTCCTTACGTGATTTTACTTATGACCATTACCCAGACGCCTTAACTACCGGTAGCTCAGGACCTGGCATTCGGTCTGAAACCTTGCTGGGTGTTCTCTAACCGAGCTGTTTCCACCCTGCTGATACGCGCTATCCACAGGAAGTGCCAGAAAGGGCCGAGCATTCGCTGCTTGTATGTGGTCACCAGTCATTTGCCCGTCAGCATCCCCTGGCCTGCTATGTGCCATTATAGAATTTCAGGGGGGCAACGAAAGCACTGTCCCTAAGGAAACCTGATGGTTTCAATGAAAAGAAAAAAGTAACAACAAAATCTCAGAAATCTCCTACATACTCAGTATAGTTAATCTGCGACAAAAATGATTTGTTGTCACGTAAACCAAGCAAAGAGATGAACAAATGTAGCTCCCAGGTTCCAGCTACGATTTTCCTTCGTGGGATTCACAATCCCAGCCTGGTCATTTTTACCAATGATCTCTTCTCCATAGGAAGAACAATCTGGGCGATAGACCAACTCGGTGAGCAAGAACTGGGAACGCGGACGAGGATTAGTTCCATCCCACATAACGAATGAGAGGTAGCATAAAAACTGGAACATGTGATTACGGCCCTACTTGTTCAGTGTACATGTTAGGAAATCTAAATACAGATCAGGTATTTCCAGTGAAAATGTCGCATCCAACATGTGCTCTACATGTGAAATATGTACCCGATTTTGAATACTTAGGACAAAAAATGTAAAACAGCTCATTAACAATATTATTGATTATGGGTCGAAATGATCATATTTTGGATATTGGGTTAAATAAAATGTATCACTCACATGAATTTTACCCTCTTTCTCTCCACTTTTTAAAATATGTGGCTGCTAGAATGTTTAAAATTACACGGCTGGCTTGCTTTGTTTATTTGTTTGTTTGTTTTTTGGCCTATCAGACAGCCCTGCTGTAGAAACCAGAAAATATTTAGGGTCTCCACCAGGCAGCTGGCTTGGTGCACTCCAACTGGTTACTCCACATGCCAGGTTTACTAGTTTTTCTACCTAAATCAATGTCTTTGGGCACCTAACATCTTCATTACACATTCCTCAATTAATGCTTATGTTAATACAGGCCACGCTTGGTTTGAATTCTCTGAAATGAATAAATGCTTGAACCTCTGCTAGGAAAGTAGTACAGCTGTGGAGGATACCTTTTCTAGTTTGTATCCATCCTGAGCATCAATCCCCTTTCTCTGTGCTCAGCAGCTCCCAGAGGGGGTTCCGGCTTGCCGTGCTCCCATTGGTCCTCTACCGGCGTATGAACTTCGGAAGACACCTCACTCAAGCTGGACCAGTCGGATTCTTTTCCTGGGAGCCAGCTGGTTCTGGCATCTGAGACTAAGCTCTGGGTACAGGGGGGTCTCCAACTCTGTCCTGACCTGCCCCCCGGTGCCCTCGACATCTGCAGAGTCCATCCTCTCTCAGAGTTCACATTTCCCCCTACTGCTCGCCACAGCCCATGCAGAGGATCACAGGTGGAGACGGGGTGGGGGTGGAGCGGGAAAAGGCCCAGGCTGCAACACTGAGCACCCCCGAGTTGCGAAAGAGAAAGGCCTGTAGTTTCCCCCCTCATCCTGAGACCCAGTCTTCTCAGGGGTCCCCCCACCCTCCACCGATGAGCCCCTCCCTCACTGGGCCCTCATTCTCCTCAGCCACGTCAAAGAGTCCCCTCTCCACAATTTCCCCTCCACCCTCAGCACTGGCCACATCCTCAGAAAGGCGTAGACAGGGCCTGTGACTGAGCTGGGCAGGGGGTGGGGAGGTGAGGGCGGGACTGGGTTCTGCACTTCCCCTCTTGGCTGGGCCCTCCTGTGGGTCGCTACCTCCCTGTGCATCCTCAAGAGCAGAGGGGTCTCCACTCCCACTTCTGTCCTCATCATTGCCTCTGGCCCCTGAGCTACCCACAGCAGGTCTTCCTCTGGAATAATATGTCCCCTTGAGCACCAGCTGCCATGTGCTGGGCTGAAAAAAACAGCAGGGAAATCTTGCCCAGAGATTGGACGTGGAGGGTGGCAGTCTCGCCTGGTGTGGTTAGGCACCCATTTTAGAGGAACATTGATGACCAGAGCTCATGGGCCAGGGCCTGGGGCAGGTGGAGGAACTGGGAAACCTTGGGGGCTGAGCCTGCCTCCCAGACCTGCCCCCCTCAGCCTTGGTATGCTCCTTGGAGGAGAATTAATAGAGGCAGGAGCAGTATACACAGGTGGGTATTTTAACAGCCAGGTCTCCCACAATGAAACTGGCTGCTCTGGAGGTGTCCAAATGGAGATGGGTGAGCACATTTTGAGGATACACAAGACTTACCCATAGGAGTAAGCTGGACTCAGGAATTTCTGTGGCCTCTCTCAGATTTCACATCCCCACCTGGATAATAAAAAAAAAAGGGGGGGGGGAATTAAAATATTCTTCTCCTGGTAAGTTGAAAAGGAATCATGAGAGGATAGACCAGTAGCATATAACCTTAGAAGTATGGAGTGGCTCATTCTACACAGGGCTGAGGAAGTGTCGGACGGTGCTCCACAGAGACAGAGAGAAGACTGAGGTAAAAGATGGTGGCTGCGGTGGAGTCGGAGGTGGGGACACGCATGCACATGCACAGCTTTCTAGTTTCCAGTTCTGGTTCTGTACTCAGGAAATCTGTGGAACACTGCTTTCATAATAATATTTCCTCTTTTGCTTACAGTCTATTGAATTGATTTCTCCCCCCTTTTTGCCCAGCAGTCTTTTCTAATAAGTACAGTATTTTATGATCATGGGCTTATGAGTCAAGTGGGCTTAGGTTTATATCCTCCTCTATGAAATAGGCAAAATAATCCTTCCTTCCTGGGGTTGCAGTGGGGACGAGATGAGATGTGTGGACTAACGCTGCCATTGGCACTCTGTAGCAGGTCCTTGTGATGGGTATGATGTTACTGTAGGAGCAGGCTCAGTTTTTTCCTAAGAATCCCAAAGTGGGCCAGGAATAATGCCCTGTATGGGTCAAATGAGGCTCTCCATTGTCCAGTCCATAAATATGCCCTGTCTAGTTTCATGGCATGGCTCGTAGTCTGTCTTCCATTGGCCAGACACACCTGGACCAAACTGATAAGTGTTTTCAAGGTCCTTTACTGGGGCCATACCCCCATGGCCTCCTGCTGTCCTTGCTGACTCCTCCTTTCATTGTTCATCTCATCGAGGCATTGGGAAGAGAAAGAGATTGTGCATAGTAAATGGGAACAACAGGAAGCAGACGCCATGAAGAAATTGCTGCAATGTGGATTCTGTACTAAGCATGTTTTGTATCTAATCTTCATGACGCCCCAGCGAGACAGGTCTTACTATCCCCCAGTGACATCACAAATTGCAATTCTGAGAGGTTGCATGACTTGCACTAGGCCACCGGGCTAACACTCCTATAGTCCTGAAAGCCTGCCTGGGTTAGAGGGAGTCCTAACCTTCAGGTGGCAGATCACGGTCAGGTTGCTCAACTTTTCTAGATTCCTCACCTGTAAGCTGAATTCTTTTTTAAAGATGTTATTTATTTATTTTTTTTACTTATTTGACAGACAGAGAGCAAGAGTGAGCATACAGGCAAGGGGGAGCAGCAGAGGGAGAGAGAGAAGCAGGCTTCCTGCTGAGCAGGGAGCCCGATGCGGGGCTCGATCCCAGGACCCTGGGATCATGACCTGAGCCGAAGGCAGACGCTTAACCGACTGAGCCACCCAGGCACCCCTCTAAACTGAATTTTAGCCGAGTTCTCAACAATTCTGAGAATTTGAGACAGAAGACATGCATCCTCCGTTTTATTTTTTTTTTAAGATTTATTTATTTATTTTGGGAGGAGGGGCAGAGGGAGAGAGAGAACCCCAAGCAGACTCCCCACCAAGCGCAGAGACCCACATGGGGCTTGATTCCACCACCCTGAGGTCATGACCTGAGCCGAAAGCAAGAGACCGACACTCAACTGATTGAGCCACCCAGGTGCCCCTCAATATCCTCCATTTTAAATAACCCTCTTAGCAATGCTTACTCTCTTTTATTCTCTGTGTTATCAGAACCATGACTAGCTGAGGTGCTTGCTGAAGGCAAAGGAAATCCAGAATGGGTAGTGTAAGTAGGTAGTAACAAATACCAACTATGAGCATGTGATCAGTTACTCTCATGAGTATTCCTCCTTATTTTGTTATGAACATGTTTGTCGTGTGTGTGTGTGTGTGTGCACGTGCATGTGCGTGTGTGTATGCAAAACGATACAGACACTTGGGAAAATATTTTGGCAGTTTCTTATATAGTTAAATATATACTTAGCATATGACTCAGCAACTCCACTCCTAGATATGCACCCAAGTGGAATGAAACTTACATTCATATAAAATCTGTATGTAAGTATTCATAGCTGTTTTATTCATAATTGCCAGAAATTATGGGAACAATCTAAGTGTCCTTAACTGGTGCGTGGCTAAACAAACTTGGTCCATCAATACCATGAAATAAGTGTTACTTAGTAGTAAAAGGGGACAGACTGATACACACAACAACATGCGTGAATCCCAAATGCATTATGCTAAATGTAAGAAGACCAGACTCAAAGGCCTGTTTGAATCATTTATAGAACAATCTGGAAAAGACACAATTAGGACAGAAAACACCAGTTGTTGCCAGGGACTGGAGATAGAGGGGAAGGCTATCTCCAAAGAGGCACAGGTAAGTTTTTAGGGTCATGTAACTGTTTCATATCTTGATAGTTGTTGTAGTTGTGTGATTATATGATACACTAAAAAATATAAACGTTCCTGTATGTAAATTATACCTTACTTTTTTTATAGGAGGAAGGAATTAATGTTTACCTAACTCATACACTGAGATAAAGACTTTCAAAATACCAGGAGGTCCATAAGAGCTGAGGGGGGGGAAAGGCAATATACATCAGAAATTTGTAGAGAAATTCTTTGGAAATATTAAGAGTTCAGTGAATTCCCTAATTGGCTATCCATCAGAATCACCTTTGGGATTTATAAAAAATACATGGATTTTACTTCAGAGACTCTAATTCAGTAAGTCATGGTTAGGTTCCAGGAATTTCTATTTCTTCGATAATCACTATTTAGTATATGTGCTGCAGAAGCGAGCACCGATATTCACTAAATTATTGTGAAGCCCATCTAGGTTTAGAACTCCTGAGACAGAATTGCTAACGTCCTTTCCAAACTAAGCATTCCTGTGATGGCACAGAATTTCAGACATATGTAAACTTCTCTGGGGGAGGAAAAAAACCACCTTTACTTTTACTAATACTGACTGGTATTTAGCATTTCCTTCAACTGTGAGTTTGGGTAACAAAATTCAAATATTAACAATTTCTATGACTTTGCTGCACACAGACATCTCATAAATTTTCATTCAATATTAACATCATATTATAAATCATGACATTTCAGATTATGAAATATCCAGATGATATTTCAGATAGCTTGAAATAACATTAACACTCGTCATTAGTTGGAAATTATAGTAACTTCTGGAAGAATCCATTTTGATAATTGCATTTTAATAAAATTAGTTTTCTTTACTATCTTCTGCATTTTGTTTTCTTAATTTAAAAACCCTTTTTCTAGAAGAGGTCCAATGCTTTACCAGATGGCCAAAGGGACTCATGGCACAAAACACTTAAGCATTTCGAAGGTAAGATTTGAATTACGATGGTTCCCATAACTGCAGACACACCCATATGTAAATGAAAGCAGAGGGGAAGACTAGCCTAAAATACAAATGGTGATTGGGTCTTGGTTCATCTAAGGTATTTCTGGTGGACAACGCCCTTCTGCTCAGTCGGATTGGCAAGGGAATTTGTTTACTTGTTTGAGCCAAGTTGACGGGTTGAGGGTAATAAGCCTGAGTCTTGAGAGGCACGTTCAGCCATCTGAGCAATCCCGTATCACACGAGTGCTGATACTCACACGTATGCACCTGATGGAACTTCTTCCCCTACTATTTCAAGAACATAAAAACAAAACAAAGAAATAAATAAAACCCAGACAAGGTTGTGAACTGAGTTCAGAGGCACAGATTTGTAAAGTTATGGAATACACACAAATACACACTCCACGTGTAAACACATACTCAAAATCAAACTGTAAATATTAAACTCTATGGAAGAAGGGCCACATAATTTACATGTTCTCTTTTAAGATACTGTATTTAAAGTTCTGGTCATAGCAGGGGCGCCTGGGTGGCTCCATCGGTTAAGCGTCTGCCTTTGGCTCAGGTCTTAATCCCGGGGTCCTGGGATCTAATCCTGCGCTGGGCTCCCTGCTTCTCCCTCTGCCTCTGCCCCTCCCCCTGCTCATGCGCGCACACTCTCTCTCTCTCAAATAAATAAATAAAATCTTAAAAAAAAAAAGTTCTAGTCATAGTAGAATGAATAAGCCCTGAGGTGTTTTGTTGTTGTTGTTGTTTCATTTGGCTATAAAAGATGTTAATTGCCTACGGAAAAACATCCCCAGTGGAAATTAACAAAGATTGGTCAAAGTGAAGGCATAACGCCCATGTTTGGAAAAGTGCCATGTAAGAGGGCATGAGAACATAAGGCTTAAAGTCTTAAGCTTCAGCCTGAGAGAGATGGACCAGTGCTTCTCAGCGAAGTGACTCTGAGCCGGGGGCTTACCTTCGTGAGCCCGATTGTTCATCCGTAGGGCGGGATCCTGCCTGCTGCATTGGCTCTTGTAATGACTGAACCGTATGTTGCCAGGAGAAAAGACTGAGAAAATTTGATGGGAGAAGACTTTCTCAAAATTAATCAAAATCAAAGGCTTCCATAAAAAATAAGATCGATCCATGGAAAAAGAGAGGGATAGAGGCTAGGTGGCTCGAGGTGTGGCAAAGTAAGCAATGAGAGCTAGGAGAAAACAAGTATAAGGGTGTTTTTTCTTATGCTTAAAAGTTTTCTAAATACAATGTTGGAGGAGGGAATCTAGAGGCTTTTCTATAGCAGCGAGTGGCCTTTGGAAATGTCGATGGTGCCCCTGAGCCCAGGAAATAAGGAACAATTGCCTCAGCGTTCTGCTGTGTAGTTGGGTCTCCAGACCTGGTATAGAGAAGACCCATTTGGGCAAGGCCAAGTAATTCTGTTTTCAAGCACTTTGAACTTGAGCAATTCGGTTAGCCAGCCTCATCGTCCTTTTCATCATTTGCAAACAGTGAATATTATGCCTGTCTCTTAGGACTGAATGCAAATGTACCTGGCACCTCTGATTAGGGATATGATTAGGAGATAACAGTTAGTACTATTCTTATTATCAGAGTCAAAAAAAACCCCTTAAAATTCATCTAGCCCCTCATTTAACAGATGCTCAGAGGGGAAACGTGATTTCCCCAAAGTCACAAGCTGATTAGTCATAGAACCAGAACTTGCATTCAGATCTTCTGTGTTCCAGTCCAGTAATCTCTCATCGCTCTTTCTCCTGAGACCTGTTTCTTCCACCTTATAAAATGACATGAACCAACTCCATGGCAATCAGTTATCCTCAATAATTCCTATGCAAACGAGCAAATGCCCAGTAAGAGACAGCCTGAGGCTGGAATGGTGGAGTGTTCTCCCCTGCTAGCTTTGCTGATCTGCCGTCAATCCTCGGGCAGTCCCAGATTCCACAGGATCCAGAGACTTTGGGGGCAGCCAGCTTTGAGCCGTCCAGGGATCTTGGGCCTGAGAAGCAGCATGGTTCTTCAGTTTGGGCCCTGCGGCATGCTGTCCTGGCACTTGGCACCTTCACGGGTATAGCAGAAGCCCCTCAGCAAGTCATTCCTTGTCCCATCTCATTTGACCAGACCAGGGCAAAGAAGGAGCTCCTCCTGGAATATGACTGGGGTCCTAAGGCCTGCCTGTTCCCACACAGGCTCCCCCATGTTGGGCTCGAGAGCTCCAAATTCTTGCTCCATTTGCAGAAGGAAAATCAGAGAACTTCTATCCCCTTGCAATCACATCACTGTTTAGCAACTTTCCACCAAGGGTTCAGAAATTGGAGAAAAGAGCTTCTACGGTCTGAGTCATTTTCCCATCTCTGGCCTGCTCCCACCGGGACATTTCTCTGGCCTCGTCCAACACATGCGCACATCGTGCTAGTCTTTGAGAAAATTCATCTACAAAGATTTCTTTTTTAATGTTCAGTATAGAAATGCTCATGGCTACATGATTCTGGGCTTCCTTATCTGTTGCCGGGAAACTTGATGAGTGCAGATCCTGAAGAATCTCAAGTAACAAAATAACCTTCCACGGAGAAGGTAGAGTGGCGTAGGAAACCGTGAAATGTCAAGTCTGGATATTATTGCTTTTATAAAAATGTGAAGCTACATAAGATTTTGGGGTGTCTTTCCCGCCATCAGAAAAAAAATCTCTGGAGCTGGCTGGCAAAGAGCCAACAGACACTGGATGCATTCCTTAAAAAAAAAACAAAATTATTGAGGTATAACTTAACACGCCATGGCTATGGCTCTCATTTCAAGTGTACCATTCAACAATTTTTAGTTAACTTATAGAATTATGCAACTATTATCCCAATCCAATTTTAAATCATTTCAATCACACCAGAAATTCCTCCTGCCCTTTAGGCAGGCACTCCCCATTCCCACTCCCAGTCCCTGCCAAACACCAATCTGCTTTCTTTCTCTGTAGATTTCCCTTTTCTAGAAACTGCATACAGATGGGTAGGTGGGTTTTTAAGGGCAGATAATCGTATCTCTATTACTCATAAATTCAATCAACCACTTCACAATGTATATTATGCATGCTAGTTGTTTGTCCTAACGCAAGTGAAAGAGACTAGTTCCTGTCCAGCTAGGAAGGCAGGAAGTTAAACTACTAAAACCAAGGAAGGTGATGGTCTGTGACAGGGGAGGCCCAGAGCTCTCTAGGAACGCTTATCCGGAGCTCATAAAGTAGTCTGGAGAAGTCCGAGGAGGCCTCTTGGAGGAAGCGGCATGTGAATGAAAAACCAAAGGGTAGGCTGGAGGCAAGCAGGAGAGTCGGGCGAGAACTCTGCAGGCCAGCCATAGAGGATATGTGTTGAGTCTGAGGGACCAAAGCACGTTTGACAAGGCTGAAATATAATGTGTGTGAAGGAGCAAGGAAGGCCAGGGGACATGGTGACCATGGGGGGTGACCTTGGTGGGGTTGTAAAGCCAGGTCACAATTGGCCATGGTGTGATGCTTGGATGGTGTTCTGAAGGCAGTGAGAAGCCTCTGAGGAGCTTTAGGTAGGGTTGGATGTGACATGGCAAACGAACAGGAGCAGGGCTAGGAAAGTGCTGAAATAACCCAAGCAAGAGATGCCACTGGAAGGCAGCATAGCCATGTGGTTAAGAGCTCTGGATTCTTCTGAAGAAGACATACACATAGGCAACAGTTTTTGGGGGTGCAGGAAGAGAAGTAATAAGGAATCAGCTAACACAATTACAAAAGCTGGCAAATCCAAAATCTACAGAGCCAAAGTTCCAGTTCAAGTCCAAAAGGTGGCAGGCTATTCTAGTAGCAGGACGAGTGGATGTCTCAGTTAAAAGGCCACCATGCAGGAGAATTCTCTCTTACTTTGGGGAGAGTCAGCCTTTTCTTCTATTCAGACCTTCAACTGATTGGATGAGGCCCACCCACAGTATAGAAGGCAATCTGCTTACTCAGTCTATCAATTTAAATGTTAATCTCATTCAACAATACCCTCACAGAAAGACCCAGAATAATGTTTTACCAAATACCTGGGCACGTTGTGGCCCAGTCAAATTGACAGATAAAATTAACCATCATCCAGGTTCATAAGAAAAGTGGTGGGTAGGGGTGCCATTTTATAAAGGGGAGTCAGGGAAGTTATCTCCAAGGAGAGGCCATTTGAATAGTGACCTAAATGAAGTAAAAGCAAGAAGCTGTGTTGGTGGGCCCTTCCAGGTGGAGGGAATAATAAGTATCCAGGGCCAGTCCAGAACATCTGAGCTAGGGTAAGAAGCTGCTATGGCCGGATCAGGAAGCCAGTGGGGGGTGCCTCAGGGGAGGTGCTGAGGTTGGAGAGGTGGACAGCAGCAGGTTCATGTGAACCTTGGGGACCACAGTGAAAATTGGGCATTTCATTTTAAGGATCACGGAAAACTATTGCGGAGTTTTGAGTACATCTCTCTGGCTACTGTGCTGAGGATAGGTTGTAGAGGTCGAGGGTGGAAGCAAGGACACCAGTCACTTGAGCTTATTGCCATAATCAGGCTAGAGATGACGGTGGCTTGGGCTGTAGCGAAGTCCATGAGAAGCAGTCGGATTAGGGATGTACTTTGGAGGGAGAGCAGAGGACCTGGTGGGAAAGTGATAGACACATTAATAGAAAATAGACAAATGCTCAGGATGTGCCCCATCAACCCTTTTCACGGACCTTGATTATGCTTGATGACAATTCAGCTTTCACAGAGGATATCCTTTTGCTGGGGTGGCCTCTGTCAGCTGATTATTTTTCTGAATGGCTGTGGATGTGCTCACTCTTCTGGAAAGTTGCTCTTGCTTTATTCATCACTATATGCTTCTGTCTGTTTGCCAGGAAAGCTAGCTCTGCACGTGCTGCCTTCACTATATCTTGGTCGCTCAGCTTAGCTTTGCGAGAGCTTCTTGGCTAAATATCACAGACTTGTTTGTCTGGTTTTCTTATTTTTCCAGAGCACTACAAGGTTATTGAGGTATAATTTACGTAAGTCAAATGCACAAAGCTTAAGTGGACAGTGTAATGTGTGTACCTGTGAAAGCTACACCATAAACAGGATTAAAACATTCCCACTGCCCAAGACAGTTTCCCCAAGCCCGCTCCCAGTCTGTCTGTACCACCCTGGTCCTGCCCCACCAACCTCTGTCCTGATACCTGTCACCATAAAGTAGTTTGGCGTATTCAACTTCATATAGTAAAATCATTAGAATGCCTTATTTTGTGTCTGGCTTCTTTCATTCAGCATGATGTATTTGAGATTCATCTATGTTACTGATTGTGTCGGTAGTTTGTTCCCTGGGTAAATACAGAGTAATTTATTTATTAATTCACCACTTGGCGGCCATTTGAGTGGCTTAAAGTTTGAGGTCATTATAATTAAACTGCAGTAAAACATTATTCATAACAGCCAAGATATCGAAATAACCTGCTTGTCCATTGACAGGTGAATGGATAAAGAAGATGTGGTGTATACACACAAGGGAATATTATTAAGCCTTACAAAGGAAGGAGATCCTGCGATATGGGACAACATGGCTGAATCTGGAGGACACTATGCTAAATAAAATAAACCATCACAAAAGGACAAATACTGCATGATTCCACTTATATGAGGTATCTAAACTAGCCAAACTCATAGAAGCAGAGCATAGAATGGTGGTTGCCAGGGTCTGGAGAGAGGAGGAAATTGGGAGTTGTTATTTAATGGGAAAAGAGTTGCAGTTATGCATGATGAATAAGTTCTAGAGATCTTCTGTATGACATTGTGCCTGTGGTTACCAATACTTATTTTTTACGCTTAAAATTTTGCTAAAACCATAGCTCTGATGTCAAATGTTTTTACTACAATAAAAAATTGCAGTGAACATTGGGTACATGACTTTTTATTTACACACATTTTCATTTCTCTTTGGTAAATACCCAGGGATGGAATTGCTTGGTCACAGGGAAGGTGTATGTTAAACTTTATTAGAGTTTTGTTCAATTTAGCTTTCATGTGTGGGAAGGCCCACAGGACACTTAAGAACTTTCCTCATCAGACCTTAGAAGGGAAACAATCCGTGGGGATAATGATAAAGATGCAAATGCTGATGAAGAGAAAGAGAGGAGAGCCATGATAATGGTGATGTCTTTGTAGTACTTACCATGGGTGGCTTTCTATGTATTAATTTATGACATCCTTACAACACTGAGAGGTAGGTATTATTTATCCTCATCTTACAGTTGAAGAAACTGAGGCTGGGAGATGTTAATCTTTGTTCTCAAGGTCACTCAAACCCAAATTGAAAAAGCCCATGTTTTTCAACTAATTGTGCCACCTCCTAAGGAGTCCTGTGGACATCATCTCTCACATCTTCTCCCGATGCCTTGACCATCCTTCTGGGTGACTGCTGTGTCTTTGATGGGACTTTCTGAGTCTTCTTTGAGTCCACTTGGCTTGGCAGCTGCCCTCTGGTGTGGGAAGTGCTGACCTCATGTCTTCTGGCCTGACAATGTCCCTTTGATTAGTTTGTTTGCCCTGTTCAGACCCCTTCCAGTTGGTCTCCCCGCCCCCCCTTCCCCTCCCTTATCCCTACCCACTGCGCCCCACCCCTTCATCATCTCCACACCTTCACCACCAAACTGCCCTATAATTTACCTGGGGCCCATAACCGTGCACTTTTGAATCAACTTCACTCAATTGTTAGAAGAATCTTCTCCCAAAACTGCTTATTTGCTCTCCAAAATATTTTGTTGTTTTTGTGAAGAATTGTGCCCAGAATCATTTTTATAATGAAAGTGTTTGACTCAGTGTCCTTATTTTGGTAAAGCCACCATGTAACATAAAAAATATGATGTTGCTAAGTACAGACATGCTATTTATGTGGGTACCTTTCTTCTATTTGATGGGGATTTCAAATAAATACATTTCAGAAAAATTGGATTTGTTATGATTTCATTTTACCTTTTTCTTCTAGAAATATCTGATTATAGTTAAGATAATTAACACACATCCTGAGTCCTATTTTTCAGCAATAAACTCCTGCCTTTAACAATACATTCAGGTAGTCATTTTCATATACGCTAAATTAATCTCCATAAAACCCTCTGGGGTGGATTAAGCAGAATTAAATGGGAAACACAGCCATTAAGTAGGAACATGGCTCAGGAATAGGGGATTCTCTATAGTTTTGAATAGAACTTCAAGTCCAACTTCATATGAATTTCATATATTCCAGAACCCCAATATCATGGGTAAAATCACACATTCAACCTATTTGTGGAGATACTTTTTCTTAAAATTGAAATCAATCTGTACTAACAATTATTTTTTGAAATATCTCAATAGGTTACAGGCGCAGTTTAAATTATAATTCTGTGTTAACTGAAATTTCCCCGAAATTTAAGAGATGATTTCTGTGAAGCCAAGGCTCGGATGTTCAACTTGCTAGAAAGTAGGTGCCCTCTTGTGGACTATAGAACACCAAAGAAAGATTTCAGTCATGAAGCTCTAAAAGTCTTAAATACGATGCACGTCCCTCACCAAAGTACACACTGAATCCCTAGCACTGAATTACGAAAGTAAATAAAACCTTGAAAGTGGGTGGCTGAGCCTATTTAAGACGTCAAAGAACCTCAGAATGTTGGTATAACCTTAGATGTTAAGGTATAACATCATTTTACAGATAGGGAAACCAAAGCTCAAAGAATTGAAGTGACTTGTCCTCAAACCATAAAACATCACACCCTGAGGTGCTGACAAGAATTGAAGACCTTTCATGAAAGTAGCATTCACATGCTGAGCAACTATATAGATATGTGTCAAGAGAAACACATATAGATAGTATGGTAAATATAAAAACATTTATTAATACCCTACTGTTCTGTATTCCTTAAACATGCTTGAGGTTTCCCACCCCACGTAGAGTGAATTGGTGGGGAGGCAGGTTAGGAGGGTGATGCAGTCATGGAAGGGAGTGATGATACTCACCTGAGGTGGGATGGGGAGATCTTGGGATGGGTGTGAAGCTGATAGTTTTGAGAGCTGGTTATGAGGGTGAATCCACAGATTTACTGAGATTAATTGCTGGGAGAGGGAAAAGGCAGGGATGGTGCCTAAGTTTCTGGTTTGGGGCCATTGGGTGGATGGTAACCGAGGTAGGGAATAGGAGAACAAGAGCAGGCTTAAATGAATGGTGGTTTGAAATGATAACCAAAAAAGTTAATGGCTGGGTTATCTACATGTTTTTGTAGGATTAAGCCACATAGTCTGAAATGTTCTGTGAGAGTGTGTGTCCACATGGATATTTAATTGATAACAAGAGGATTAGAGAAGTCTGTGTCTGGCTTGCAAGTGTTGATGGGACTTCAAAAAAAAAATGTCAAGGGTATAACGGAAGGCTTGTTCTCTCATATTTTTCTCAATAAACTTTCATTATATCCCAGTTTCAAGATGAAATTATAATAGAATTTAGTAGCTCTAAATCACGTAATAATTATGTTTAGTTTTAATTGTGATCTCTTATTGATTCAAGCCTCCTTGTTTGATGTTTGTAACATCATGGCATTGGGGAGCAACTGGTTGGCCCATAGTCTTGATACTTAGACAAAGGCAATGTTCTGAACATTTCAGGTAGGCTATACCTTTGGGAAAGGGCTACATGTCAGATTCCTTGCTTAAAATATTATGCATTCTAGGGGTTTCAGAATTTTATAGGAGGTTCCAAAAAGTGGGAGAAGACTTTGGAACATTGGACAAAGATTGTTTAATGGTGGATTTTCAGGAACTGAGACACCTGATAAAGGACATGTCTTGGGGCCTAGAAGGGCTGAATACAGTGTCTCAAATCACACTTGAAATCGTCACCATTTTCCCCTCCTAGAGAGAAGGGGATAAAGCAGATAGAACATGGATTGTGGCATCAGACAGAGCTGAATTTGAGAGCTGGTTATGGCTTATTGTGTGACCCTGTACAAATTATTAATCTTCCTTGGTCAAAATTTTCTAATCGATAACATAGATGATAGTGATGATACCCATGTGATATTAGTCTTTTGGGGCTGCTATAACCAACTGTCCAGACTCGGGGGCTTAAATAACAGAAATTTGTTTTCTCACAGTTCTGGAGGCTAGGAAGGCCAACATCCAGTTGCCGGCAAATTTGGTTTCTGGTGAGAGCGCTCCTCGTAGATTGCAGATGGCTAATTTCTTGCTCTCTCTTCGTGTGACCTTTCCTCAATGCTTGCATTCAGAAAAAGAAGGAGTGCCTTCCCGATGTCTCTTACAAGGATCAGGGCCTTACCCTTAGGATTTCACCTGACCTTAATTACTTCTTTGGAGGCTCCATCTCCAAATACAGCCACATTGGGGCTAGGGCTTTGAACTTAAGGGCAGTGGTGGTGGACACATACATTCAGTCCATAGCATATATCCGAGGGCTTGCGTGAAGATCAAGTGAAGTAATGATGCTGAAAACTGGCTCTCTGTTCTGGTTGCAACACACAGATAACACAAGCTGACTTCTTTTGCTCCTTAAGAGATCTGTCATATCTGTGTTCATACCTGTTAGCTCATTTGAAGGATTTACTACAGGGAACACATTTTGCCATGTATTATGGCTTGTGTCATAGCATCTAACAGAGAATGGAAGAATGGACCTTGCTTTGTCCAGGTTATTTGTGCTGATAGTCCTCACTTTTGTGTTGCCTTTTGTAAGCCACAAAAACATTATACAATCATTTTGTTTTCTTCTTTTTCTTTCCTTAAAAAAATACCTACTAACTTTGGGCTTTGTTTGCTCCTCTTTCTCTTTACGTGTAAATTTGTTGGTTATTTAAGATTTTTCTTATTTCTTTAGGTAGGCCTTTATCATTATGAACTTCCCACCTAAAACTGCTTTTGCTGTATCCCATAGACTTTGGTAAGTTGTATTTACATTTTCTTTCTTTTTTTTCTTTCTAGTCATTTTGGTCCAAAGGGATCGGTAAGAGTAGTTCAAAACAATGCCTGCTTACTTAAAAACCAAATTCTGATTAGTCTTTTGCGCTTGCTTTACAACCTAAGTCTGTGATAATAAGTGCTGGGCATTTTCAGGGGTTTTTTTTTACCTTGGGTAGTTTTAGCAGCATCTTATGCAACATGATCGATTCTAGCAACCCTTTGTGTGCTAATAGTGGAATTTTTGGCAGCTTAGCAAATGAAAACTTGTGACTCAGAACTCCATAGGATTTTCTTTTTTTCTTTTCTTCTTTTTTTAGAGAGAGAGAGCAAGAAAGCAGGGGAGAAAGCGAGAGAATCTCAAGCAGGAGGACACAGGCCTCGATCTCACGACCCCGAAATCATGACCTGAGCTAAAATCAAGAGTCAGTCGCTTACCTGACTGAGCCACCCCAGCACCCCAGGATTCCATAGGATTTTCATAACACGTGCAGTTGAGAATCATTTTTCAATTGTTAACATCCCATGATGATCAACATTATGTATGGCATTAAACATTTTTCTTGTGTAGTTTTTATTGGGATGTTCAAAAGAAAGTCTCCTACTTAGTTCATCATTTAAAGTTTGGCATAGGAAAGAATGGCTCTAACAATAATATTAAATATATTGACTGTATTGCGCCGTATTTCTGTGTTGTAAACTTTTTTTTAAAGGTTTTTATTTTAATTCCAGTTAGTTAACATACAGTGTCTTATTAGTTTCAGGTGTTCAATATAGTGATACATATATTTCCATCTTCACTTGTCTTAAGGTACTTTTTTGATTTCTCCTTTGATTTCTTCATTAACCTGTTGATTGCTCAGTAGCATGTTGTTTAATCACATATTTGTGATTTTTTCAATTTTCTCTAGTCATTGATTTCTAATTTCATATCACTGTGGTTGGAAAAGATGCTTGATATGATTTCAGTCTTTTAAAATTTATTGAGACTTGTACTGTGTCCTAACATGTGATCTACACTGGAGAACATTCCATATACACTTTAGAAGAATGTGTATTCTGCTGCTTTGTGATGGAATAATCTGTACTTATCTATTAAGTGCATCTATTCTAATGTGTCATTTATGGCCAATGTTCCCTTATTGATTCTCTAGATGATCTATCCATTGATGTAAGTGGAATATTAAAGTTCCCTATGATTATTGTATTGTTGTCACTTTCTCCCCCTTACGTCTGTTAATATTTGCTTTATATGTTTAGGTGCTTCTATGATGGGTGAATAAATATTTAAAATTTTATATCCCTTGTTACATTGACCCCTTTATCATTATATAATGCCCTTCTATGTCTTTTTTATAGTCTTTGTTTTAAAGTTTATTTTGTCTGGTATCAGTATAATTTCCCTAGCTTTCTTTTCATTTCCATTTGCTTGGAACATCTTTTTTCCATCCCTTCGCTTTTAGTCTGTGTGTGTTCTGACAGCTGAAGGGCATCTCTTGTAGGGAGCATATAGATGGATCTTGAGTTTTTGTTTGTTTGTTTATTCATTCAGTCATTTTCTGTCTTTTGATCAGAGAATTTAGTGCATTTACATGGAAAGTAATTATTGATAGGTATGTACTTACTGCCATTTTGTTCATTGTTTTCTGCCTGTTTTGTGGTTCCTCTCTGTTCTTTTCTTCTCTTGTTCTCTTCCCTTGTGATTTAATGATTTCTTTAGTATTAGGCTTAGATTCCTTTCTTCTTATCTTCTGTGTATCTACTATAGGTTTTTGTTTTGTGGTTATCGTGAAGCTTGCATCCTACGTGTATAGCAGTCTATTTTAGGTTGATGGTGATTTAAGTTTAAATACATTCTAAAACCCTATATTTTTATCCCCCATTTTATGTTTTTGATGCCACATTTTACATCTTTATATTTTTGTATCCCTTAGCTGATTATTGTAGTTAGAGTTATTTTTACTACTTTTGTCTTTTAGCTTTCATTCTAGCTTTGTAAGTGATTAATCCACGACTTCTACTGTATATTTACCTTTGCCAGTGAGAATTATACTTTCATATATTTTCTTATTACTAATTAATGCCCTTTCTTTTCAACTTAAAGAAGTCCCTTTAACATTTCTTGTAAGGTCAGTTTAATGGTAATAAACTCCTTTAGCTTTTGTTCATCCAGAAAGCTCTATCTCTTCTTCAATTCTGAATGATAATCTTTCCAAGGAGAGTCTTCTCAGTTGGCAGTTTTTCCCTTTCTGCACTTTGAGTACATCCTACCATTTCCTCCGCCTTGCAAAGTCTCTGCTGAAAACTCTGCTGATAATCTAATGGGGGGCTGCTTTGTGTGTAACAAGCTTTTCTCTCTTGCTGCTTTTAAGATTCTCTCTTTAATTTTTAACATTTTAATTATAATGTGTCCTGATGTGAATTGTTTTGGGTTCATCTTATTTGGAACTTTCTGGCATTCCTAGATCTGGATGTCTGTTTCCTTCCGCAAGTGGGGAAAATTTTCAGGCATTATTTCTTCAGATAAGCTTTCTATCCCTTTTTTCTCTCTCTTGTCCTTCTGGGAACCCTATAATGCAAATGTTATTCTGCTTGACGTTTTCCTATAGGTTTCTTAAGCTACCTTTGCTGTTTTAAATTCTTTTTCTCTTTCTGCTGCTCTGGGTGAGTTACAATGCCTTGTACTCTAGGTAACTTATCCTTTCTTCTGCTTCATCCATCTGCTAATAAACATTTCTAGCATAGTTTTTGGTTCGGTTATTGTATTCTTCAGCTCTGTGTCTTCTGCTTGCTACTTTCTCATATTTTCTATCTCGGTTGAAGTTCTCACTGTATTCATCCATTTTTCTCTCAAGTTCAGTAAACATTTTTATGACCATCACTTTAAACTATTTATCAGATAAATTGCTAATCTCTGTTGCATTATGGTTTTTTCCTGAGGTTTCGTCTAATTCTCTATTTGGAACATATTCCTCTGTTTCCTCATTCTGCTATTTTGTCTGTGTTTATTTCTATATATTAGGCAAAACAGCCATCTCTCTCATTCTTTGAGGAGTGGCCTTGTAGAGGTGAACTTATCTTTCCACTTTGCCCTAGCTCTTGGTGGTGTCTTAAACCTTTGGATTGTCTAAGCAGTTTGATTTATTCTTGATAGGTCCCAGTTGTTGAGGGTGTGCCAAGACCTGTCAATATTTCAAATGGGAGGGCAAGGTGTATCTCAGTTAGTACCTAGTTTCAGGTTGATTGGAAGCCAGACCTTAGCAGAAGATTTTAAAGTATGCAAATATATATGGTGAGCACTGTGAATTGTGTAAGACTGATGAATCACAGACCTGTACCTCTGAAACAAATAATACATTATATGTTAAAAAAAAAAAAGAAGAAGAAGAAGAAGAAGATAGTAGGAAGGGAAAAGTGAAGGGGGGAAATCAGAGGGGGAGATGAACCATGAGAGACTATGGACTCTGAGAAACAAACTGAGGGTTTTAGAGGGGCGGGGGTGGGGGAATGGGTTAGCCTGGTGATGGGTATTAAAGAGGGCATGTATTGGGGGGGCGGAGCAAGATGGCAGAGGAGTAGGAGACCTGGATTTCGTCTGGTCCCAGGAATTCAGCTGGATAGGGATCAAACCATTCTGAACACCTACGAACTCAACAGGAGATCAAAGAAAGGAATAGCAACAACTCTCTGAACAGAAAAGCAACCACTTTCTGGAAGGTAAGATGTGCGGAGAAGTGAATCCAAGGCGATATTCGGGAGGATAGACGGCGGGGGAGGGGGCCTCCGTCGGCCACTTCTGGCAAATGATAGAGCCGCAGAGCACAAAATCGGAACTTTTAGAAGTCGGCTCCGCTGAGGGACGTCGCTCCAGTGGCTAAGCGGGGGGTGGAACCCTCGCGGGACAGTGTGGTCTCAGGACCCTCGGGGTCACAGAAAGACCGGGGGTGCCTGACTGCAGCAGAGCTCCCAGGTATCGGAGTGGGGAAGCCAGCTGCAGAGACGGAGCTGAGGCACAGGCTCTCAGCTCGGGGTTGCCATAAACCGTGATCCGAGGCACAGTGGGGCCACTGCTCCTCCAGCAGGGACCCAAAAAGCAGCAGATCCGGGGAGACTCCCCTTCCTCCCCCGGGAGGAGTGGCACGGGAGCACACTGCAGGGATCTGTGGGGTTTGGAAACTCCACACGGGGTTGTGTGCCAGAGATAGAAATGCTCAGTCACAGGCCGGGTGAGCACAGAGTGTGACCGGAGACTGGGGAGACGGGAGTGATCGACTGCTTTTCTCTGGGGGCTCACTGAGGAGCGGGGCCCTGAGTTCTCAGCTCCTTCAGGGCGGAGATTGGAAGGCCGCCGTTTTCACTCTGGTCCTCCACAGCTATAGGGAAAGCTTGCAGGGAACAAAAGCTCCCGAGATCAAACCCGAGCAGATTACTTAGCCCGACCCGCAAGGGTGGGGCAATTCGAGGAGTGGCCTTGTAGAGGTCTTGGCCTCGGGCAAAGACACTTGGGAACCATGGCAACAGGCCCCTCCCCCAGATGGTCAGCCAAGACCAAGTTTACCGATCAATGAGAATGGCAGAACTCCAGCGCTAGGGGAATACTGCACATAGAATTCATGGTTTTTTTTTACCATGATTCTTTAGTCTTTCAAAGTTAATTTTTTTTTAGCTGTCTTTTTTTTTTTTTGAATTTTTCTTTTTCCCTTTTTCAACCAACATCTTATCAATCCCTTTTTTAAAAAATACTTTTTATTTTTCATTTTTAGAGTCATATTCTATCCCTTCATAGTAGTTACCCTTATTTTTGGCATATATATATAAGTTGTTCTCTCTTTAAACTTTTGAGATACAGTTTCTTCTAACAGATCAAAATATACCCTAAATCTCTAGTGTATGGTTTTGTTCTAGTCTCCTGCCTGATCACATTCTCTCCCCACCTTTTTTTTAAATCCTCTTCTTTCTTTTTTCAACCAACTTCTTATCTTACCAATTTCTTTTATAAAACCTTTTATAATTTTCATCTTCACAGTCATATTCCATCTCTTCATAGTATTAACCCTTATTTTGTACATATATAAGTTTTTCTTTCTTTAAAATTTTGGGAGGCACTTTCTTGTAACAGACTAAAATACACCCAAAATCTAGTGTGTGGCACTGATCTATGCACCAGCCTGATCATATTTGATCATATTCTGTTTTTCGTTTTGTTTTGTTTTGTTTTTATCTTTTTCTTTTTCTTTTTTCTTTCTTTCTCTTTCTTTTCCCCTGGTTTCAGGTCTTTTCTGATTTGTTTAGAGTATATTTTCTGGGGACATTGTTACTGTGTTAGCATTTTGTTCTCTCATTCATCTATTCTCCTCCGGACAAAATGACAAGACAGAAAAAATCACCTCAACAAAAAGAACAAGAGGCAGTACCAACTGCCAGGGGCCTACTCAATACAGACATTAGTACGATGTCAGACCTAGAGTTCAGAATGATGATTTTAAAGATACTAGCTGGGCTTGAAAAAAGCATGGAAGTTATTAGAGAAACCCTTTCTGGGGAAAGAAAAGAACTAAAATCTAACCAAGTCAAAATCAAAAAGGCTATTAATGAGGTGCAATCAAAAGTGGAGGCTCTAACTGCTAGAATAAATGAGGCAGAAGAGAGAATTAGTAATACAGAAAACCAAATGATGGAAAATAAAAAGCTGAGAAAAAGAGAGATAAACAACTATTGGATCACGAGGGCAGAATTCGAGAGATAAGCAATACCATAAGACGAAACAACATTAGGATAATTGGGAACCCCAAAGAAGAAGAAAGTGAGAGAGGGGCAGAAGGTATATTGGAGCAAATTATAGCAGAGAACTTCCCTAATTTGAGGAAGGAAACACGCATCAAAATCCAGGAGGCACAGAGAACCCCTTTCAAAATCAATAAAAATAGGTCAACACCCCGACATCTAATAGTAAAACTTACGAGTTTCAGAGACAAAGAGAAAATCCTGAAAGCAGCTCAGGAGAAGCGATATGTAACCTACAATGGTAGAAATATTAGACTGGAAACAGACCTATGCACAGAGACCTGGCAGGCCAGAAAGGACTGGCATGATATATTCAGAGCACTAAATGAGAAAAATATGCAGCCAAGAATACTATATCCAGCCAGGCTGTCATTGAAAATAGAAGGAGAGATAAAAAGCTTCCAGGACAAACAAAAACTAAAGGAATTTGCAAACACGAAACCAGCCCTACAAGAAATATTGGAAGGGGTCCTCTAAGCAAAGAGAGAGCCTAAAAGCAACATAGACCAGAAAGGAACACAGACAATATACAGTAACAGTCACCTTACAGGCAATACAATGGCACTAAATTCATATTTTTCAATAGTTACCCTGAATGTAAATAGGCTAAATGCCCCAATCAAAAGACACAGGCTATCAGATTGGATAAAAAAAACAAGACCCATCGATATGCTGTCTGCTCATTTTAGACCCAAAGACATCCCCAGATTGAAAGTGAGGGGGTGGAAAACCATTTACCATGCTAATGGACACCAAAAGAAAGCTGGGGTGGCAATCCTTATATCAGGCAAATTAGATTTTAAACCAAAGACTGTAATAAGAGATGAGGAAGGACACTATATCCTACTTAAAGGGTCTATCCAACAAGAAGATCTAACAATTGGAAATATCTATGCCCCTAACATGGGAGCAGCCAATTATATAAGGCAATTAATAACAAAAGCGAAGAAACACACTGACAACAATACGATAATAGTGGGGGACTTCAACACCTCCCTCACTGAAATGGACAGATCATCTAAGCAAAAGATCAACAAGGAAATAAAGACTTTAAATGACACACTGGACCAAATGGACTTTGCAGATATATTCAGAACATTCCATCCCAAAGCAACAGAATACACATTCTTCTCTAGTGCCCATGGAACATTCTCCAGAATAGATCACATCTTAGGCCACAAATCAGGTCTCAACCAGTACCACAAGATTGGGATCATTCCTTGCATATTTTCGGACCACAGTGCTTTGAAACTAGAACTCAGTCACAAGAGGAAAGTCAGAAAGAACTCAAATACATGGAGGCTAAAGAGCATCCTACTAAAGAATGAATGGGTCAACCAGGAAATTAAAGAAGAATTAAAAAAATTCTTGGAAACCAATGAAAATGAAAACACAACTGTTCAAAATCTTTGGGATACAGCAAAGGCAGTCCTAAGAGGAAAGTATATAGCAATACAGGCCTTTCTCAAGAAACAAGAAAGGTCTCAAATACACAATCTAACCCTACAACTAAAGGAGCTGCAGAAAGAAGAGCACATAAAGCCTAAACCCAGCAGGAGAAGAGAAATAATAAAGATCGGAGCAGAAATCAATGGAATAGAACCCAAAAGAACAGTAGAACAGATCAACGAAACTAGGAGCTGGTTCTTTGAAAGAATTAACAAGATTGATAAACCCCTGGCCAGACTTATCAAAAAGAAAAGAGAAATGACCCAAATCAACAAAATCATGAATGAAAGAGGAGAGATCACAACCAACACCAAAGAAATACAAACAATTATAAGAACATATTATGAGCAACTCTATGCCAGCAAATTAGATAATCTGGAAGAAATGGATGCATTCCTAGAGATGTATCAACTACCAAAACTGAACCAGGAAGAAATAGAAAACCTGAACAGACCTATAACCACTAAGGAAATTGAAGCAGTCATCAAAAATCTCCCAAAAAACAAAAGCCCAGGGTCAGACGGCTTCCCAGGGGAATTCTACCAAACATTTAAAGAAGAATTAATACCTATACTTCTGACACTGTTCCAAAAAATAGAAATGGAAGGAAAACTTCCAAACTCGTTTTATGAGGCCAGCATTACCTTGATCCCCAAACCAGACAAAGACCCCATCAAAAAGGAGAATTACAGATGAATATCCTTGATGAACATGGATGCAAAAATTCTCACCAAAATACTAGCCAATAAGATCCAACAGTACATTAAAAAGATTATTCACCATGACCAAGTGGGATTTATCCCTGGGCTGCAAGGTAGGTTCAACATCCGCAAATTAGTCAGTGTGATACAATACATTAATAAAAGAAAGAACAAGAACCATATGATCCTCTCAATAGATGCAGAAAAAGCTTTTGACAAAGTAGAGCATCCTTTCTTGATCAAAACTCTTCAGAGTGTAGGGATAGAGGGTACATACCTCAATATCATAAAAGCCATCTATGAAAAACCCACAGCGAATATCATTCTCAATGGGGAAAAACTGAAAGCTTTCCCCCTAAGGTCAGGAACATGGCAGGGATGTCCACTATCACCACTGCTATTCAACATAGTATTAGAAGTCCTAGCCACCACAATCAGACAACAAAAAGAAATCAAAGGCATCCAAATTGGCAAAGAAGAAGTCAAACTCTCACTCTTTGCAGCTGATGTGATACTTTTGTGGAAAACCCCAAAGACTCCACCCCAAAACTGCTAGAACTCATACAGGAATTCAGTAAAGTGGCAGGATATAAAATCAATGCACAGAAATCAGTGGCATTCCTATACACCAACAACAAGACAGAAGAAAGAGAAATTAAGGAGTCGATCCCATTTACAATGACACCCAAAACCATTAAGATACCTAGGAATAAATCTAACCAAAGAGGCAAAAATCTGTACTCAGAAAACTATAAAATACTCATGAAAGAAATTGAGGAAGACACAAAGAAATGGAAAAACGTTCCATGCTCATGGATTGGAAGAACAAATATTGTGAAGATGTCAAAGCGACCTAGAGCAATCTACACATTCAATGCAATCCCCATCAAAATACCATCCACTTTTTTCAAAGAAATGAACAAATAATCCTAAAATTTGTATGGAATCAGAAAAGACCCCGCATAGCCAGAGGAATGTTGAAAAAGAAAAGAAAAGAAAAGCTGGCGGCATCACAATTCCGGACTTCAGCTCTATTACAAAGCTGTCATCATCAAGACAGTATGGTACTGGCACAAAAACAGACACATAGATCAATGGAACAGAATAGAGAGCCCAGAAATGGACCCTCAACTCTATGGTCAACTCATCTTTGACAAAGCAGGAAAGAATGTCCAATGGAAAAAAGACAGTCTCTTCAACAAATGGTGTTGGGAAAATTGGACAGCCACATGTAGAAGAATGAAACTGGACCATTTCCTTACACCACACACAAAATTGACTCCAAATGGTCGAAAGACCTCGGTGTGAGACAGGAGTCCATCAAAATCCTAAAGGAGAACACAGGCAGCAACCTCTTCGGCCGCAGCCGCAGCAACTTCTTCCTAGAAACGTCGCCAAAGGCAAGGGAAGCAAGGGCAAAAATGAACCATTGGGACCTCATCAAGATAAAAAGCTTTTGCACAGCAAAAGAAACAGTCAACAAAACCAAAAGACAACCGACAGAATGGGAGAAGATATTTGCAAATGACATATCAAATAAAGGGCTAGTATCCAAAATCTATAAAGAACTTCTTAAACTCAACACCCAAAGAACAAATGATCCAATCAAGAAATGGGCAGAAGACATGAACAGACATTCTTCCAAGGAAGACATCCAAATGGCCAACAGACACATGAAAAAGTGCTCAACATCCCTCGGCATCAGGGAAATCCAAATCAAAACCTCAATGAGATACCACCTCACACCAGTCAGAATGGCTAAAATTAACAAGTCAGGAAATGACAGATGTTGGCGGGGATGTGGAGAAAGGGGAACCCTCCTACAATGTTGGTGGGAATGCAAGCTGGTGCAGCCACTCTGGAAAACAGTATGGAGGTTCCTCAAAAAGTTGAAAATAGAGCTACCATACGATCCAGCAATTGCATTACTGGGTATTTACCCCAAAGATACAAATGTAGGGATCCGAAGGGGTATGTGCACCCCGATGTTTATAGCAGCAATGTCCACAATAGCCAAAGTGTCCATCGACAGATGAATGGATAAAGAAGATGTGGTACATATATACAATGGAATATTATGCAGCCATCAAAAGGAATGATATCTTGCCATTTGCAACGACGTGGATGGAACTGGAGAGTGTTATGCTGAGGGAAATAAGTCAATCAGAGAAAGACATGTATCATATGACCTCACTGATATGAGGAATTCTTAATCCCAGGAAACAAACAGTGTCGCTGGAGTGGGGGGGGGGGGGGGGGGATGGGGTGGCTGGGTGATAGACATTGGGTAGGGTATGTGCTGTGTTGAGCGCTGTGAATTGTGCAAGACTGTTGAATCAAAGATCTGTACCTCTGAAACAAATAATACATTATATGTTAAAAAAAAGAAGAAAATAGCAGGAGGGGAAGTATGAAGTGGGGGAAATCGGAGAGGGAGATGAACCATGAGAGATGATGGACTCTGAAAAACAAACTGAGGGTTCTAGAGGGGAGGGGGGTGGGTTTCCAGATATCTAGAGGTTATGGAGGAGCTCTCAGGGAATACAGGCAGGGAAATGCCATGTTTGTGCTCTCCCTTGGCCTTGCTACAGCTCCTGGTATCTCCCAAAAAGGAGCTTTTCACCCAGGGGATGCCCCCAGAGCATTGGGATGGGTTAGTCTCGTGATGGGTTATTAAAGAGGGCACGTATTGAATGGAGCACTGGGTGTTATACGCAAACAATGAATCATGGAACACTACAGCAAAAACTAATGATGTAATGTATGGGGATTAACATAACATAATAAAATTTAAAAAAACTAATGATGTAATGAATGGTGACTAACATAACATAATAAAATTAAATAAAAAAAATAAAGTATGCAAATATATAGAGTCCTGTGGGACTGCAGTAGTAACCTCTGCTGGCCTCCAGACCAGAGCTCTGCGGGCATCCCCTGGGTGAAAAGCTCCTTTCTAGGAGATACCAGGAGCTGTAGCAAGGCCAAGGGAGAGCCCAAACATGGCATTTCCCAGCCTGTATTCCCTGAGAGCTCCTCCATAACCTCTAGATATCTGGAAAACCTGAATTCAACCTCTTAGGCTGAAGCTCTAAGACAAGTATAGAGGCCTTTTTCGTAGAAAAGGGGGTATATTTTTAGTCTGCTGCTTATGTTGTGCCCTGGGGGTATTAGCCTCACAAAAAACGCTCTCTCTAATTACAGTTACAGTCCCTTGGGACCCAGGAACACAAGCAGCTTTACCACCAGAGCCAGGCAATCAAGGAGCATCCCCTGTGTGGGCTGCACATGCCCACCACCTTGAGCAAGGTTGTGGGAGAGCGCAGGGCCAGCGCACGCCCACCAGCAATATCAAGGCAGAGGGACAGCACAAAAATGATTCCTGGCAGTGCCCCATCCCTACAGAGAGTATCAGCAGACCTCTGCTCCTCTGGAAGATGCTTTAAGATCAGCAAATGGATCTCCTTCACATTGTAGTCTGGCTCCCTGTCCTAAGTGCTGCTTTTGCACGTGTCTCTGCGGTGAGTGAGTCTGTGCACAAACCCTTTAAGAAATGTGCCTCCTGAGCATGAGCTCCCGTTGGTTTTCAGAGTCAGACACTTTGTGGGACTCATCCCTCCACTGCAGGTCCCAAGGGTTGGGGTGTCTTGATGTGGGGCAGGAACCCCTCAGTTCTTAGGGAGAAGCTCTGAATTTGTGAGACCCCTCCTGATTGTGGGTTGGCACACTGTGGGTGGGGTTTTAGGTGAGACCTTGTCTCTGTCACTCCTACCCATTTGGAGGTAGCCCTTTTACTGTTTGTTGTGAGGAGCTGTTCTGCTAGTTTTTAAGTCTTTTTCAGAGGGAATTGATCCATATGTAGTTGTAGATTCAGTGTGTCTACAGGACCAGGTGAGTTCAGAATGTCCCTATGCTGCCTTAAAAAGTCTTATCCTGTGTCCCTCTTAAAGAGTTAATTCTGCATTCTTAGGATCTTTGGCTAAAGGACTTCAAACCACCTTCCCCTTTGTGACATGCTCTCAGAGGGTGGGGAAATTAGAGATCATTTTAAAATTACATTCCTTTAAAAAAAATAAAACAGCTTAACACATTTGATTCACAATTTCACTTACTGGAATTTGTTCTAAGGCAATAACCTAAAGTACATACAATTGCAAATGCAAAGATATTTACTGTAGCGTTGACTGTGATAAGCAAAATCAACCGAAAATAACCTCTATATCCACAACACAGACTTGGTAAGTTAACTCCAGTATATCCAGTCAGTGGAATCATATGTAGCCCCTGAAAAGCATGTTGTTAAAGAATATCTACTGACATGGGGAAACATTTATAAGGCAGGTTATGAATGTAATATAACTAGCATTTGTATGAAAAAGAAAAAGCATGGAGAAAATTCTAAGACATATACCAAGATGCTAACAATGATTATTTTGGGTAGTGGGATTAAAGTTAACATTTTCCTATGGTGTTTTCAAGTTTTTTCATATTGAATAACTACTAAGTTTATAAAATAAACTACTAATTAAGTTTATAACCATAAATTAAGTTTATAAGAAAACTGAATAAACATTATTTTTAAAAAAGCTGAAGCATTTGAGGGCCCCCAGTTTTTTTGATGGGGCAGTGCATTGGTGGGAGCCTGTTGAGGGAAGATTGAGCACCGATAAACATTCTCAAGAAAGATAATTTAGGAAAAATAGATGACATGCTAACTCACTGTTTCCTTGAAAGGCCTGATAGTCAAAATTTAAGTGAATAAAAATTTATATTATAAAATATACATATATAAGTTTTTTTAAAAAGTGGGATTTGTGGTAATTTTTCTTTCTTTTTAATGTATTTTTAAATTTTAAATATTAAATATTCCATAATGGGCATGTTATTACATTTTTTTCCTGACCTAGTAAATGAAAAGGCTGAACTCCCATGAAAAGCTAAACTTAAGGGCCTTGAGGACAAAAATGTGCAATGTTTTTCTTGATTTTCTCCTTGGCGTCCACCATGGACCCAAGTGCGTTTTCGTAAGTGGGTCAAATACCAGCTGGATGGTTACTGTATCAAGCTGGGTTTCTGTGCTACTCATGTTCCTTCTTAGTGCATGGAATTGCAAAATAATTAGTCACATATTAAACTGAAAAATAAATGAAATAAGATAAAATAAAATAAAAATGAGTAGCATGAGTATTGCTTTCAGAATTGAGAATAAAACATTTCTGTTTCTTCAGGAAAATAGCTGGCAGTAAAGAGATAAATCCCTGGATAAGAATCAAGAGCTTTTCTAAACATACAGCCAGCCATCAATTGCTTATTTGGTTTTGTGACCAGGATCCATGGATCCACCCTCAGCATTTGTCTCTCATCCGGCCAGACAGGGGACATGGACTTGTTAATCATGTAGGGATGTGTGGTGATTGGGAAAAAGCTTCAGAACATGTTTCCATTTGCTCAGCCACTTGATGGTCCAAATCCAAAGCAGATGGTTGGGTCTTCTCTAAAACATGTGGACCCAGGACCATGAAACTCTATCTGAGCCTCAGAAGCTGCCCTTCTTACAAGATCAAAACCCAAGCTGTTATGAAACCTATGAAATTAAATTCATTCTAGGCCTCTAATTTGGAGATAGCATAGTCCTCAGTGCAGAAACAATAACAGTTAAAGTACATCTTTACAAAGCATTTGATACATGGGAACACATTTCTCCATATTTAAAATTCTCTTGACATGGTAATAAAAGAGGCGGAACAAGTCCCACTAGCCCCATATTATAAAAGAATAAACCAAAACATAGATTGAGTATTTCACCCAATGTTATCCAGTACATTCGTGGAAGAGGTGGGATGTGGACCCCAGAGTTCCTGATTTTTTTAAGTCCTTTTTATTGAGATATAATGTACATACAATAAAATCTACCAATTTTAAGCATACAATCCCTTGGTTTTTGACAATTTATACAGTTACGTGACCACTGACACAGGATACAGAATATTTTCATTACCTCACAAGTTTCTTTTTGTCCTTGGTAGTCAGTCTCCTTCTACTCCCACCCTTTGGTCTCTGGCAACTGCTGAATTGGATTCTATTACTATAGTTGGGCCTTTTCCGGTGTTTGATATAAGTGGAATCATACAGCATATAGTATTGTATCTGACTTTGAGAGCTTAGCATAATGCTTTTGAGATTTATCCATGTTGTGTGTGCCAGTAGTCCAAGTGGGTTTTTTTTTTTATTGCTTAGTAGTATTCCATGGTGACAGTATTTTATTGTGCATTCTATTTTATCCTACTAGAAGTCTATTGTGATTTATGAATACATCACAATTTGTTCAACTATTTACCTTTGATCCATCTTTACTTTGGGATCTACTAACATGTTGAGGGATGTTTGACTCTCCCATGATGTTCACCTCTATCTAAGCTCCATGAGGGCAGGGAGAGTGTCTGTCTGATTCATGGCTATTTCCCCAATGCCTAACATGATGTCTGGCACAGAGGATGTGCTAAAGAAAAAATGTGTGGACAAATGCATGAATGAACAAATGAATGAATGAACACAATATGGCAGTCTAGCTAGTCAACTGAGAAGGGAGACTACCCTGGAAAGAGAACCACATCATTAAACTCATTTTGATAGTTTTCAGGTTCTGGGTACCATACACAACCTCTCTGAGCTTAGTCTTGTAAAATGAGGCCAGTAATTCTTACCTTATGGGATTGTTATGAGAATTTAATGAAATGGCTTATGTAAAGCATCTTACACAGGGCCTGCCTGGTCATCAGTGCCTAATAGGTCATCTGGTTATTATCATAATAATTGCTATTATTTATATAAGAAGAAATGGCATTCAAGGTAGGAAACTTTGTAGGCAGTTAGCAAACTGCTCTTCCCAGAAATTCAACTGAAAAACCCAAGGGTGGCTAGTGTTCTTCCTTTCCTGTTATGTGGAGTCACTTAGTCCATCCATTCACAGGCCGTCAGTGACTCGCATACTTGCTTGCATGTTTGTGCAGAGCTGTCCTCATGTGTGTTTTGCAAAGTGGCTGCCACGGTAGTCTTCCTGCTCTCATCATTGGTGATTAGAAGATAAATTTATGTTTACAGATTTAATTCAGCCTATGAATGTGAGCAGACCTGCTCACATTCTTAGCTAGTCTACTTACTTTGACTAATGACCCTTAGAATTTCCAATAATGTCCCCATACAAACCCTCCCATTACCTTCCCCCTGTGCTAATTCAGATTTCTATTAAGGTGTCAGGTATTGCAGCTGGTCCTAAACAGAGCTGCTGGCCACTTGCCTGCAAAAAAATCTGCTGCAAATTCCCATTTGTTTTCTAAGAGGGTTAGCTTTCTTCTTTTCTGGATCAAGTTACACGTGTGACTTACCATCATCTTGCTTCCATTAAATGATCTCAAAACTGAATGACTTCTCCCAGGACAAAGAAAAATCCCCAAACCAAGCCTCACCCATTCTTTCTCCAACATCATCTCTCTCTGAAGAATTTCATCTGTTGGTGCTTGCCTCACCCCAGCCTGTAGCTTTGGCATTATTCTCTATGACTAACACTGTCTCAGTCCTTAAAATGCTTAAGAGTCCAAGAATCCTCAGATGACCAGGAAGGTCTTTGTAGCTAATAATTAAATGTCCCTTTTGCAATTTAAGCTTGCTTCTTTGTACCCTAACTTCGGGGACAGTAGTGTTGAAATAAATTTCCAAGGCTAGATGGAGCCACTCTTGTTCAGGGTGCCACATCAGTAAACCGAACTTCTGTGATCCTGTAAATGCTCCACTTGACCAGTGTATCCAGTCAGCCAATCCCCAAACGCCAAGCCAACTCGGGGCTCTATACTTACTTCCTTGCTCCTTGATCTTTCTAAATAAGGTCAGATATGCCACCCCAGTTGATCATGTCCTGTTTCTGTGTTGCTGCTTCTAACGCTTTATAAAACTCTTTCTTGCCAAAAATCCCTTGGGAAGAGCACTCCACTGCTTATGAGGCACAGTGCTCCCCAAATCTGTGGACTGTTTTCCCTTGGATAAAAGACATCAAACTAATTGCTCAGTTGTTTTGGTTTTGGCATTTCACGGTAGAAAACAGTTGGACCTCTTTCTCTTTAGAATCACATTTCCTTTCAAAGGAAAGCCCATTCCCAACTGTGTCTTCCCTTTACTCAACAATTCCCATGTGTTTGGTCTTCCTCCCAGATGCCATGGTCGAACTTGGCCTCTTGGGCAGTGATGACCCTTGTAATTATCAGAGGTTATGGACTTTTCCTAAAATCAGGGGGCAATCCTGTAGCTCTCTGCTGAGTCTGTTTCAACCGCAAGTAGTCTACAAGGGCTCAATAAGTGGGAAAAGAATTGGCAAACAATGAAGTAAGCCTCTTGTCTGATTCTTCCCCGCAGCATGAAATATGGGCCACCATGTGTTCTTTAGGTCCTATAAAGGAAGAAAAGCTGAAGCCAAACCCACTGAATGCCCACCTGGACATGGAGAGGAGCTTTTCGGGTATCTCAGTGCCCAGGACAGTAGAAAGTCTCTGCTTGGCTTTCCAATGGAGGCCACTGGAATTGGTCTTGGTGCAGTGCAAAATAGAGTTGCCTGCAAAGGTCAGTGAGTCTCCCATTTTCCATGTAGGATTCACCCTCATGCTTGTTAAAAATGTGAGTTTTCAAGCTGGTCCCCAGAGAGGTTGTTCCTAGAGGTGTTCTGAAGTGGATTTCTGTACTGAAGATCTTTCTAATTCTTAACGTCTTATATGTCCCCACCAGGAAACTGGAGGCTGCTATGATCTTCTAATTTTCTTATAAAAAGGGAACTGGGGGTAAGCTAACTACTAAGCACAATCAGAGTGGAAGTATCTGGTTAACATCAGCTCCCTAGAGCCCTGTTCATCACAGTGTATTCCATAGACTACCTGCATGGGAATCATGAGGGTATTTTTTGAAAATGTAGATTCCTGGCTCTCAGCCCTGACTTGAATTAGAATTTCCAAATTCCAGGCCCAGGAATCTGTACTTTACCACACTTTCCAGGGGATGTTGAAAGACACTATAGAGCTTGAGAACTGTTTTCCTATGGGCTGAGTCTTCTTAGTAAATGGCTGGAGATGGATGCTATGGAATATGGGGCCTACATGTTGCAGCTTGGTGTCAGAGGCCTCAGCCCTGGGCTGCTGGGGCCAGTTGTAGGTAGAGAAGGCTGCCTCTCAGGTGGTATTCTAGGAGCATTGCCAGGAGTTGTGTGGCTTTGGGCAGGTTTCTTAATCTTTCTGTGTCAGTTTATTAATCTTTAAAGCGGGCATAATAGTAGTGCCTGCTAATAGAATTGTTGTGAGGACTAAATGTATAATTA